>NC_050484.2:36999132-37339132 GCF_012460135.2 Molothrus ater | reverse complement strand
GGGAATCCCAAATCCCAGCCCTGAGGATCTCTCAGGGATTGCAGGAATGAGAAAGGAAATCTCAAATCCCAGCCCTGAGGATCTGTCAGGGATTGCAGGAATGGCAGAGGGAATCCCAAATCCCAGCCCTGAGGAACTGTCAGGGATTCTGGGAATGGCAGAGGGAATCCCAAATCCCAGCCCTGAGGATCTGCAGCTGCCCAGGTGTGGCTGACCCGGTCTGGGTGGGGCTGACCCAGCTCAGGTGCTTCTTATCCCTATTTTATTTTTTCTTTTTAACATTCCCAGGGCAGGGAATTTGCTGGGAGTTGTGTCCCTGGTGCTTGGTACAACCCCTTCCTGAGCTCCCTAAAGCTGGGAAAGGGAATGGGAAAGGGAATGATTCTGGAGCTGGTGGTTTGGAACTCTGCTCTGGCTCTGGAAATACTCCTTGGTTCAGTGGTACTTGCTGTTATTTCCTCTCTGAAGGGAAACAGCTCCTTTGGACTTTCTTTTTAGTGAATTTTTAGTGAAGTTTAGGATAATTTGTCCCAAAAGTATGAACTGAGTGCACACAGGAGGTCTGGACCTGAGCAGGGGCAGTGCTGTGAGTCCCTCCTTGGGCCACAGGGTGTGGAAGGAGTTGGATGGTTTTTAATATTTATTACTGCTACAGAGTAAGCAAGTAATCAAAAAATCCCACATTTTTATTAAGGAAAAGAAATAGGAGTTGCATTGTAGGGGGATGGATGTGCTGGGTTTTCTTCCCCTTTTTTGTGAGTGTTTTTTTGGTTTTGTTAGTTTGTTCTGGTTTGTTTTTTTGTTTGTTTGTTTGTTTGAGTATTTTGGGTTTTGAGGGTTTTTTTTCCCTCTTTATAATCTTTCCTTGAATTGTGGTTGAACTTGAAATGACAACTCCAAACCTGCAGCTGGCTTCACTTCCAGCCCTTCAGCTGAGGTGCTGAAGTCAAAGCACAGCTGCTGCTCTTGTCTCTGGCACCTCTGCAGTCACAGGCTCAGACAAAACTGAAAACAGCCTCGGTGATTTGAGATGGGTTGGCAGGAAAGGTTTCTTTAAATTAAATAAATAAACAAACCATCCTCTGGCTGCGGACAGCGAGCTTGGGCCTGGAGTTTGCTGAGAAACACTGAAAGGGAGCTGGGGTTGAACTGCAGGATTGCTTTTGAAGTTTTAGATGATTGGCTTTAAGGCACTTACAATGTGGTGTGGCAAAAGCTGATGGGCCAAAAAATGCTTATAGTGTATTGTGATTAGGAAATATTTGGCTTCTGCTTGTGGTGGTGTGAATTATAACACCTGTATTGTCCCACCCTTCACATGAGACTGAAAATGGAGCAGAAGTTTTTGAAATACCTAGGCAGTCACTGCATTTTTCTGGTTTATCCCCATTTCTAATTCATTTCCAGGGACAGAAAATGGGCTCAAGTACTGAGCCTCAGTGTCTTGATACCGCCCCCAAATATTCCAGAAAAAAAAACCAACTGAAAATAATTGTTATAATTTCTTATTCTGCGATTTTGTGAGCAATGCAGCTGCACTGACTGGCACCGTCTGGATGAGTTTGAGGAATTTGGGATGGAATCCTGCGCCCTTTTGGGACTGTGCCTGTGTCCAGGTGGGACCATCCCTGCTCCCTTTTGGGGCCATCCCCAGGGCCCATTTGGGACCATCCCTGCTCCTATTTGGGACCATCCCCAGGGCCTTTTGAGATCAACCCTAGTGCCCTTTTGGGACCATCCCTGCTCCTATTTGGGGCCATCCCCAGTGCCCATTTGGGACCACCCCTGCCCCCTTTTGGGACTATCCCCGGGGCCCTTTTGAGATCATCCCTGGTGCCCTTTTGGGACCATCCCTGCTCCTATTTGGGACCATCCCCAGGGCCCATTTGGGACCATCCCTGCTCCTATTTGAGACCATCCCTGTTGCCCTTTTGGGGCCACCCCAGGGCCCTTTTGGGACCATCCCCTGCTCCCTTTTGGGACCATCCCCTGCTCCCTTTTGGGACCACCCCTGCTCCCTTTTGGGACCATCCCCGGGGCCCTTTTGGGACCATCTCCAGTGCCCATTTGGGACCATCCTCGTTCCCTTTTGGGGCCATTCCTGGTTCCCTTTTGGGGCCATCCCGGGCTCGGTGCTGCTGCAGCTCCAGAGCCAGCTCGGAGGGAGAAATGAGGAGATGGAGGAGCGCGGCTGCCGCTGATGAGGGCCAGCTCCGCGGGAATGTTAATTGCTGTAATTGGCTCGCGGTTGCCATGGTGATGGCAGGGCGCTCCGCCGGGGCTGCCACGGGCAAGGGGGGTTTGTTCCCTGGATCCTCCCTGGATCCTTATTCCTGGAGGGCGGCGGTCCTGGAAATAAAAAAAAAAAAATCCCTTTTTCCCTTAAACTCTGCGCCTGGATCTGGGGATGTGCTGCCTGTGGCAAGACACGGATATTGCATGGATATTCCATAGATATTGCATAGATATTCCATAGACATTCCATGAATATTCCAGGTGTATTTATTGCTGTGGGTGAACCTCTGCTGTGGCTCCGTCCGCCCTCTCTCCAAGGGGTCCCAAAAGTGGCACTGGTGAAGGGTGGTGGGACGTAATTGGCATCTGTAGGAATAATTTCCCGGCTGATCCAGAGGGGAGATGGCATTTGAGATTTTTAGGAGCTAATTTGGGATTTTTAGCAGTAGCATTCCTGGAATAAGGAATTGCAAGCTGCACAGAGAGTCCATCCCTGCCTTCCTCGGGGTTTGTTTTTGAAGGATTCCAGCTCAGGTATTCCTGTTGTGGAAGAGTCTTCAGGAATTTCAAGCTTTTACACTAAAAGGACAATTTTGGGAAGTTCTCAAGGATCTGTCACTTTTCCTAAGTGAGGATTCCTGTGTCCCATCCCCCTCCATCCCTCCCTGAGCCCCCCCTGTTATCCTGAAGCAGAACAAAGTTTCTAACGGAGAGCGCAGAGCTGCCAGAGGGCCCTTCCACGCTTGCAGTGCCAGCAATTCCCTGCCCAGCTCAGCCGGGACCAATCCACCCGTGCCCGTTCCTTCCCTGCAGCCCAGAGCAGGTGGGGGAGGAAAACAGAAATAATTTGGGAGGGCCCGAGCAAAACTGGGGAGGGATGAGGTGCCCGTGCCTGGCGCTGCTCTCCGAAGGCAGCGGGAGGGGACTCGGATGTGCAGCGCTCCCGGAGCTCGGGGAGTCACAGCTGATCCATCCGTGCTGTGGCCAGCAAAAGCCACCGATGAGCCCCGTGCGGGAAGGATCCTGTCCCCCACCCCTTCTCCCGGGTTTCCAGGATGATGGGCTGGATCCAGCCCCGTCCCCGGGGCCCTGCGGAGCCGCTCCCGCTCCCTTTTCCCTCCCTCGCTCCCCGGGAAGCTCTGGCCAGCCGGGAGAGCCACGTGCCCGGCTGATAATAGTCCTGATAATAGTCCCGGCCGCGGCAATTCCTTGGAAAATCAGGCGTTGGGGAAGGGCCACTGGAGCAGGGGCAGCTGCTGAGCCCTTTTGGGGCTGTTCGGGGCTGGGATCGGGATCGGGATCCCGCAGGAGCAGCCCTGGCCTGGCACAACCCTCCCTGAGAGGTTGTTTATTTTCCATAAACAACCCAATTTTTATTGTCCGATTTTCAAGAGCCGGGCTGGGGTGGTTCGAGAGGCACTGGATCGTTTTTCCCTGCAGGGAGAGCGCCAGCCGTGCTGGGAAAAGGGGAAAAGTTCTGGCCGGGCTCTCTTGCCCAGCCAGGGCTGAAATCCTCGCGGATCCTCTGGAACAGAAAGCGAATCCCCCGAGCTGGGGGTGGGCCCCGGTTCGGATGGGATCGCGGGGCCGGGAGCAGCGGGGGAGGGCGGGGAGCCCCCGGGTTCGGTGTTCCCGGGGGGATCCGGCCGAGGCAGCGCCGTGCCGGGCTGGAGCAGCGCTCCCGCCGCCGCTTCCCGGCCTGCGGCCCCGAGAATTCACATTCATGACTAAAAGAGGGGATTTAGGCAGAATTTAGGCAGAGATTTCCGTTTGAAATCTCCCTCGCCGTGCTGAGCTCTGCGGGGACATTCCCAGCAAAAACAAGCGTCCCTGGAAGGGGGACCTTTATTTCTCCTGGCAGTGCAGTCGTTAGCCCAGTGACAATCTGCTTTTGCCGTTTTGCTCTCAGACAGTGACAATAAATCTGAGCTCCGGGGGTTTTCCTCCGATAATTCCTCCCGAATCCGGGCTGGATGTGCTCCCTGTGCCAGGAGCTCGGCTCTAGCCCGGGTTTTCCTTCACGGGAGCAGCCTTAGGCAGGAATTTCTCTCTCCCCACTCCAGCTCCACCGTTCCCAAGTTTATTCCAAAGATTTAACCCCGCGTTCTCCCCCGTCCCATTTCCCAGCTCCAAGCGGCAGTGCTTGCGGGATCAGATCCCAAATTCCAGCCCAAAACACACAAAGGAAAGAAAACCCATCCCAAAGGAATCCACAGCCCGGGAATGCGGCTGAGCGGCTCCGGGATGGGGGAGAAGGGGAAAAGAGCCTTGATTTAGAATCCCTGTGAAACCGCGGGGCTGGGGCGGCGAGAGGCTTTGGGAGCGCTGTGTGCTCAGGGATATTTGTGTGTTTTCGTGCGTCCGGCTCGGGCAGGCAGGGATTGGTGCTGCTGCTGCCGAATTCCCGCTGGAAGCAGCCGGGATCAGCGCGGGGCTCCCTGAGCCGAGCCGGGAAGTCATCCCCGAGTAATTGGGACTTTTTGTTTTGTTTTCTTCAAGGGAGAAATCGCCCGTCCTCCCTGATTGCTCCGAGAGGGTGGGAGGAGGGTGCTGGTGGCAGCGGTGGGAACAAAGCTGGAATGGGATTGATCCTCCCCGGGAAAAGGGGCTCAGCCCGCCGGGCTGGGCGCTCTCCTGAAAGGATTCCTTTTCTTTCTTTCTTTCTTTTTTTTTTTATTATTAATAGAAATGCCAGTTAATTTGATTTATAATCCGGAGTGTTAATGGAAGAGAATCGTAAAGCAGCCAGCTCGGGGAGCTCGCCGAGCGCCGTGCAGCTCCTCTTTAATTAGCCCCGAGCTGCCGGACCATTCCGAGCCCCAAAGCCCCGAAAATCCAACCCCGCTCTGCCCAGCACCCAAATCAAAGTTTTCCTTCCCGATGATCAGAACAGAACCCTCTGTTGTGGCGGGTTGGGTTTGTTTGGTTGGTTTTATTTTTATTTTTTTTCTCCCCGGTAATTTTATTTTCTCTCCAGCACGGCGGCTGCCAGAACCCAGCAATGAGCAATGTTTGAAGGGGCAAAAGCGCTGGCTGTAAATGTGCACAATATTCCACATTATATACATGTCATTCCTGAGCACTGTTGGAACGAGGCAGTGTCAAATCTGGATGACAGATTGAGGTGAAAGCTGGGAAGGGAGAGCCTGGGAAGGAACAGCCCTGACTGAGGCAGGCACCCTATAGAATTTATCCTGCAGGCTATAAGGAACCGGTTCCATGGCAGAGAGCGGCGCAGGAGGGATAATTGTCACTAATTTGGGGCTGGGCAGCCGCCGGTCTCACAATGCCACCTAGTGCTGCTGGCCGGCTCCCCAGAGCCCGGCCCGACCCCAAAACCGGGACCTGGCCCTGGCTCCACAAATCCCGGCCCGACCCTAAAATCGGGACCTGGCCCCGGGTCCCCAAAGCCCAGCCCCGATCCCAAAATCGGAACCTGGCCCTGGGTCCCCAAATCCCAACCCTGACCCCAAAATCGGAACCTGGCCCTGGCTCCACAAATCCCAACACCGATCCCAAAACTGGGACCTGTTCCCAGAGCCTGGCCCGACCCCAAAACCGGGACCTGGCCCCGGGTCCCCAAATCCCGGCCCGACCCCAAAATCGAGACCTGTCCCCAGAACCCGGCCCTGACCCCAAAATCGGGACCTGGCCTCGGGTCCCCAAAGCCCAAATCCAACCCCAAAATCAGGACCTGGCCACGGGTCCCCAAATCCCTGCCCCGATCCCAAAATCGGGACCTGATCCTGGAGTCCAACCCAGACTCCAAAATCGGGACCTGACCCCAAATCCCAGCCCCGACCCCAAAATCGGGACCTGTCCCCAAATCCCAGCCCCGACCCCAAAATCGGGACCTGTCCCCAAATCCCAGCCCTGACCCCAAAATCAGGACCTGTCCCCAAATCCCAGCCCCGACCCCAAAATCGGGACCTGTCCCCAGATCCCAGCCCCGAGCCCAGGCTGGGATCTGCCCCCCTGCCCTTCCCGAGCTGCAGAACAAACCTGCCCCGCACGGGGCTGTTAAAGCCGCCCTTGGGGCTTCCCATGGGGCCGGGCGCGGGTGGGACCGCGGCTCCCCGGGGCTGGGAGGCTCCAAAGGAGGGATAACGATGGCTCAGGTGTCGCTGGGGTGGCTGCTCCCCTTGATCTGGGGCTGGCAGGAAGGAAGGAATTACCACAGGAGTAAGGACAGGCAGGCTGCAGCCCGAGAGCTGCACAGGGCTGGGCAGCTTCGGTTTATATTTCTCATTATTTTTTAAAATTAGCTTAAATTATCTGATTTCACCCTTTTTTTTTTAATTTTTTTTTTTTTTTTAATTTATTTGCTCCCACTCAGAGCTGGAAACTTTCAGCTAAAACACGCAGGCTCCACAGAGCTGGAAAGCAGCAATGAGCTCCTGGGGGAAATGGAGAAGCTCCTGTGCCTCCAAGGAGGAGCATTAACCCCCATCCCTGGGTCAGTAAATTCCAGGGAAATATTCCCAAAGTGAACCTGGGTGCAGGTGGGGAGCCAGGATCCGACGTGCGGGGCCTCCAGGGCCACCCATGCCCTTCCTCCAGGGTGGATTTTGGGAGCAGAGCTCCCAGTCCAGTGTTGAAACTCCGAGCTTTCAGTCATTTTTTCATTTTCAGTTTTTGCACGGAAGTCGTGATTCTCAAATGCCTTGAAAATCTGCAAAACAACTTTACAACTTTGGATTTGTTTTGTTCTTTTAGAAGGAGCTTTTTTGGTTGTTTTTTTTTGTGTGTGTGTGTGTGGGGGTTTTTTTTGTTTTGTTGGTTAGGTTTGTTTTGTTTTGGTTTGGTTTTTGTTTTGTTTAGGGGGGTTTTTTTGGTTTTTTTTGGTTTTTTTTTTTTTTTTTTGGTTTTTTTTCTTAAATCTGTAGCACCTGAAGCAAATATTCCATCAGAAATACATCATGGATCTCGGGAAGGGTTTTACTCCCCAGCACTTTTCTATACAGAGGAAACAGCGACATTTATTTGGGATTTTCTTTTTGTTTTGCTGCTGTTTCCCTCTCCCTGCACATTTTGGGCCTGGGACACAAATCCAGGGATGCTCCAGGTTTGGGGGCAGAGCTGGGCAGCTCGGAAGGTTTTCCTGGGAAACCTGCCTGGCTTTTGTCAGAAAGAGCAACAAAAACCCAGCAGGTCCTTGCAGCGCCGTTTTACCCCACCCAGCTGGCTCTTTCTGTTGGCCAAAAGCACCCATTTAAAAAATTAATAATAATTAAAAATCTGACGAGCCCTGTGCCGAGCAGCCGTTCCCGAGCTCCCCGGAGCTGCTGCTGCTGCCTGTGTGTGCTGCTGCCGAGCTCCGGCAGGGGAAACTGGGAATTGTTCACAACTGGGGCTCTGTGTTCAAGGGGATATTCCCGGCAGGAACGAATCCTGGGTGCTCTGGATCCATCCCAGCCTGTCTGGGGGGCTCCGGAGAATTTTTAGCTTGGAGGAGCTGGGAAGAGCCAGGAATCAGGGTTTGTGTTGTTATTTTTTATTAATTCATGGAGAAGTCCTGAGGTGCTGCTTCCTCGGAGAGGGAAGGATGATCAAATCCTGGAATGGTTTGGGGTGGAAGGGACAGGAAGGATCATCCCACCCCACCCAGCCCTGCCATGGCAGGGCCACCTCCCACCGTCCCTGGGTGCTCCAGCCTGGCCCTGGGCACTGCCAGGGATCCAGGGCCAGCCACAGCTGCTCTGGGAATCTGTGCCGGGGCCTCATCTCCCTCACAGGGAAGGATTCCTTCCCAAAATTCCATCTCTCCCTCTGGATCTGTGAATTCACTGATCCCAGCAGGCCTGTGAATTCACTGATTCCTGGGATCCATGGATTCCCTGATTCCTGGAGATCCATGAATTCACTGATTGCTGGGATCCATTAATTTATTGATTCCTGGGGATTTGTGCATTCACTGATTGCTGGGGATCCATGAATCTATTGATTGCTGGGGATTTGTGAATTCACTGATTGCTGGGATCCATGAATTTATTGATTCCTGGGGATTTGTGCATTCACTGATTGCTGGGGGGTCCATGAATTTATTGATTCCTGGGGATTTGTGAATTTACTGATTCCTGGGATCCATGAATTTACTGATAACTGGGGATCCATGAATTTATTGATTCCTGGCGATTTGTGCATTCACTGATTCCTGGGATCCATGAATTTATTGATTCCTGGGGATTTGTGCATTCACTGATTGCTGGGATCCATAAATTCACTGATAACTGGGGATC
Organism: Molothrus ater; assembly: GCF_012460135.2. Classification (NCBI taxonomy): domain Eukaryota; kingdom Metazoa; phylum Chordata; class Aves; order Passeriformes; family Icteridae; genus Molothrus; species Molothrus ater. The sequence goes on along the minus strand of NC_050484.2, from coordinate 37,330,658 downwards.
CATGAATTTATTGATTCCTGGGGATTTGTGCATTCACTGATTGCTGGGATCCATAAATTCACTGATAACTGGGGATCCATGAATTTATTGATTCCTGGGGATTTGTGCATTCACTGATTGCTGGGATCCATGGATTCCACGTGCCCAGTGCTGGGAGAGCCGGGTCTGCAATTCCTTCCTTTGGGATGGCAGTGATGCCCAGCACTGGGATCACAGGGTCAGGGTGTGCTGGGGAGGCGTCTGTGGGATGGGGTGGGCACTTCCCAGGGAACGCTGCCCCCATCCCGGGATATCTGCCCCCATCCCGGGATATCTGCCCCCATCCCGGGATATCTGCCCCCGATCATTACTGAACTCTGAGGAGCAGCCCCGCTTTTCCCTGTAGGGATATCTCTCCCCGGCCTCCATGAATTCCCATAAAAGCGATCCTGAAGGACGCTCGGGCTGCAGGGAGCGGGGCTGAGCCCGAGCCCGCATTCCTGGGGCTGCAGCTCCATCTACCAGCGGCTCCGGGAACGGCCTGGGGTGCGGGATACAGGAGACGAGATATGGGATGCGTGTGGGATGTGGGATATGGGATGTGGGATATGTTATATGTTATATGGGATATGTTATATAGGATGTGAGATATGGAACATGGGATATAGAATGTAGGATATGTTATATGGGATGCGGGATATGGGATGTGGGACAGGAGATGCAGGATGTGGCATAGGAGATATGGGATATGGGATTTGGGATGAGTGATATAGGATATGGGATGAGGGATGTGGGATGTGGGATACGGGATATGGGATGTCACATGTGGGATATGGGATGCAGGATACAGGATACGGGATATGTGGGATATGGGATGTGGAGTATGGGATGCAGGATATACGATATGGGATGCAGGATATGGGGTGTGGCATGTGGGATATGGGATGCAGGATATGGGATGTGGGATATGGGATGCTGCATGTGGGATATGGGATGCAGGATATGGGATGCAGGATATGGGATGTGGGATGCAAGATGCGGGATATGGAATGCGGGATATGGGATACAGGATGTGGCATGTGGGCTATGGGATACAGGATATGGAATGCGGGATATGGAATATGGGATGCGGCATGTGGGATATGGGATGTGGCATGTGGGATATGGGATACAGGATATGGAATGCGGGATATGGGATATGGGATGTGGGATGTGGGCTATGGGATACAGGATATGGAATGTGGGATATGGGATGTTGCATGTGGGATATGGGATGCAGGATATGGAATGCGGGATATGGGATACGGGATGTTGCATGTGGGATATGGGATGCAGGATATGGAATGCGGGATATGGGATATGGGATGTTGCATGTGGGATGTGGGATGCAGGATATGGGATGTGGGATATGGGATGCAGCCACGCCACCCCAGCGCACCTCCACCTCCATCCCCCTCCCTGCAGAGCTCATCACCCGCCTCTCTGTGGCCACAAACGCCTCGAATTAATGGAGATCTCCTTTCTTTAGCCCTTTTCCAACTCTACCCCCGTTTTCTGGCGCACCAGGCTGTGCTGGGCAGGACCGAGCCGCTGGACCTTTGCTAAGGAATTTCGGAAGGGTTTTTGTCCCGCCTGTGGGAAGAGGCGTTCAAAGCCCTTTTCCTCCCCATCAGAAGCGCCAAGTGCTGTCTCTCTCTGGTGATGTAATTAACGGCCGTAATTAGCGGCTGGAGCGGATCCCCAGCGGATCGATGGAGGTAACAGAGCCCCGCATTTCGGGGGGCTGAAGGACAGCCTGACCCGGCCGAGCTCGGCACTCCGCGTCCCCTTTGGAGTAAGGCCGGCTCGGGGAGGCGCTACCACCCTCCGCGCACCGAATTTCAGCCAAATACCCGCTCGTTATCCGCTCGCTGCCTTTGTCGGGGGCGGCTGATTGCGGCTCGCTCGTTAATTGCCGTTGATTAGCAGAGTTTGATAGCACGGGGACCTTTCTGCTGCTGGGGTTGGCTGGTTCCAGCAGCTCCGGGTCCCGGCAACGTGGGGAAATGCTTCCCTCTAGTGCTGCTGGCTGGGCTGTGCCTGGAATTAAACATCCCGCCTCTGCCAAGGCGCAGGGATCGCTCCGGGGTGATTTGGGGGGTGCTGGGTGGGGTTGGGTGTTGCCAGAGCTCCATGGAGGATTGAGACTCAACAGCAGGAACTGCTGAGTGATGATGAGACAGCAAAATAAGCTCCTGTCTTCTGTCTCGCCCCATAGCTTATCTCTGTAACCCCATAGGTCACCTTTTCCCTGACCCTCACTATTGGACAAGTTTGGATCCCCCTATACCCTATAAAAGGGGCTGGTTTAGCCCATTTGGCAGGAGAAGAGCTGTCATGGAACCCTTCAGAGATCCCTCAATAAACCATGGCTGTGGCACGCCAGGACCTCTCCTTCTCCTCTCTCCCGTCTGCTTCTGCCCCAGGCAAAGGCGCCCCAGCGAGCCAGCAAAGAGCTGGAATCCTGAGAGAGGTGAGAATCACTAAAGAGCTGGGAATCACTAAAGAGCTGGGAATCACTAAAGAGCTGGGAATCACTAAAGAGCTGGAATCACTGAGAGAGCTGAGAATCACTAAAGAGCTGGGAATCACTAAAGAGCTGGAATCACTGAGAGAGCTGAGAATCACTAAAGAGCTGGAATCACTGAGAGAGCTGAGAATCACTAAAGAGCTGGGAATCACTAAAGAGCTGGAACCCTGAGAGAGCTGAGAATCACTGAGAGAGCTGGGAATCACTAAAGAGCTGGAATCACTAAAGAGCTGGAATCACTAAAGAGCTGGAATCACTGAGAGAGCTGGGAATCACTAAAGAGCTGGAATCACTAAAGAGCTGGAACTCTGAGAGAGCTGAGAATCACTAAAGAGCTGGAATCCTGAGAGAGCTGAGAATCACTAAAGAGCTGGAATCCTGAGAGACCTGGAATCACTAAAGAGCTGGGATCCTGAGAGAGCTGGGAATCACTAAAGAGCTGGAATCACTAAAGAGCTGGAATCACTGAAGAGCTGAGAATCACTAAAGAGCTGAGAATCACTGAGAGAGCTGGAATCACTGAAGAGCTGGAATCACTGAAGAGCTGGAATCACTAAAGAGCTGGAATCACTAAAGAGCTGGGAATCACTGAAGAGCTGGAATCACTGAAGAGCTGGAATCACTGAAGAGCTGAGAATCACTAAAGAGCTGGAATCACTAAAGAGCTGGAATCACTGAGCTTGCCAAGGGTGGCCACGGCTGAGAGCTGAGGGGTATTGGGCACTCTGTCTCCCACAGGGACTGAGCTATCCTGACCATCCTGCAGCGCTCGGGGACAAGGCCAAGGTCGGGCTCTGATCAGCTGGGGATGCCCTGGGAGGGCTGGGGCTCCTTGGAGCGAACACCTCGTCCTGCAGGGATGGGCAGGGGAAATCTGGGCTGTGGAAATCGCTGCTCTGCTCCAGATGAGCTCAGTTACAGCTCAGCTTCTCCTTGGTGTTTTGGGGACATAATCAAAATTCCACAACTTTTATGGAAGTTGTAAAGCCAGTATGTTCATTACAGCACTGGATGCAGGTGGGAATCATTCCCCTAAAATGACATGCAAACTTCTGGGAGCTTCGGGTCCCTTTTTATCCCCTTCTCAAATACAAATAGTTTCACAATAGGTTCATACATATTCATTGTTACGAATTTTGTGTGACATTTGCCTCTAGTTCTTCTTTATCAGAAAGAATTCCTAGGTCAGCTTGGCCTGCTCTCACAGCAGTCTCTGTCTCTCTTTATCACCCTCTGTCTGCCCCCCTTATCTCTGTCCTTCATTGAATCCCTGAGCCCAGGCCTTGCAGCCATGCTACAGGCTACAGGCTTCAAACTACAGACTTAAAGATGTACATTTCACTTAAACCAAAACAGATTTCTACTCTGGAGAGTTTCTGCTCTGTCTCATTTGGGACCCGGCTGGGAGGGGACACGGGGCTGGGGGCTCCTGCTGCCCCACCCAGGGCTCCCCTCGGAGGGAGAGGCTCTCCCGAATTTCCACCCAGTTCTGGAAGGAAGCAACCCCTAAAAACCCAGCCCAGGGCTGGGTTTGACCCCCCTGAGGTGGTGCTGAACAGCCACACCTGGGACTGCTCCCAGACCTCGGGGTATTCCCCAAAATGCTGGGATTTGTGTGGGAATTAGGAAAAACGGGGAAGGAGATGCTCATGGATGGCTGCAGAGTGAAGGTTTCCTGCCATTAATTCCCAAAGTTATTCCTCATACAGCATGAAAAGCTCTGCTCTGGCAGCACTCTACTGAAGTGTCTCAAATGTGCATTTAATTTGGATTTAATAACACCATTTTTCCCTCGGAAAACTCCGTCAATTATTGAAAGCATTTCTTGAGGTTTAGCAATTATTTAAGAGGTACATTTACAGTAAAGTAATTAACTCAAATGGCATCGTTGTGGAAATGGTGTATTTCAAACAAATTTCAATATTTGTTCGCCAGAGAAAATATTTTCTCCTGCTCTAATTTGATCATCTCACAGGCATTGTCTGGAAAAGTTTTTGGTCTCATCCAGCCCTGGAGCAGCTCCTGGCTCCTCTGGGCTCTGTCCCTGTCCTGCTCTTGGCTCCCCAGGGCTGGGGCAGTTTTTCCCTTCACTCTTCCACCTCCTCTCCCCTGGGCAGCAATTTCCTTTCCCCAGGGAAAGGAAACAAAACCTTGGATCTGTTTAACCCCAGTAAGAACCCTTGGAGACCCCAGGGAGGGGGACAGGAGGGAGAGACCTCTGGGAAAGCAGCCATGGAGTGACCTGTGAGGGACATTAGAGTGATCCCACTCCAGCACATGGGGCAGGGACATCCCCACGTTTGTGATTAGCCCAGGGATGCCTCATTACTGCCCTGAATTAACTCCTCCCCTCTCCTCCTCCTCCTGCCCTGCTCACTCTCAGGCCTCGTCTGCTCATTTAGAAGAAACTGTTCAGCCAGAATTAAGTGGATGCCCAAGAAATTGTCACCAAAACTGCCTGGGACTGCATGGCTGGGGATGCTGAGCTCCCTGCTGGAGTTGGAAGGCAAGCCCTGAGCTGCAGCTGCAGTGACACAGGCCCAGAGCTCAGGTGAGTGCTGGGACAAGCAGGTGAGGAAACTCCCCTGAGCTGGGGTGAGGGTGGCTGGGGTGGCCCAGGTGGAAATCCCAATGAATGTGTGCCCAGGGACTGCCAGGATAACAAAAACCTGGGACGGGACCTGCAGGAGCCACCTGTCAGAGGCCACAAACAGCTCCTGGTCCATGGAAGGTGATATGTTGGAGTTCTGGATGCTGGGAATTTCAGACTCTCTGTGCTGGGAATTTCAGACTCTCTGTGCTGCCAGGCACTGACCCCCAGGAGAACACTGCATTGACCTGAGGCCGTGGAGAAGCTTCCAAAATGGAATGGTGGAACTGGGATTGTGGGTGTGCAGTTTGGATAGAAGTGTGTGATATCACAGGGTGGGAAACTCAGAGTTTAAGGGTTTAGAATACAGGAATAGATGGAGAGCAAGGTGGAGGGTTTAGGGTGGAGACTTGTTCTCCTTCTTCTTCTCCCTCTCCTTCTCCTTCTCCTCTTCTCCATGGGTTTGGTTGTTATTGTGTAAATAATAACCAAGAACCAACAGTGATGGATGCAGGGCAGGGGAACAGCAAGGAGGGGCCCTGGGGGCTGAGCCCACCCAGCACCCCAGGCTGGGAATTGCCTGCCCTCAGCCAAAGATGTGGCAAAGCTCTGGCATTGCCTTTGTCCAGCTCTGGGATTGCCTTTGTCCAGCTCTGCCTTTGGCTTTGTGCAGCTCAGGATGAGCTCTGTCCAGCTCTGGCTTTGGCTCTGTCCATCTCTGGGATTGTCCAGCTCTGGCTTTGGCTTTGTCCAGCTCTGTCCAGCTCAGGATGAGCTCTGTCCAGCTCTGGCTTTGGCTTTGTCCAGCTCAGCATTGGCTTTGTCCAGCTCTGTCCAGTTGTGGCACTGGCTCTGTCCAGCTCAGGATTGGCTCTGTCCAGTTGTGGCACTGCCTCTGTCCAGCTCTGGCACTGGCTCTGTCCAGTTGTGGCACTGGCTCTGTCCAGCTCTGGCACCGGCTCTGTCCAGCTCTGGGATTGGCCCTGTCCAGCTCAGGATTGGCTCTGTCCTGCTGGCTTTGCCCAGGAACGCTCCTGATGGGAATGTGGCTGGGACAGGGTAGCAGGACACACAGACTGGGCCCTGGTGGCAGCTCTGGGTTTGCTCCTGTGGCACCTGCCTCAGCTGGTTTATGGAGAAGCTCCTGCCTGGGGATATTCCTGCCCAGGAGGGGATGGATCTGCTCAGAAGGGTGGAGGAAACAGGAGCACAGCTGGGACAGGTTCCTTGCTTGAGGCTTCCTTGGAAAATGCTGCATTACAAAATCAGGGAATTGCTCAGGTTGGAGAAGACTTTTGGGGCCATCAAGTGCAGCCACCGCCCACAGCATTCACCACTGCCCCGTGTCCCCAGGTGTCACATCCACACATTCCCTGAATGTTCCCACTGCCTTGCAGCGCCTTCCAGCCCTTCCCATGGAAACTCCTTTCCTCATATCCACCCTAAACCCCCCGGGCACAGCTGGAGGCCAACATCCACCTCTCACCGTAGGACACGGAACAACACGACGTGGACATGCTGCTGTTTTTAAGGTAAAAAGGGAAGTTTGTTTTTTGACTTTAACATTCACAGATTTCTAAAAGTGCCAGTGGATTGGAGGGTGAAAGTGCAGCCTCTCCAGTGACACTGGACAAACCAACCTAAAGTAAAAAGGGAAGTTTATTTTTTGACTTTAACATTTATAGACTTCTAAAAGCACCAGTGGATTGGAGGGTGAAAGTGCCGCCTCTCCAGTGACACTGGACAAACCAACAGTTTATCATTTTTTTTTATTCCATAAAAGAATGTGAAACAATAAGTTATTTACATAAAGTGTGTGAGAAAGTTCGTTACAAGAATGGAAACATCAGAAGGCTCAGAAAATCTTTAAAAATCAGGGTGACATCTGCCCAGAGCTGGAGAACTGCACTCAGAGCACGCAGATCAGGCTTCTCCCAGATTTCCCTGGCTGCTGTTTTGTGTGGCTCTGAGCTGCTCCAGGACTCCAGGCTCCATTCCCGGGGTTCCAGCCCAGCTCCAGGCCGGGAGCAGCTCCTGGCACCGCTGGATTCCTCCCTGACAGATCTCCTGCCTTGCAATATTGGCTGTTACACACTTTTCTCCCCCTGAATCTTGTGTCTCCCAGCAGGAATCCGCACGGGGATGCTCGGGGTGAATTCCACAGGCGATTCCCAACAGGAATTTTCACGGCGTGCGCCCTGGAGGAAGCTGTGCCATCCCCGGAGGTGTCCGAGGCCGGGCTGGACGCGGGTGACTCGGGGCTGTGCCCTCCCTGCATCCCACTGAGGGGAGCTCTAATCCCAGCAATGAGCGCTCAGCCTGCCCGGGCTCGCCATTTACCACTTCGATCCCTATTTGTCATTTTTATCGTTATTTCCTGTGGCAACAGGACCGGGGCTGATGGTCTGAAAGTGCCAGAGGGCAGGGATGGATGGGATTTGGGAACTGGGAATTCCTGGCTGGGCTGGGATTCCCAGAGCAGCTGGGGCTGCCCCTGGATCCCTGGCAGTGCCCCAGGCCAGGCTGGACATTGGGGCTTGGAGCGCCTGGGACAGGGGGAGGTGTCCCCAGGGTGGCACTGGATAATTCTCAGTGTCCCTTCCAAGCCAAGCCATTCTGTGCCCTACAATCATTCCTGTAAATCTCTGGTGCCTGGGTTTGTTCTGTCAGTCCTTGGAAGCCTCTTGGGTTACCTGATAGAAGAAATTTAATTGTTTGTGGGGTTTTTCCGTCCAGGATTTATATAATATAATATAATATGAATATGAATATGAATATGAATATAAATATAAATATAAATATAAATATAAATATAAATATAAATATAAATATAAATATAGTATAAATATATAAAATATAAATATAATTATTAAAATATGCATGGTTGAATATTATTATAATAATTATTATAAATATAATTATTTATAAAAATATAAATATATTGTAAATATAAATATAAATATAGTATAAATATATAAATAGAACATATAAATATAAATATAGTACAAATATACGTTTTTGTATTAATTATCATTAATTATAGTTAATAAGATTAATAATTATTAAAATATACATGGTCTAATATTATAATAATAATGATTATAAATATAAATATAAATATAAATATAAATATAAATATAAATAGAAATAGAAATAGAAATATTGTGTATAAATATATTATTTTGTATATTATTATATATTATTTTTATATTATGTATTTATATAATATATGCTATATATTAATATAATATAATGTTATTTACATATACATATAACAATATATTTCTATAAATAATTCCCAGAACAATCCACTCTGCCTTCACAGGGACACTGTCCCCTTGGTGTCCCCTTGGTGTCCCCTCAATGCCACGAGTGCCTGGTGACAGTGATTATGGGATTCCTGGCAGGAGGAACCTGGCACACAGTGCTGGATGTCCTCAATTCCAGCAGCCACGGAACAAACTCCAGCAGCCCTTGGTGTGCAGGGGCTGGGATTTGTCCAGCCCTCCCAGAGGATGCTGGGTGTGGGGCTGGGGTTCTCCTGGGCTGGGTCGGGTACCCTGAGCTCCAGGAGGGTTCCAGAGCTGGGAATTCTGTGCCAGCCCCTTGGAAACCTGGTCCTGGTGGGGAGCTCCTCGGCACAATAAATAGTTTTAGTGGTTGGAGATGAAAGTTACATTTGCTCTGCTGGAACAACTTAAAAATGGCACATTCCTCCCTCTAGGTGTCCTAAAAATGGGATTTTTGTTCTGCAGGGTCTCTCCAGGCAGAGCTCAGAGCCCCTGGCAGGGCCTGGAGGGGCTCCAGGAGAGCTGGAGAGGGACTGGGGACAAGGGATGGAGGGACAGGAGCCAGGGAATGGCTCCCAGTGCCAGAGGGCAGGGATGGGTGGGACATTGGGAATTGGGAATTCCTGGCTGGGCTGGGATTGCCAGAGCAGCTGGGGCTGCCCCTGGATCCCTGGCAGTGCCCAAGGCCAGGCTGGAACACCCTGGGATGGTGGGAGGTGTCCCTGCCATGGCAGGGGGGCATTGGGGTGATTTTGAAGGTCACTCCAAACAAAACCAATCTGTGACTCCAGACTTTCTAAAAAGCAAGAACAGTTCTTGTTCTCTGCAAACCACTCTGTTTCCATTGACTCCATGTGGATTTGGCCCCACCAAGGCCCTCTGGCTCACCAGGACCTGTCTGAAGGGTGGAAACCACATTTAACCCCAGGTAACTCCTCTCTTCTCGGGCTGCCTTCCAGTTCTACATTTTCAGGTTTTCTCTGACATTTGAAAACAGCTGTGCTCCTCCAGAGCAGAAACACAAACCCAGGGAATGTCACCCCATTCCCAGAGCCCCTGCTGACAGCCCAGGGTGGCAAAAACATCACCCAGGACAAATCTTCCCCTGGAAGCACCTAAGGCGTGCCTTGGCTGTGGGGTATTGGCCTTATCCCACATTAAAGGTTAATTTTCCCTCCATTATTGGATGGAATTGCAGCAGGCTCTGTGTGCCCCGTGTTTCCTGGCAGCTCCTTTATCTGAGATGCTCAAGAGCAGCTCTGCAATGATTTGTGGCCATCACATGCTTGGTGCTGGGCTATTTCTGGATCCTTATCCATGGCCAGCAGTCCCAGCTCCAGGGTGGCAGCGGATGGGTGGCAGGGACGGGCACAGCAGAGGTGCCAAGGCAGTCAGGAACACCCCCAGGGCCTGGCAGGGACTCCAGCAGGGCATTTCATGAATCTGGGGACATTTCTTCCATGGGGGATCTGTGTCCTGGTGTGGGGATATCCATGGGATGCACCTCATCCATCAGCTGATGAGCCCCAGCTCTGCTTTTCCAGCTCCTGCAGGACCTTCCAGTGACTCTCCAAAGGAATTTATAGGGAGAGGCTGCCCTCAAGCCCAGCCTCATGGAAGGCTGCTCCAGCTCCCAGACCCTTCTCTGGGCAACCCAGCCCCTTCCCTGAATCCAGACCTTCCCTGAATCCAGACCCCTTCCCTGGGCAATCCAAACCCTTCCCTGGGCAATCCAGCCCCTTCCCTGAATCCAGACCCCTTCCCTGAATCCAGACCCCTTCCCTGAGGAATCCAAACCCTTCTCTGACCACTCCAGACCCTTTCCCTGGGCAATCCAGACCCTTCCCTGAGGAATCCAGACCCTTCCCTGAATCCAGACCCTTCTCTGACCAATCCAGACCCTTCTCTGACCAATCCAGACCCTTCCCTGAATCCAAACCCTTCCCTGGGCAACCCAAACCCTTCCCTGAATCCAGACCCTTCCCTGAGGAATCCAAACCCTTCTCTGACCATTCCAGACCCTTTCCCTGGGCAATCCAGACCCTTTCCTGAGGAATCCAGACCCTTCCCTGAATCCAAACCCTTCCCTGGGCAACCCAAACCCTTGTTTGACCATCCAGACCCTTCCCTGAATGCAGACCCCCTTCCCTGGGCACTCCACAGGTGCTGGGGGTGGCACAGTGCCCTCCCCTCTCCAGCCCCTTTGTCCCAAAATCAGGAGTTTCCCCTTGGAAGCTGCTCTGGTCCCAGAGGGCACTTCAGGGTGGATCCTTTGCTGGAAACCACTTTAATGTGGTTTTATTTTATTTCCGCCAGGAGAACAGAGATCTTGGAGAGCAGTGCCCAGCTCATGGCACGCTCCCATCCCAGCTCCCTTGTCCCAGGGCACTGCCCCATCCTGCTGGAATTCAGAGCAATCCGGGATGGGGAAATGGGAAAGACAATGCCAAAGGCAGCCAGCAGGGCTGTGGGAGCTGGGACAGCCCAGGGACGGGGCTGCTCAGTCCTGTCCCACCTGGAGCAAGGACTCACAGCCCTCCCTCTGCCTGGGATGGGAGGGGAGCAGAGCCAGCACCTCAACCCGAAAACACCCCAAAATCCTGGGATTTGAGTCTGCTCTGCAGTGTTGTAGTTGGCCAAATATAGCCTTCCTGTAGTGAGGAATATCGATGGATCTCATCTGACTGTGCCCAAAATAACCTCTCCAATGTGCTGAGCGTGGATTTTCTGTCAGGAACTGGAGCAGGGATTTCACTGAGCCCCACTTTGGGCACAGGGAACTCACAGCTCACCCCAATCCCATGGGCAGGGCTGGATCCCAGGGTCCCAGCTGGCTCCAGGCCACCCAACCCAGTGTGGAACCCCCAGGGCAGGCACAGGCACAGCCTGGGGCCAGGACTGTGGTATTTGAGAGGTGCCTCGTGCTAGGAAGGAAGTGGTGAATTTTACTTTATGTTCTTAGAAGGCTAATTTAATTATTTAAATAAATACTAATATATAATTATTCAAATTATTAAATATACATATATAAAATAATATATAATTTTATATTATTTAAATAATTATATATAATATATATTATCTATTATATATATTATATATATTATATTACATAATTATATAATTATATCCATTATTTATATATTTATAATATGCTTAATTATATAATCACATATATTATTTATATTATATATAAATAATAATATATTATTATATTATTTTAAATTAATTTATTATTTTAAAATATTATTTAAAATATTGTTTTAAAAATTATTTTCATAATAAATATTATTGTATTTAAATATATTTTATTCATTAAATAGTATTTATTTATTGAATAATTAATAATTTACTATTTATTTAATTAATTGTTTATTTATTTAAATTATTATAAATTAAATTATAATTTGATTATTTATACATTTCGATTATTAATTATTTATTTAATTAATTTATTAATTAAATAATGATTGCTTATTAAATATTATTTTAATAGTTATTTTAAATATTATTTTTAAAAATATGATTTATATTATATTAAATAATACTAAATTAACTGCACTAAAGAATACAGAAAGGATACCAATAGAAGGTTTGAAAGACACTAATGAAAAACTCGTGACTTTTTTTTTAGAGTCTGACCCCCTTCAGAGAGAGGGGGTTCATCAGCTTGGCTGTTATTGGCCAGTGAGTAAAAACAAATTCACATGAAACCAATAAAACAATTACCTGCTGAATAAGCAATCTCTAAACCACATTTTAAAGCAGTAAAACACAAGAGAAATAAACGAGATAATATTGTTTTCCTTTTTTCCCTGAAGTTTCTCAGCTTCCCAAAAGGAGAAATCTTAGCAAAGAGATTTTTCCAAGAAACATAACAGTAACACAGGAGCGCTCCAGAAACCCTTGGGATCCTGGGGAAGGACAAAAGGGGCGGCAGCTCCAGCTCTATTTCCACACCACGAGGGTGGCAGATGGTGCTGCTTTTGTGCCTCCCCCTCTGCCCATGTTTAATTACAGCCCAGAAATAGCTGCCTCCGTGGCTTAGGGTCAGCTGCTCCTCCAGCACGTGGGACAGCCAGCGAGAACAAAACCAGATTTTTGTCCCCCTTCCCTGCAGGAAAAAAACCCCAGGAATGGTGGCAGAGCCTTTCAGAGAGGGGGGTTCAGTCAGGTTTGTGTTTTACGCTGGTTTTCTCCAGGAAAAAACCCCAGGAATGGTGGCAAAGCCTTTAAGAGGAGTGGGTGCAGTCAGGTTTGTGTTTTACCCTGGTTTTCTCCAGGAAAAAAACCCAGGAATGGTGGCAGAGCCTTTCAGAGAGGGGGATTCTGTCAGGTTTGTGTTTTACCTTGGTTTTCTCCCCTTCAGGAAAAACCCCCATGAATGGTGGCAGAGTCCTTTCAGAGGGGGATTCAGTCAGGTTTGTGTTTTACCCTGCTTTTCTCCAGGAAAATACCCCAGGAATGGTGGCAGAGTCCTTTCAGAGGGGGATTCAGTCGGGTTTGTGTTTTTCCCTGCTTTTCTCCAGGAAAATACCCCAGGAATGGTGGCAGAGCCTTTCAGAGATTGGGTTCTGTCAGGTTTGTGTTTTACCCTGGTTTTCTCCAGGAAAAAACCCCAGGAATGGTGGCAAAGCCTTTCAGAGAGAGGGGGTTCTGTCAGGTTTGTATTTTACCTTGGTTTTCTCCCCTTCTCTTCAAGAAAAAACCCATGAATGGTGGCAGAGGCCTTCCAGAGGGGACGGTTCAGTCAGGTTTGTGTTTTACCCTGGTTTTCTCCAGCCACCTGAGGGATTCGGTGGTGCTGGAAGGGCTGTTCCCTATCAGGAGTTTTTATTACACAGAAAAATTCCAGATTTTCTGTCCCATCCCTGCCTGGCAGTGCCCAAGGCCAGGCTGGCCATGGTTTGCAGCAGCCTGGGACACTTTGGGAGTTGTCCTGCCCATGGAATGGGATGGGATTTTAGGTCCCTTCCACCCCAATCACTCCAGGATTCTGGTTTGAGGAGACAATAGCTGGGCCTGTGCATCCCTGGGCCCTCCCTGGAAACAATCCCTGTGGAAAAGGAGATCAGCTGGATGTGACAAACCCAGCAATCAAACACCTCCTGCTCTGCCACCACCCCATAAAAAATGGGATCTCCCCCTTCTTCCCTGAGCCTGTGAGGCCTCATTCCAATGGATGCAGCACCCAAAGCTTGGCTTTGGCAGTGAAAGCTGCACCCTGGAGCCTGGCTTGGGAGGGAAATCCTGACTGAGAGCTTCCCCACACTCCCTGCCATGGGGAAATGTGGATTTCAGCCGGGATTCAAAGGGGTTTCTGGAGCACTCCTGGCCCCAGGCTGTGCCTGTGCCTGCCCTGGGGGTTCCACACTGGTTTGGGTGGCCTGGAGCCAGCTGGGACCCTGGGATCCAGCCCTGCCCGTGGGATTGGGGTGAGCTGTGAGTTCCCTGTGCCCACAGTGGGGCTCAGTGAAATCCCTGCTCCAGTTCCTGACAGAAAATCCACGCTCAGCACATTGGAGAGGTTATTTTGGGCACAGTCAGATGAGATCCATCGATATTCCTCACTACAGGAAAACTACTCCTTCTCTGGGAGAAGAAGTTCCAGACCTGGGGATAGGGCAGAGCAGGGGGTGGGAGCAGATCCCAGGAACATCCCAGGCTCGGATTCTGCTCCTCCTGCCTGTGCCATTCCCTGGCTCCTGTCCCTCCATCCCTTGTCCCCAGTCCCTCTCCAGCTCTCCTGGAGCCCCTTTGGGCCCTGGAAGGTCTCTGAGGTTTCCCTGGATCCTTTTCCCTCTCCAGGGGAACGTTCCCAGCTCTCCCAGCCCGGCTCCAACCCCCTCAGTTTTTCCACCTGGATATGGAACTTTGCTGTTATGCAGGAGAGCAATCTCTCTGTGATTGGGACTTGATTGATTATTGCTTTTCCTCCATGAATTGCCTCATTAGCGTGTTTGGAGTGCTAATTGGTGCTCTCCAGATGGGGAGGCACAGCCCCACCCTGTGCCTGGCTCTCGCTGCTGGCACCCGGTCCCTCTGCCTGGCCCCATTCCAGGCTGGGCTGTTTTGCTTAAAGGGAAGCAGAAAAACCTGGAGCTGGTTTTCCCCTGGAAAAATGAGGCTCTGATTGCTCTGCCCAGCAATGGCTGAGCTGGGTTTGGCGCAGGCCAGGGATGGTTTAGGTCTGGCCTTGGCTCTCTGGCTCTGCCATTGATGACACCCCAAGCAAGGCAAGGGCATCATCAGGGATGGTTCTGCTCCTTAAACAGATCCCACTGATTGCAGGGAGTGCAAGGAAAGCAGGGATTCTCCCAGCCAAGGAGAACGTGTTTGCTGTGCTGTCCATCACCCTGCTGCTCAGCAAAGGGAGCCAAGGCCAGACCTGCTGATGTTCTACTGATGCAGCCACCATGAAGCTGAAGAGGACACTTTAATATTTAAATTATGGGAAATCCCTTTAATATTTAAATTATGGAAAATCCCTTTAATATTTTAATTATGGAAAATTGCTTTAATAATTAAATTAGGAAGGAAAACCCCTTAAATATTTAAATTATGGAAAATACCTTTAATATTTTAATTAATTATGGAAAATCCCTTTAATATTTTAATTATGGGAAATCCCTTTAATATTTAAATTGGGGGAAATCCCTTTAATATTTAAATTATGGAAAACCACTTAAATATTTAAATTATGGAAAATCACTTTTGATAGGATTTGGGAGAGCTTTGGGAGGATTCTCCATTCCCTGGCAGTGTCCCAGGGCAGGCTGGGCAGGGCTTGGAGCAGCCTGGGACAGTGGAAGGTGTTCTACTGATGCAGCCACCATGAGGCTGAAGAGGACACTTTAATAATTAAATTATTGAAAATCCCTTTAATATTTAAATTATGGGAAATCCCTTTAATATTTAAATTATGGGAAACTCCTTTAATATTTAAATTATGGGAAACCCCTTTAATATTTAAATTATGGAAAATCACTTAAATATTTTAATTACGGAAAATCACTTTTGATAGGATTTAGGAGAGCTTTGGGAGGATTCCCCATTCCCTGGCAGTGTCCCAGGGCAGGCTGGGCAGGGCTTGGAGCAGCCTGGGACAGTGGGAGGTGTCCCTGCCATGGCAGTGGTGGCACTGGATGAGGTTTAAGGTCCTTTCCAATCCAAACATCCTGAGGTTTTAGGATTCTATGGAATGTGTATGGATAAATTTTCCTCTGCTTATTTAAGATTTTGGTGGGACTGAGAACAACACCTGGAGGAGCAATCTTGCTTCCATTTTTAGTCATGTTGCCTCCCAAATATCTGGGAGCCTCAGGAAACATTTTAAGAGGAGGAGGAGGAGCAAACCATCAGCAGCTGGTTTCCTTCTCCTGGAAGAGGATGGGGAGGCTGGAGAATGAAGGGAATCCCAAGTGCACAGGGGATCCATTCCCTGGGAAAACCAGCGTTCCCTGGGCCTCTGAAACTGGGGAATGATTTCCCTGCTGGGGTGGATCCAGGCTGGGAGGGATCCCCTCCCACTGCTCCCTGGGGAAGCTGGGCTCTGCAATTCCCTGATTTTGGGAGGGAAATGGAGTCACTGGAGGGTCACAAGGCCGCAGCTCCACCCAGGATGTTCCTGTTCCTCAGCCCTTGGAATCAGGGGCTCCTGACAAGCTTGGAGAGGGCCAAGGCTAACAGAGAGGTGAAATATGGGATCTGCCAGGAGTTTAATTAAAGAGAGAACCGTTCCAGTCCCTCAGCTCGTTTAAAGCCCAGCTCAGGAGGCTCTGCTCTTCTCACAGGTAATTATCCAAGCATTCCCTGCACATATTCCCACGGAAGAGCAGAGTGTGCTCATCCATCACCTGGTTAATGCCAGGGCTGGTGATAAACAGGAACAAGGATTTAGCAGGGTGAAAATGGGATTGGGATCTGCTCAGCTCCCTCAGCACAAGAGGAGCTTTTCCCAAACCAACCCCAAGAGGTGTTTCAGAGCAGGAAGATTTTAACATATTAAACAATTATTAATAAAATTTAATTAATTGGATAATTAATTTAATTTCGTTTAAACACTTAAATATTTAAATAATTAAATTGTCTCTTCCCAGCGCAGAGGGGAAGAGCAAACCCTTCCATGGCACAGGTGAAAATCCAGCATTTCCCTGAGCTCTGTGTCCCTCCTATGCAAGGCTGGAGGCTCCCCCAGGCTGAGGAACCTCCAGCACCTGGGCTGGGACTGCTCGGGGGAGCTGCTGGGGAGGGAAACGGGGCCCAGCACGGCTGCTGCTCCTGGCAAAGAGCACCTGGAAGCTGTGCCAGGGCCTTGGGGCTCAGCCAGAGCAGAGCCCAGGCTGCCCCAGGAGGGCACCATTCCCTGGGCTGGCAGCTCTCAGCAGGCACGCCTTGCTCTGGGTGCTGCTCTCCCATTTCGGGGCACAGACAGCCCGATTTGGGGGGCACAGACAGCCCGATTTGGGGGGCAGAGAAAGCCCGATTTGGGGGCACAGAAAGCCCGATTTGGGGGGCACAGACAGCCCGATTTGGGGGGCAGAGAAAGCCCGATTTGGGGGCACAGACAGCCCGATTAAAGGGGCAGAGAAAGCCTGATTTGGGGGGCACAGAAAGCCCAACTTAAGGGGCAGAGAAAGCCCGATTAAAGGTGCCTTCAAGCATGGCTGGAAGGTTCCCTTCCCTGCCCATGGAGGGGTGGAAGGAGATGTGTTTAACGCCCCTTCCAACCCAATCCAGTCTGGGATAGAGGGCAAAAAGGGTCCTTGAACCCCACAGCTGCATCCCTGGTGTGGCAGGGGTGGGAATGCAGCAGCGGGATGGGATGGGATGGGATGGGATGGGATGGGATGGGATGGGATGGGATGGGATGGGACCCCCAGGCTGTCCCTCAGCTCCTTCCCACCCTGTGCCTCCAGTGAAGGGGGCCCAGTGGGACCCTCAGTGTCCCAATGGCCCCTGCAGCTCTGGGACCTCCACCCAGAGGAGGGCTGCAGCTCCACGTCCCAATGGCCCCAGGACCCCCAGGACCCCCAGCCCAAGGGGCAGCAGCTCCACGTCCCAATGGCCCCAGGACCCCCAGCCCAGCCCAGGGGGCTGCAGCTCCAGGAGAGCCCACGCTGGCACCCCTGGATCTCAGTCCTGTGGCAGCTCCCAGGGAGCAGGGCTATATTTAGGGTGGGAATGATGTGCATTATGTATGAGGGCACACGTCACAGCAGCCCTAACACAGAAAGGCACTCGCAGTGCTGCTCTCCCAAGGGAACAGGGCTTGGCTCCTTTCTCTGTGCTTCATCCATATGCAAAGCCCCTCTCTGGAGGTAAAAACCTTTTATGCTCATCCATAGGTAATGAGGGACAGAGTTATAAATACCTGATGGTGTTTAGATCTTTCACAACTTCGTGGCTTAGCTCTTCTCAGGGCTCGAATTTTCTCCTGCCAGCCCCATCCCAGGCTGTTCTCCCTGGAGGGAACCCTTGGAGACAGGAAAGTGTTTCATTAATGACTTGTCAGCTCCAAAGGAGTGCTCAGGAGGCTGTTTAATTGGTGTGTGCACGCAGAGGGGCTGGCAGCAGAGGCCTGAACAGCTGAGTCACCCAGGGATGCTTCATGGAGCAGAACGGAGCTGTGGCCCGGCAGGAAAAGCACGTCAGGAGCACTGCACACTCCTCCCCTGCCTGAGCTCCGAGGTGCAGCTCAGAAATCAGCTTCCCCCAGCAGGAGTGCAGGGAACACAGCAGGGACGGCGTCGTTCAGGCTGTCCCCAAGGCCAGCCATCCCCTGGCTCCCAGCAGCGATGGATCCAGCGGGCTGGATTGTTCCAGGACACGCTGAGGGCAGAGATGCGCCCAGCTCCCCGTGAATCCCTGCTCTCCATGGCTCCAAGTGCCACACGTGTGTGACTCAGGAGGCCCTGCAGGGTGGGGACAGGCCCTGGCACCAGGGAGGGGTCAGGCCCTGCCCACCATCAGCCAGAGAGCACTGAGCATCTCCCTCCATCTCCCTCCACCTCCCTCCATCTCCTTCCATCTCCCTCCACCTTGTTCCTCCTTCCATTTCCTTCCATCTCTCTCCACTCCCTCCATCTCCTTCCATCTCCCTCCACCTTGTTCCTCCTTCCATTTCCTTCCATCTCCCTCCATCTCCCTCCACCTCCCTCCACCTTGTTCCTCCTTCCATTTCCTTCCATCTCCCTCCATCTCCCTCCACCTCCCTCCACCTTGTTCCTCCTTCCATTTCCTTCCATCTCCCTCCATCTCCCTCCATCTCCCTCCACCTTGTTCCTCCTTCCATTTCCTTCCATCTCTCTCCACTCCCTCCATCTCCTTCCATCTCTCTCCACTCCTTCCATCTCCTTCCATCTCCTTCCATCTCCTTCCATCTCCCTCCACCTCCCTCCATCTCCTTCCATCTCCTTCCATCTCTCTCCACCTCCCTCCTCCTCCCAGCCCAGCCTGTTGTGTTTCCATCCCCTGGGCTGTGGGATTTTGGATGTGGGCTGTGTGCTGTGTGTGTGTGCCAGGCTCCTGGCGCTGTTCCCCCGGGGCTGGGCTGGCACGTGCAGCTGCTCTGGGGACAGAAGGAGAGCAGGGCCAGGGAAATCATTTGGGATGGTGCAGAACCTGCCCGGGGGAAGGGTGGGCAGGGCTGCAGTGACAGCACCACCCAGGTGCTGGTGATGGAGAGAGACCAGGACTCGCTGAGAGGGTCAAAGAATCCCATTTATTGTGGGATACAAATGCTTATGTTGTATTTTAGGGAGGCCAGTAATGTTTTACCACAGTGATTGGGTTAAAATACAAACTTATGCATTTTACAACATCTCTTGCTTGCAGAGTTTGATGCCATTTTCTTTTTCAGGTAAATCTGTGTGATTGAATCTTCTCTGAATCTTGATTTAATCCTCCAAGTTCTGTTTGCTCTTGCCAAGGCACTTTGTTTATCAAATCTCTTCTGGTCCCAAAACTTTGTGTACCCCAATACCCAAACTCTTCCTGCCAGGCCAGGAAAGGCTTACAGCTCATGGGCTAATTAGCTGGAGTGCTAATTAGGGGCACCCTGCTCCTCATTAGGAGGCCCAGGGGGAGCTGCCCTAGAAGGGAGGTTTGGGATGGCCCTGGCTCCCTTTGGGAATTGTCCTTGCTGCTGGCCTGGGACACAGGTGGGTGTGGGGGCAGAGATCTGTGGGGTGCCCATGGGATGCAGGGATGTGTGGGGTATCTGTAGGATGTGTGGGGTATCTGTGGGGTGCAGGGATGTATGGGGTCTCTCTGGGATACAGGGATGTGTGGGGTATCTATGGGATGCCTGTGGGATGCAGGGATGTGTGGGGTCTTTGTGTGGTGCTGGTGAGATGCAGGTGGGTGTGGGGTCCCTGTGGGATGTGTGGGGTGCCTGTGGGGTGCAGGGATGTGTGAGGTCTGTGGGGTGTCCATGGGATGCAGGGATGTCTGGGGTATCTGTAGGATGTGTGGGGTTATCTGTGGGGTGCAGGGATCTGTGGGGTGCCTGTGGGATGCAGGGATGTGTGGGATATCTGGGATGTCTGTGGGGTTATCTGTGGGATGTGTGGGGTATCTCTGGGATGCAGGGATGTGCCAGGGAGTGCCTGTGGGGTCCCTGTGGGACGCAGGGATGTGGCACTGGTGTTTTGGGGATGGGTTTGTGTGCCCGGGGTGGGGCTGGAGCTGGGCTGTGATGGCTCGGGGTGGTCCCTGTGCAGCCGCAGCTCCTGGGGGCTGTCCCACAGCCCCGGGAGGGCCGGGCAGGGCTGCCCGGGCAGGGTTTGAGCCCAGCCCTGTCCCTTCCCACCCCTGGGGATGGGATGTGCGTGTGCCAGGCTCCTGGAGCAGCCGCCCTGCCTGGGGACAGGGCTTCAGCAGCGCTGGAGAGGCAGGGACAGCCAGGCCAGGGGGGATGATTCAAACCCCCGAGCATCCCCAGCCTCTGGGACCAGGTAAATGTGCCTGGCCCTGTCAATCCCCCAGCTTGTGGTGACAAATGGCTCACTCTGTGTCACAGGCATCTTTTATGGAAAATCCTTTCCTTAGGATTTTTCCTCCTGGGAAGCTGAGAGGCCTCAGGAACAAAATGTACCCAATGGTTATCTGCTGCTGTGGAATGCAACAGGTGCAGCTGGGATTGGGCTCATGGGGTTGTTTCTAATTAATGGCCAATCACAGCCCAGCTGTCTGGACTGTCTCGGTCAGACACAAGCCTTTGTTATCATTCTTTCTTTGCCTATTCTTAGCCAGCCTTCTGATGGAATCCTTTCTTCCATCCTTTTAGTATAGTTTTAATATAATATATATCATAAAATAATCAATCATCCTTGTGAAACATGGAGTCAGATCCTCGTCTCTCCCCTCACCCTGGGACCCCTGGGAACACCAGCACAACTCTGCCCATGCACAGCTCCTAAAAATGGCCCAGCCTCGTTATTTTGTAGCACATGGAAGCACTCCAAGCCAAAACAGCTTCTCTGGAATATCTGCTGCCAGGCCCAGGTGCAAGTGGGAGCCACAATCAGCAGGCTGGGCTGAGAACCCAAACAATTCTGATGCCGTGGGATGCTCAGAGCTCCTGCAGCTGCATCCCCAGCTGGGTGCTGGCTCTGGGACTGGGCTGGGATCCTCCTGCCCACCACGGTCCCATCCCAGCCTGCAGGGACCCTCCAGGGCAGCCTCCCAGAGCTCCTGAGGCTCTGCTGGTGTCCCCAGGTGTTCCCTGCCCTGCTGAGCCCCATCCTGCTCACCTTGGGCTCACCTGGAAGGAACAGGAGGGGAGCAGGGGCTGGTGGAGCTGCAGGGCCCTGGCGGTGGGCACAGGAGTGCTCTGGACACTCTTGGAAAACACAGGGCAGAGCCCTCCTCCTCCTCCTCCTCCATCACCATGGAAATCCATGGCTTTCCACGCTGTGCCTTTCCCCCTGTAGGGTTTGTGTGTGTCCTCCCCATTTAGGGGTTCTGTGCCCTTCCCCCTGTAGGGTTTGTGTGTGTTTTCCCCAGTTAGGATTTCTGTGCCCTTCCCCCTGTAGGGTTTGTGTTTTGAGGCTCCCCAAGCCTGCAGGGGCTGCACAGAGCTTAGCTCAAACCCTGGGCTGGTATTTACCCCAGGCAGAGCCACTTTGCCATGGAAAAATGCAGGTAATGGGTGCTGGAGAGGAAATTTGGGCTTTTTTTTTTTATTATTTTTCAGGGTGTACAGGGCTATTGTCCTTTAAATTAACACCAGCCAGTTCCAGCTAATGAGCCCCAGCCCACCCCATGTGCAAGATGAACCCTTGCTAGACAGAGAGCTTTGGTTAATCTTGTAATTATCAGATGAATAAAATGATTCCTAACAGCCTGTAATTTCGTGGTCAAGCAGATAATTGCCAGCCCTGCACAAAGCAGGGAAAATCTGCCTTACTGGAGATCAGCTTTGAGGGCAGAGGCCTCTCCCCATCCCTGCTCCAGCCTGGCTGCCCTGCAGGGCTCTGGGGACACTCTGGGGGTGACCTCAGTGCTGGCCTGAGCCCCTGCCCCGGGCTGAGCCCCTGCCCAGCTCCCTCAGGGATTCTGCAGCCCCTGCCCAGCTCCCTCAGGGATTCTGCAGCCCCTGCCCAGCTCCCTCAGGGATTCTGCAGCCCCTGCCCAGCTCCCTCAGGGATTCTGCAGCCCCTGCCCAGCTCCCTCAGGGATTCTGCAGCCCCTGCCCAGCTCCCCCTCAGCTGATCCAGGTATTTCTGCTTTGGGGAGGGGGGTGAATAATCTTTAGATTTGGTAATTCCTAAAAACACATTTCCCTAAAAGTTTTGACAACTGGAAATAGAAAACCAGTAAAAAAACTGACAGTGGAGTCTGAGAATGGAGTCACTTGGTGCTCTGGGCTGGGGAGGGGGCACAGGATGGGTTTGGTGACCCTGGAGGGGCACAGGATGGGTTTGGTGGCTCTGGAGGGGCACAGGATGGGTTTGGGGGTCCTGGAGGGGCACAGGATGGGTTTGGGGGTCCTGAGGGGGCACAGGATGGGTTTGGAGACCCTGGAGGGGCACAGGATGGGTTTGGGGGTCCTGAGGGGGCACAGGATGGGTTTGGAGACCCTGGAGGGGCACAGGATGGGTTTGGGGGCCCTGAGGGGGCACAGGATGGATTTGGAGACCCTGGAGGGGCACAGGATGGGTTTGGGGGTCCTGGAGGGGCACAGGATGGGTTTGGTGACCCTGGAGGGGGCACAGGATGGGTTTGGGGGTCCTGGAGGGGCACAGGATGGGTTTGGAGACCCTGGAGGGGCACAGGATGGGTTTGGTGGCTCTGGAGGGGCACAGGATGGGTTTGGTGATTCTGGAGGGGGCACAGGATGGGTTTGGTGGCTCTGGAGGGGCACAGGATGGGTTTGGAGACCCTGGAGGGCTTTTCCAGCCTCAGGGATTCTGGAATTTGGTGGTGTCAGGGCTGCTGGGTGTGAGCCCAGCAGTGGCTCCAGCCTGGCTCTCCCAGCCGATCCCAGCCCTTCCTGGGGTGGGCATCTCACCCTTCTGAGCTCTGCAGCTTTGCCTCCTCCTCGTCACAAGCCAAATTTGTAACCCCTGCTGCTCAGGAGCTGCTGGAGTTTTATTTTTCCTTGCACTCTGTGCTTTGACCCAGCTGCTTTGGGTTTCATTAAGCAGCTGCTGACTTTCCCCTTATTAACATTTGCTGCTGCTTATAAATAAGAAATGAGCTTCTAATAATAATCACTTTCTTTGCTTAATTAAGGCACTTTCATTTAAGGGCTGCTGAGTGTTTTTTTTTGCTTCCTGGTTTGTTTTTTAGCACCTTGCCCTAATGATCCCAGAGTCTGAGGCATGGCCCTGGGGAGGAGGAACTTTCCTGGCCAAATTTGGGGCTCTCTGGGGAGCAGCAGTGGTGGCACTCAGGGCTCTTCCAGTAATGACTCCCAGATGTCCCCAGTGCTGGGAAAATCAATCCACAAACACCAGAGGTTTGTGCCCAAACAGGAGCCAGAGGAGTCCTTTGGCTTTATTCCAATCAAGGCAGAGGCCATGGGGCATTTCCACTTGGGTCTCTTACATTTTTGGAGAATGCAGCCTCCTGTTTATCCCAATTTCCCTCTCTCTTTCCCCATTTCTGAGGTACTTGAGATACCAAAGATACTTGATACCAAAGATTCCCCTCTAATCTCTGACCCTCCCTTTTCATTTTTAATTCTTATGGAATTTAGAGTTTTCCCCATTGTTTCTTTCATCTTTCACGTCTAATTTCATTTATCAGCAAACCTAAAGTTTATTTGTAAAAGCAAATCTCTTTTTTTTCCCATTCATCAATCTGTGGAACCCTTCCCATGGTTTCTTTTATCTTCCTTTTTGGACATAAAACTCTGATGTTTGTGGATTGATTTCCTGACAATATAAATTAGTGGGGATGTTTGGGATGAAAGCTGCCAGGGAGCCTGGGAATGCTGAGTGCAGACATTTCCTGCCCTTTTCCAGAAGGTGTCCATGGAATGCAGCCCATCCTGCAGGGCCCCGGGCCTGGAGCCCATCCCTGCCCACCTGCTCCAAGGTGTGTGGAGCAGCTAAAACAGCTCCTTCATTAAACATTCCCACCTGTGCCAGATGGAGCCGGGCTTCCCGGGGCTGGAGGGATTTGGGATCCTGGGAAGGGACAGGGGCACTGCCAGCCCTGCTCTGGTGGGGATTTGGGGGATTTGGGATCCTGGGAAGGCACAGAGGCACTGCCAGCCCTGCTCTGGGAGGGATTTGGGGGATTTGGGCACCTGGGAAGGCACAGAGGCAGTGCCAGCCCTGCCGTGGTGGGGATTTGGGGGATTTGGGATCCTGGGAAGGGACAGAGGCGCTGCCAGCCCTGCTCTGGTGGGGATTTGGGGGATTTGGGATCCTGGGAAGGCACAGAGGCGCTGCCAGCCCTGCTCTGGTGGGGATTTGGGGGATTTGGGATCCTGGGAAGGGACAGGGGCACCAGGGGTGCCAGCGATGGGGGCCAGCAGAGGATTTCGAGGGAGGTTTTGGGGCAGGGGTCGGGGACGCTGCTGTGCCCGCCCGGGCAGGGCTTTCCAAGGCCTCTGCAGTGGCTCCGGGATGCGGAGATGCCCTTTCCAGGCAAGGTTGTTTCCATGGTAACCGGACGGGATCTCCGGGAACGGCTCCGCTGCCAGCGCCGGGAATTCTGCTCCGCTCCCTTCCCCGGGAGCAGCAGAGCGGGGCCGGGGCTGGGAATAACCCTGCAGCTCCAGAACTTTCCTCCCACGTGCCCTGGCTGCTGGCCTGGGAGAAAATTGCTGGGATTTTGGATGGAAAAGCTGCGGCCCCGTTCCCGAGCTTGGAGGTGTCTGCTGCAGCTTTCCATGGGATGGATGTGGAATAGCCTGGGAGAGCTGGGAATGTTCTCCTGGAGAAGGGAAGGATCCAGGCAGAGCTCAGAGCCCCTGGCAGGGCCTGAAGGGGCTCCAGGAGAGCTGGAGAGGGACTGGGGACAAGGGATGGAGGGACAGGAGCCAGGGAATGGCTCCCAGTGCCAGAGGGCAGGGATGGATGGGACATTGGGAATTGGGAATTCCTGGCTGGGAGGGCGGGCAGGCCCTGGCACAGGTGATTCCATGGATGGCCCTGGAAGTGTCCCAGACCAGGTTGGAGCACGCTGGGACAGTGGGGTGGGATGGGATTTAAGATCCCTCCCAACCCACCCCATTCCTGGGTTCATCCATTTTCCCAGTGCCAGAATTCCCTGCTCCCTCCAGCTGCAAATCTCAGCCCCCGGGGCTGTTCCTGCCCATTCCAGCCTTCAGAATACCCTGAGGCCAGAGCTGGACTGAACTCCTGCAACATCCTTGGGCATTCCTGAAAACCCCTGGGCATTCCTGCACCATCCCTGGGCGTTCCTGCACCATCCCTGGGGATTCCTGCACAATCCCTGGGCGTTCCTGCACCATCCCTGGCCATTCCTGCACCATCCCTGGGCATTCCTGCACCCTCCCTGGGCATTCCTGCACCATCCCTGGCCATTCCTGCATCATCCCTGGGCATTCCTGCACCATCCCTGGGCATTCCTGCACCCTCCCTGGGCATTCCTGCACCATCCCTGGCAGTTCCTACACCATCCCTGGGGATTCCTGCACCATCCCTGGCCATTCCTGCACCATCCCTGGCCATTCCTGCACCGTCCCTGGGCATTCCTGCACCATCCCTGGCCATTCCTGCACCATCCCTGGGCATTCCTGCACCATCCCTGGGCATTCCTGCACCATCCCTGGCCATTCCTGCACCATCCCTGGCAATTCCTGCACCATCCCTGGGCGTTCCTGCACCATCCCTGGCAATTCCTGCACTGTCTCTGGCCATTCCTGCAATATCCCTGGTGATCCCTGCACCGTCCCTGCCAATTCCCACCTCCTTGCAGGGTAGTTTTGTGCTTTTTTTCCCCAGACAGGTGGCAAAGCTCTGCTGGCTGCAGGTGGGCGCTGGACGTGCAGGGGAAGGGCAAGCACTCATTAAAGGGCACATGCTGCTGATTGGTGGCAGCTAATTAGTGGGAGCTGTATCCATGTGGGCAGCCCGCACCAACTCTGGCATTTATTGTCCCTTACAGAGGATTTCAATGACGTTTTGGGGGTGTGGCAGTGCCACAGTGACCCCAGCGCTGCCTCCTCTGCTCTTTTTTAAACAATAATCTGAATTATGGCCACAGCAGCTCCTTGGCTGCGGGAAAAAACACTCCCCTGCTGCCCGTGGCTTTTGAAATATCCTTGAACCGGGCTTGCTGAAGTGCTGCCCATAAACCACATCCCATCCCTGCCGGGGAATTGGGGATCCGGAGCCATTCCCTGATAAATCCTTGCTCTGCAAGGGAACTGCACGGGTGTGACCGCATTCCCCAGGGCAGACTTTATGGAGGAGGTGAATCACCTGCAAATCCCTGCTGAGCCTCAGCCGGGCTCTGGCAGAGCCTCGGGAAGTAAATCTTGGCCACAGGGCAGGATTTAGGGGTCTCCAGGAGCTCTCACAGTCCAAGGCTCTCCATCCAAGCCCCCACTCGGTGCCATCTGGGCTCAGGTGATTTGTGGGAATTGCAGGTGGCAAAGGTGAGCTGGTTTGCCTTGGGGTGGATTTCCTCTCCCGTTCCACACGCAATGGCCTTGAACTGCCAGGTGGGGTTGGGAGGGAGATTGGTGTCAGGAAAATGAATCCACAAACACCAGAGGTTTGTGTCCAAACAGGAGCCAGAGGAGTCCTTTGGCTTTATTCCAGTAAAGGGAGAGGCCATGGGGCATCCCCTGGGGTCTCTCACATTTTTGGAGGACACAGCCTCCTGTTTATCCCAATTTCCCAGCTGCATTTCCCTTCTCTCTTTCCCCATTTCTGAGGTACCTGAGAGGTTCAGACTTCCCAGAACACCTGATCCCAGAGATTCCCCTCTAATGTACAACCCTCCCTTTTCATTTTTAATTCTTATGGAATTTAGGGTTTTTTCCCCATTGTTTCTTTCATCTTTCAATGTCCAATTTCATTTATCAGCCAACCTAGAGTTTATTTGTAAAAGCAAATATCTTTTTTTTCCATTCATCAATCTGTGGAATCCTTCCCATGGTTTCTTTTATCTCCCAGTGCTGGTTTTACCTCCCAGCAGCCCCACAGCTGCTTTGGAAAGACAAATCCGCCATTCCTCCCAATGGGAATTGGGAATTCCTGGCTGGGCTGGAATTCCCAGAGCAGCTGGGGCTGCCCCTGGATCCCTGGGATTATCCAAGGCCAGGCTGGAGCAGCCTGGGGCAGTGGGAGGTGCTGGGGTTGATATGGGTGGAGATTTCTGGCTCTTTTCAACCCAAACCAGTCTGGGATTCCACACACAGGTTTTTTGGTGACATTTTGGGATTTTTTGGGTAAATGCATTTCCGGTGGTGGTCACAGCCAGTGCTACTCTCCATCCCTGGGTTCTAATTCCAGTGGGTTCCAGGGGAATCTCCTGTTCCAGCCGGATCCCATATTCCCTTTCCTTAGGCTCTGCTGCTGAACCATCCCTGGGAATTCCTTTGTCCTGGTGTGTCCATGAAACTGTGGATGGAAACCCTGGTTTGGGATGCAAGAGCCAGCCTGGATTTGGGATCCTGCTGAGCCCAAACCCAGCAATCCCTGCCTGTGGTGGTGTTCACAGGGGTCCCAGGGTGAGGGGAGGGATGAGGATCTGACCCCATGTTTCACAAGGCTGATTGATTTTTTTATTATATATATTACATTAAAACTATACTAAAAGGATGGAAGAAAGGATTCCATCAGAAGGCTGGCTAAGAATAGAAAAAGAAAGAATGAATAACAAAGGTTTGTGGCTCAGACAGAGAGTCTGAGCCAGCTGGGCTGTGATTGGCCATTAATTAGAAACAACCACATGAGCCCAATCCCAGCTGCACCTGTTGCATCCCACAGCAGCAGATAACCATTGGGTACATTTTGTTCCTGAGGCCTCTCGGCTTCTCAGGAGGAAAAATCCTAAGGAAAGGATTTTTCCGAAAAGATCATGGCTACAGCTGTCTGATGGGACAGCAGGACAGAAAACCTGGGATATGGGATGGAGGGAACAGCAGGACGGAAAACCTGGGATACAGGACAGGGGGAACAGCAGGAGGGAAAACCTGGGATAGGGGATGGAGGGAACAGCAGGAGGGAAAACCTGGGATAGGGGATCCAGGGAACAGCAGGACAGAAAACCTGGGATAGGGGCCAGGGAAGCAGGAGGAGGGGAAAGCTGGGACACGGTGCCTCTGTGCTGGGAGCAGTGGGAGTCCAGCAGCAAATCCCTTTCCCAAACCCTCATTCCCTAATTAGAGCCGGCTCCAAGCCCCAAATGGCCGTGGGCTCCAATTATCCAGAGGATTTAATCAAGGAACAGTGGAGCCGTGGGCTGGAGGGGCCCCGGAGGAGCTTTGGGTGGCGCTGCCGTTGTCCTGCTCCTTTTCCCTGTTTTCCCAAGGCTTCCCGGGATGCAGGCAGCTCTGTCTCTATAGAAACGGGACCCGGGCTCTGCTGCAGCCTCTTCTCCAGGGCTCCATTGCAGAAACGCTCGGAAAATTAACGGCAGGAGGAGGAGAAAATGAGGGATAGGGAAGGAGCAGTTGGGAAGAGATCAAATGCACAAACTGGGGGTTGTTTTGCCCTAAGAGGGAGGGGAAAGGAGGAGAAATATTATGAGTTCTATAGATTGAATTGATGTTTAATATATGTGGAAGAATGGGAGTATTCAAATTGCTTTTTCACCCAAAAATGGGTCAAAGAACCAGAGCAGGGTGGAAAATAAACACAAATTTATTTATTTAGGAATATCAGTCCCAGACAGATTGGCCTCCCTGCTGGCGGAGTTTTCCTCTCTCTGAAGACAAAACCCAAAGGTTTCTTTGGTGAAATCCTCGATTTCTGATGTATTTGTTATTATTTAAGGTTTATTATCCCACAGGTTGTTTGGAGAACCATCCATGCCAGAATTCCTGCCCCACTCCCAGGAAGGGCTGCATTCCATGGGGAGTTGGATCACAATTCCACAGAGCTCCCAGGGTAACACACGACTGTTCCCTCATTTCTTCCTCCTTTGGGAGCAGATTCCATATGAATGTCCATTCCTCTGGTTGAAATTCCAAGGATCTCATTCCAAAGGGTGACTTTGGGCTGGATTCATCTTTTTTTAGTGCGTGATTTAGCAAGTGCTGGAAATTCTCCTCCGCGCTCGTGCAGCCTCCACTTCCAAAATATCCTGGAAAAAGCCTGGAATGCAATGCAGCATCCCAGCTCTGCCAGGAGCAGGGCTGTGTGGGAAGTGTTGTACAGAAACAGAGCCACTCCCGAATGGAGGGGAAAAGGGGAATAAAACCCAGGAGGTTTGTACTGCTGGAAATGACTGATTAAAAAAAAAAAGGAACCAAAACACCTTTCCCAAGCATTGTCTCCTGCTGGAAGCAGGATTTTCCATCAGGTTTTCAGGATTTGGCAAGAATGTCTCAGGTAAAGCAGGATAAATATTTCAGATGTTCAGCTAAAGGTCACTCTGGGGAGGAATGGCAACCTGAAGTCATCTCTTGTGGTCTGTTTGATTTGGAATGATGCTCTGGAATCTTGAGGACGGGGCAGGTTCCATCCAGAGCACCCCATGGGAGCAGGAACATTTCAGAACTGCTGGGATAAAGCAGTTTGTCCCCAGCTTTGGCCCTCCCAGATCCGTGGGGATCGGGTGCTGCTGTTTGAAGACTTTAAAAGCAAACGGAGCTGGGAGGAACCGTGGGCAGCCCTGGGCTGGGGTCCCCTCATCCCTCACAATTCTCAGCCCCTGGGAGTGACTGATCCCAAAATCCCCACGGGGAAAGAGGCACCCAAACAGGAGTTTGGGATGTTAAAGGTTTAGGAGAGGGGTGATGAGGCCCTGTCAGCTGGGGTGTGAATCGTGGCATGGTAAGAGGATGATAATTTGGATTTTATTGGAGAAAAATTTCTCTTCCAGGATTTTGGATGCTGGGAATGACTTCAGCTCCTAGCAGTGGTTCCAGGTGGAAGGGTTTGATAATATTCCCATTTCACCATCTCCTGACTCCAGAGCTCTCCTGGTGGGTGCAGAGCTCCCACTGGGCTCTCCCATGGATATGGGAGCCAAACCAGGACTGGGGGACTGGAGCTGAGGACAAAAGGGCAATATTTTGGAAATACATCCTTTTTTAAATTCAATTCTCTCCCAAATAATATTCCAGCTTTGGAGCCTCCTGCCTCCCTAGCCTCCTTTCCTGGCTGCGTAGGGCACCTCTGGATTTTCCAGCTCCTGATCTGTCCCTGGCAATGGGATCATTCTTGTTCCACAGGACTAACATTGGAAAACACCTTGGCTTTCCTTTGTTCCCTATTCCTCACAGGAATTCCTGCCACCAGGACTGGGGAATTGTTCTCTGTGCTGGCACAGCCCAGAGCTTCCTCATGAGGTGCTGCCAGAGGGATTTTTCATGGATGCATCCCATGGTTTCCTCCATGGATCTCTGCAGGTGATCTGTGGGTGTTGCCCTGATTTTTTGAGATTTTCTGAGCCTTCTGATGTTTTCCATTCTTGTAACAAAGTTCTCACACACTTTATGTAAATAACTCATTGTTTTGCATTCTTTTATGGAGGAGGAGAAATGTGATGGACTGATGGTTTGTCCAGTGTCATTGGAGAGGTGCCACTGTCACCCTCCAATCCACTGGCGCTTTTGGAAACCTATAAATGTCAGGGTAAAAAAATAAACTTCCCTTTTTACCTTAGGAAGAGCAGCGAGTCCACATTGTGCTGTTCCGTGTCCTGCAGCGACCTGTGGGGAATTGGGTGTTGGATTTTCAGCGTGGATGAGGGAGACCTGCGGGAAAGGAGGAGCGGGAGGCACCGGGACCCGAACGGCTCCCGTGCTCCATCGCCATGGAAACAGAGATCCGCACACGGGCCCTGGATACCGCGCATTGCAGCTCTGGAGCAGCCCCTGTGAGCAGCACCGAGGGGAAAGGCGGGGAAAGGTGGGGAAAGGTGGGGAAAATTGGGAAAAGGTGGGGAAAATTGGCAAAAGGTGGGGAAAATTGGCAAAAGGTGTTTCCATCTGCAGCTCACCCCAGCACTCCTGGTGGGCGATGCAGCTGAGCTGTGGGATGGAGCAGGAGGATTTTGTTGTCAGTCGGTGAGGGCAAGGATGAGACATAAACTTGAAGGGATTACAGATTTTAGAGGCGCTAAGATTTTAGTTAGAGATAAGCTTTATTGGAGTTAATTGAAATAAATGGGTAGGCCTTGGTGAAGTTAAGAGTTAGTAGTTAACTAATAATTGATTGCTTGTCAGCACAATGTTTGGTTAACTGGGTTTATAATGAAGAATACAGGAACTGATAAATGGTTTTTAGGAACATCAGACAATTGTAGGAACATAAGACAAATTCCTCTGTTCTGAAACCAACTGAGGACAGGAATGGGAGTTCTACCAAGGGTTCATTGGTCATATTCGCATTGAAAATGTAGAAAGGTCAGAATGAGGAAGACTCCATTTACTTCCTCATTTTGGGACCCCTCCCCATGAAAGGGACCACTGACCCATTTCAAAGAACAAACTAGGCATGCTTAATGGCTTTTGAACTACTTACCATTGGAATGGGATGTACCAAAGTTATGAATGTGTGTTTGCATTTTGGGTATTCAATACTTGTATAGATAAAAGGGCTCTGTGATCACCCGTAAATTGTGGTGTGTATTTGGGAGCTATCCCACAATAAACATTCACTTTCTAACTTTAAACTGTTAGATACTTTCTGACCGTCACAGCTGGGTATCGGTACTAGATCAATATCCATATTTTTTAATAAATCAAGGACAAGGAAAATCCCTGAGGAGATCCCACAGAGAGAACCCCACATGCAGGGTTTAGGCTGGAAAAGCCTTCCAAGACCACAGAGCCCAACCATCCCCAGCACTTCCATGTCCCCAGTGCCACATGCACAGGGCTGTGACATCCCTGCAGGGGTGGGGGCTCCACCTGAGCACCTTTTCCTGCAGGAATCGCCCCCAAATCCACCCTGAGCTGCCCTGGGCCAGCCTGAGGCCGTTCCCTCTGCTCCTGTCCCTGTGCCCTGGGAGCAGAGCCCGACCCCCCCGGCTGTGCCCTCCTGGCAGGGAATTCCAGAGAGGGAAAAGATCCCTGGGGATCCTCCTTGGCTCCAGCCTGAGCCCCCGCCCAGTGTCGCTGCTATTTTATTGTGGCATCATTTTCCCTTTTTCCCATCTTCCAACTTCCATCCCAGTGAAATTCCGTGGCAGCAGAATCAGTTTTCCCTGGCAAGTCAATAATATCCCTGTGAGTTTTGTGCTTTTGCTCTGAGGGAAAAATAAAAAAAAGGGAGGAATAGTTATATATATTATTATTTTTATTTTTCTGTATATTTATTACATTTACATTTATTATCTATATTATTATATCTATTTTATATATTATCAGTATTTTATTAAATATTTAATAATGTTTTGTTATATGTTTAATTATATATTTTAATTAATGTATTACTATAGTCCTTAATTTTTCATATTTGTAATATATTTTACTTTGTATACTCTTGTATATATTTTCTTATATTTTATTACATATGTATTATTTAATTTCATTATATATTTACTAATATACTTTATTATATACATTCTATACATTGTTAATATATTTCATTATATATTTACTAATATATTTTAGTATCTATTAATACAGTCTCATATACTTATTTTTCTATATATTTATTACATATTATTCATTATATATATTATTATTATTTATATATTATCTATATTTCATTACATATTTAAATATGTTTCATTTTAGATTTACTAACATATTTTACGAATAATATTCTAATAATAATCTAATAATATAGTAAATGTATAATTTCATATATAATATATATTATATAGAGTAAATTTTATTATTAATAATTTACTAATACATTCTATTATATATTAATATCCTAGATTACAGATTTATTATATATTATTATGTATTATTTTATATATATTATTTATAATTGTACTTTATATTTATGACTTTCATATTTTTATATATTTTATTATAATTAATATATTTTCTAATGTACCTGATTATGTATTATCATTATTATTATTGGGTTTTTCTAACGTTTATGTCATTGTATTATTATTGTATTATTATTACTACTATATATAGATATTATATGCTATATTAATAATAAATTATATTTATATTTATACAGTATTCTATTTCTATTTATATTTAAAAGTTTATTCCATTTATTATTATTATTTTGCTCCCCAAGTGCTGGTGCCCAGCGCTGGAATTTCCCCTCAAGCCCCAGCTTTGACCCTGAATTTCCCTGAAAAGCCCAGAGGATTGTCTGGCCGGGATCTGCCAGCTCTGGGTGATTCCTGGGGCTGAATGTGGGAGATCCTAAGGAAAGTTCCCACTTTTCCATGGACAGGGAAAGGCCTTTCCCAAAGGAATTCAAAGATCTCAAAATGCAGCTCAACCCAACCCAATTTTTATTTTTTTGCTGCTTTTTGGAGCAGAGAGACTTTGATTTTTGCCCTTCCCCAAAGGTGAGAGGAGGAAATTGAGGAGTTTATTATTGGTAATTTTATTAAAATGACAAAAGGGGGGGACAAATGACAAATGCCTTAAAACCACCCCAGTTTGGGCCAGTTTAACAAAGGTGGAGATAAAGCTGAGCTTCGCAGCCTTCATCCAAGACTTGGTTTTACTGTAGAACTCAAACCAGACTTGAACATTTATCCAGGGAGACACTGCATGCCCAAAAACGCTTTTATTTCTTTTATTTCTTTAATTGTAATTGAAATATTTACAATTTCCAGGAGAATCCAAGCGGGAATTCAGCAGGAGAGAACACAGACCGGCTGTGCAATCAACCAACCAATCAATCAATCAATCAATCATTGTTAATTACAGTTCTTTTTAATGAGCAGAAGCAAGGGCTGGGTTCAGATGTTCATAAATAAATTAAAATAAAGTGAGCACACCATAAAAATGAAATATGAACACAAGGAAATCCCTAAAACAAATAAATATGGACAGGTGTCTGTTCTTGTACCTCAATCCAGGCCACAAACTTAGGGAATTCTGCATCCATTGGGGATGGATTGAAAATCCAACAACCCTGGCTCCCCCAGCACCCAGACCGGGTTTTACCACTGCAATAATTCCCTTAATATTTGCTTTTTTGGCACATTTTCATTTAAAAATCAGAATTTTCCAGTTGATCCCAACTTGATGTTTTTATTCCATTAAGCGGGGCTCCTTTTCCAGTTTTTGCCCCACTTCCAGGGGGTTTTTGGAGGGTTTTTCCCACCTCCAGCTCTTCTCCCTGGGATGTTTTCCATTTGTGGAGGAACCCCTGGGGAACCCCAAATTGCACCTGGGCTGCTGTGCCAGAGTCAGGAAATACAACGGAATAAAATGGGATAGGATGGGATAGGATATGGAAAAGAGAAAATGAATAGAATAGAATAGAATAGAATAGAATAGAATAGAATAGAATAGAATAGAATAGAATAGAATAGAATAGAATAGAATAGAATAGAATAGAATAGAATAGGAGAAAATAGAACAGAATTCAAATTAGAAATTAAAACCAAAATAGAATTAGAATTAATATAGACTAGAACAAGGCTACCTCAATAAGAATAGGAAATAGAACATATTAAGAAGAGAATAAGATTAAAAATAGATCTAGAATAAGAATAGGAAATAGAATAGAGTAAGAGATTAGAATAAAATAAAGTTGGATAAAAAATAGAATAAATAGGACAGAATTAGAATGGAATAGGAATAAAGAATAGAGTAAGAACAGGATAAAGGATGGAATAGTAATGGGTTAAGAATAATAATAGAATAAAGAAAAATAATTCGAATAGAATAGAATAGAATAGAATAGAATAGAATAGAATAGAATAGAATAGAATAGAATAGAATAGAAGGAAGCATAAAAGGAAGAAAAAGAATTAAAATGGAATAGAAAACAAAAATGAATAGAATAGAATAGAATAGAATAGAATAGAATAGAATAGAATAGAATAGAATAGAATAGAATAGAATAGGAGGAAGAATAAAAGGAAGAATAAGAATTAAAATGGGATAGAAAACAAAAATGAATAGAATAGAATAGAATAGAATAGAATAGAATAGAATAGAATAGAATAGAATAGAATAGAATAGAATAGAATAGAATAGGAGGAAGACTAAAAAGAAGAAAAAGAATTAAAATGGAATAGAAAACAAAAAGAATAGAATAGAATAGAATAGAATAGAATAGAATAGAATAGAATAGAATAGAATAGAATAGAATAGAATAGAATAGAATAGAATAGGAGGAAGAATAAAAAGAAGAATAAGAATTAAAATGGGATAGAAAACAAAAATGAATAGAATAGAATAGAATAGAATAGAATAGAATAGAATAGAATAGAATAGAATAGAATAGAATAGAATAGAATAGGAGGAAGAATAAAAGGAAGAATAAGAATTAAAATGGGATAGAAAACAAAAATGAATAGAATAGAATAGAATAGAATAGAATAGAATAGAATAGAATAGAATAGAATAGAATAGAATAGAATAGAATAGAATAGAATGAAGAATAAGAATAGTATAGGAATAAGAATAGGAATAGGAATAAGTTAAGAAACAAACTAGCTTAAGGAAAACAATAGAATTAGAATAGAATAAGAAAAGAATAAGAGTAAGATCAGGATAACTATGGGAAGGAACTCTGGGAATTGTGCAGCATCCTCAGGAATACAGTGACAGTCACACATTGACACTTCCAGGGACACTGGTGGCTGAGCCAGCTCCAGCAGTGCTGGGCTTCCAAGTCCTCATTCCATGCCAGCATCTATAAAATCCCAATCTTTTCCTCAAAACCCATCAGCTCTGTCATTAATTATCCAGCAATGCTGGCATGGCTGCAGGGGGAGCCAGAGGTGCCCAATCAGGGACGTTCCTCTGCCACACCCGGGAGCACCTGGATGTGATCCCAAGGGTTTCACCCAGGGGGTGGCACTCGGAGCCCTGCTCCTGCTGGGGTGCCTGTCCCACCCATCCCTCCATCTATCCCAAACCTCCTCCAAGCAGCCTCTGGAAAGGCCCCAAATACAGCCCAGGGCTCCACGGGCACCTCAACCCCCTGGATTTTGGGGAGGTTCTCCATCACCTCCAGGCCTCATCACAGGGCCCACCCTGCCTTGATCCAGTGGACAGAGGAAACCCAAACACAGGCACCGAGGGATCAACCCCAGCACTTCAACATTCATCCAAGGTTTGGCTCACTCTGGAGCCCCAGGGGTGACCTGCAGCTCAGAACAAGATCAAACAGCACTTTCACCACAAAAAGCAGTGAGGAACAAGGCTTGGGAGCACCCTGCCCTGCCTGGCAGGGAAATCCAGGCCCAGAGGGACGTGGGGAATTGGGGCTCTGCTTTTGGGATGCAGTTTTTCCAAGAGAAGAGCCTGCTTGGCACAACGGGTACATTCAGCTTTTTTCATGGTAGGCTGTTTCAGCAACCAGAGAAATCAAGTACATCCTGCTGATTTTCTTCCACATATAAATCACAAAGATTTTATAAAAACATTACTAATTGTACCTAAAGTGTGAACTCGAGTAATTTATTTATCACTTTGCCCTAGGCTTAAAAACACAAGTTTATTTTCTAAACAAAGCCTGATGAAATACAGATTTTTATTTTTCCCCCCCAGTATTTTTCCTTGTGGGTTTGACACAGGAAACAATCAGCCCCCCCCAAAAAAAAACTGAAAGCAAACTAGAAACCAGCAGTGGATTTAAGGCTAGCAGATTTGATGTGAAAGGTGAACTAAAACACCTCCTTGGAGGAAAAAAACCCACATGCAGCAAACAACTTGGGTGAGCAAATCACGACCCACGGCAGGGGAAAAAACAAACCCCAAACGCTTTCAACTCAAGTTCGGCTTCCCCTGCACGTTCCCCACTCCGTGTTGTCCCTATTCCCTGGGGAATGCAGGGGCAGGGAGGCCCCTCTGGGTGTTTTTCGGGGTACAGAGTATAAATACAGGAGAGGTCATGCCACGGACTAGATGCAGAGATTGCACACGGTTATTGCATGCGCTGGGACCGGACGCGCCGAGGACGCGGCCCTCGCTCGGAACCCCGCGGGACGCCCCCAGCTCCTGGAGCACCGAGCCCACCCCGGCTCCCCCGAGCCCACCCCGGCCCCTGGGCGGCGCCGAGCCCCCGGCAGCCCCCGCTGCCCTCCTGGCAGTCCCAGCCGTGTTATGTGAAGCGGTCGGAATTCATTTTGCGCAGTTTGGGCGGGAGGTTCCCCTCCATCCTGCCGCCGCCCCCCGAGAGCTTCTGCAGCTTGGGGGGCAGCTCTGCCACCGACTGGCTCATGGGATCCGACATCATCTTCGTGGTCTTAGAGCCCAGTTTCTCCTCGGAGTTGCCGGGCACCGAGCTGATGCGCTGGAGTTTCATGGGCAGGTCGCCCATGCTGTAGGCCTTCTCCGAGGTGGTGGAGCTCATCCTGAGCAGTTTTTTTGGGAAGTCGTCCCTCCCGGTGATTTTCTGCAGTTTTGAGGGCAGCTTTGTGCCCACCTCGTCGAGCCCATCCAGGCACTCCACAGAGTTGTTCCTCTCCTTGCTGTTGCTGACGGCGGGCGGGATCAGGGGCGAGGACATGAGGAGCATCTCCTCCTGCTCCTTCACGCTGTAGGGCGGGGTGGGCACCTCGAAGGTGGCGTGGAACTGGGAATAATCCACCTTGAAGAACCCTTCCTCCAAGGAGATCACCGGGAAGAAGCGGTGGCCCCAGAGCACCTCGTCCTCCGTGTAGGATGTCCTGGCTTGGCACGTCATCCCTGCAAGGAGAAGGGAGGAAAAGCTTCCAGCAGTCCCAGGAAATTGGGGATGCAAAGAAATCCTTCAGCAATTCCATGAAATGGATTTTAGGGGTTTAAATGTATTTAAAAACAAAACAAAAAAAAAGGGATTGGCCTGCCCTTGTTTGGAGGAAATGATGCACCAGGGGAGGTTTGGTTGGATATTAGGGAAAATTCCTTCATGGAAAGGATTGTCCAAGGCAACAGTGGAGTCCCCATCCCTGGAGGGACTTCAAAGCCCTGTGGATGTGGCACCTGGGCAGGTGGGCCAGTGGCATGATGGTTGGACTTGATGGCTTTAAAGGTCTTTTCTAACTCTAAGGATTCCATGATTTTAGGATTCTACAGCTGTTAAATCGTCATTCCCAAGGGGAAAGGATCCAACAGCAGTGGATGGGGCAGAACTGAAGAATTCCCACCTACATTTACAGACCCTTTCTGAAGGTGCTGCTGCCAAAGGGGCATCAGGGCGACCTGAGAACCCTGGGACTGAAGCAGCAGGAGCTGCAAGGGCAAATGGGACTTGTCAGATCCTAAAGTCTTCCTAAGTCATTCCACATTTCCCTCATATCCATGAACGCACACAAAACCAGCCCCTCATCTGCACACTCCAACCCATCAGCAAGTCCCACAAAATACATTTATTCCTCCTCAAAGGCCTCACCAGCAACCTGCTCCCACATCCATTGCTGCCAGGCTGGGATCCAGCTCCAAAAGATTAACAGGGAATAAAATCCATGACTAATAGGCACAACACTGCCCTTCCTCTTCCTCCCACCACGGAGAAAAGTCCCGCCAAGCACCAGACCTGGCCACCCTGGTGACCCCTGGAAATCAGAGGGAGATGATGCTCATGGATTGCTGGAGGCTTCCAGAAGAAATCCTGCTTTTTTCATCATGATTAGTATTATCATTATTATTATTATTATTATTATTATTATTATTATTATTATTATTATTATTATTATTATTATTTTTAACCACTCTCTGTAGAAATCTGCAAATAGATTTACGCTGCCATTTGCGCCTCATGCAGCCAAGTGGAAATGTGACATTTGGATTTCAGGAAGCTCCATCCACCTCTGCAAACACATCCCCTGCCTGGCTCACCAGGAGCCAGGAGAAAAGGAAAGGAACTTGGGAAGGCACAGGAAAAACAACAGCGGGGCTGCAGCGGGGGGAGTGGGATGGAATGCGACACACGGCCAGGAAAATTCCAGTTTATCCCACCTCATGCTACTGCTGATGGAATCAGTGCTGGTCTTGCTGCTGATCACAAGACAAAACTGTTTCCCACTTTATCTCTTGGGAGGAAAATATGAATCCAGGGGTTTTAGCACTGGATGCTGCTCCCACTGCCAGGGAGGCCGCCCATCTGCAGGAGCACAGCCAGAGCCATCCCACAGCCTCACCCAGGACATATTTTGTACTTCCCAGTGAATTTTCACCCAGAGCCCAGGTGCTCCTGTTTATGAAGCGGAATGGAAGCAAACCCATTCCTAAAAGGCTTAGGAAAAACCTGCAATTCTGAGAGAAATGGCAATTTGAGTGAGTTCCTCTTCCAGCTGTGCCCCTCGCTCTGCAGCTGCTCAGCAGCAGCTTCATCAGCAGATCCCAGAGCTTCCCCTCCTGAGCCTCAGCCCTGAC
Organism: Molothrus ater; assembly: GCF_012460135.2. NCBI lineage: Eukaryota > Metazoa > Chordata > Aves > Passeriformes > Icteridae > Molothrus > Molothrus ater. The sequence goes on along the minus strand of NC_050484.2, from coordinate 37,291,161 downwards.
TCTGACTAGGTCTTCCTTAGGGATTGAACGTGGGATTCCACATCTGTATCCCCATCCACATCTGCATCCCCATCCACATCTGCATCTCCAGACCTATCTGCAATCCCATCCCCATCCCAATTCCCATTCACACCTATTTTCATATCCACATCTGCATTCCCATCCCTGTCAGCATTCCCATCCCATCCACATCCTCATCCCCTACTGGATCCACATCTGCAGACACAGATCCATCCACACTCACATTCCCATCCAAATTACCATTCCAGTCTGCATCCACACCCCTGTCAGCATCTGCATTCCCATCCCCATCCTCTTCTGTGTCTGCATCCACATCCACATTCCCATCCCCTTCTGCACCCACATCTCCAGACCCAGATCCACCTGCGTTCCCATTCCCATCCCCACCCAAATTCCCATTCAAATCCCAGTCCCCATCCTCATCTGCACCAGCATTCCCATCCCCTGTCCCATGTGCATCCCCATTCCCATCCCAGGCAATCCCATGGCAATGTCCCAAGGGCTATTTCCACCTCCTGCCCCATGGTCCTGCCTCTCCCAGCAGGCTTTCCAAGGAGGAATTCTGTACCCACTATTACCATGGAAAAATTCATCAGCAGAATCTCAGGAAAATCAGCCACAAATTCTGTCTCATTCCCACACCAGCTCACTGGAGGGGCAAATATCTGCAGGAATATAATTTGTCTTTCAGATCCATTTATCTCCTTCCCAACAAACCCAAGGGCACAAATTATTTAAGAGCCTCTCAGGGTGAAGAGCAGCAGCCAATATTCCCAACGTTCTTGAGAATACGTGCCAGCCAGCAGACAGTGCTGAGACTTGCTACCAAGGCCAGGACGGGAAATCAATTCCCAGCTTTTCTTCCAGCTCTGCTGCATTTCCCAGCTTTTCCTTTGTGTTCTGTTCTCTCAGCAACGCCTCAGCCCCAGCTCTGAGCTCTCACTGTTGTTCTGCTGTTCCACACTTGTATTCCAGCAACAACAGAACCCCACAATGGTTTGGGTGGGAAGGGATCTTAAAAACAAAACCATCCCATCCCATCCCTGCCATGGGCAGGGACACCTTCCACTGTCCCAGGCTGCTCCAAGCCCCAGTGTCCAACCTGGCCTTGGGCACTGCCAGGGATCCAGGGGCAGCCCCAGCTGCTCTGGCAATCCCAGCCCAGCCAGGAATTCCCAATTCCCAATGTCCCATCCATCCCTGCCCTCTGGCACTGGGAGCCATTCCCTGGCTCCTGTCCCTCCATCCTTGTCCCCAGTCCCTCTCCAGCTCTCCTGGAGCCCCTTCAGGCCCTGCCAGGGGCTCTGAGCTCTGCCTGGATCCTTCCCTTCTCCAGGGGAACATTCCCAGCTCTCTCAGCCTGGCTCAGGGAGCAGAGGGGCTCCATCCAAGCCCAAATCCATGAACATTTCCATGTTTTCCCACAGAGAGAGCAGGATCAGTTGCGTGCTCCCCACCTCTGCCAACCCTTCTGCTAACCACCCCAGGATTATTTTCCATTAATTTTCCTCATGGATATCTCTCCCTCCTGGCTCCCACTGTTCCATTCCTGCTGTGGGCATGGAAGGGTTTTCATTTTTTGAGTTTTTCCCCTCAGGAGTTCCCCCTCAGCAGGGCCGCGGCCTGCGCTGCTCTGAGGCCTCCACCCCGACCACGGGCCTGCTCCCATCTTCCCAAGTTCTCCCCAGGATTAATATCCATTTGCAGGATAAATTCCCAGCTCCAGCTTGGGAGCTGCCTGCAGTAGAATTATTTATTATGGAATTAAGCAGTGTTTGTCAAAGGAAAAGGCTTTGGAGCGTTTTGTTCCCTGCTCCCAGCTCAGCCTCCCTCACCGAGGGCTCTGGGAACCAGCGAAGCTCTGCCTGCATACAAATCCCACCTGAGCAGGTACAACAATTCCAGTAGAAATACCCCAAAATATCCAATAAACCCCTTCTCCATCGCTTCAAAACCAGGGAATGCTTTTTGTGCATGTGGGGAACCCAGAGGAGCTGTGGCTGCCCCATCCCTAAAAGTGTCCAAGGCCACTTGGACAACCCAGGATGGTGGAAGGTGTCCCAACCATCCAGTTAAGGATGATCCTTAATTTCCCTTCCAATCCAAGTCATTCCACGATTCTGTGACTCGCTGTCAGCCCAGCTCATTGCTGCATTCCCAGATTAATGAGGGGGCAGATGGAGGCCAAAAAAAAAAAGCCGTAAATAAATGCTTCGACTAATTCCACCCTCTAATAATCCTCCAATTACTTCCAAATTTCTAAAGGGCCCAGATGGAGCTGGCTGTTTTCTAGAGCTCATCATAAATTGTCTTGAAAAGAATCCCAGCCCTGTTATTTATCCCATTTGATCCCCGAGGTTGGCCGCTGCCTGGGAAATCACAGATCATTAATCAGCTTTTAACAGCTTCCCCCTGCCCTGGGAGAGGCTTCAGAGGCAATTCTGGCACCCAAAGGTTCCCTGGCTCTTTCCCTCTCCAAAAGAATGCCAGAAATGTCACCTTCAGCCGTTGGAATGCAGTTAGCTGGACACAGGGACACACTGGCTGTCCTTCCCAATGGGGAAAAGTTCATCCTCATCAGTGGGGAAAGGGGGAATTAATTGGGAATTACAGCGACTCAGCAGCATGGGGTCACAAAAGGGCATCTCTGTGTCCTAGCATTGGGAGGAAGAGGAAGGAATTCCAGCAGGAATTCCTGGCCAAAAGGCACAAACATCCTTCTTTTTGTCAGGTTTTTACCTTTTTCCTTAGGAAGAGCTCCTGTCCTGCAGGTTAAAACCCCCGGAGCTGAGCCAGGGGCTCCTCCCTGTGCACTTTGGAGCGATGATCTGCCTTAAACCTGCAGCTTACCTGTAAAACTTCCAAAATACCAGTGAAAAATTAATCACACTGCAAAGCCTGATGAATTTCTGATAACTGAGCTAATTCAGAACTGTAATTTAAGGCCCATGAAGGGAAGAGTAAAGCCTGGTTGGGACTTGATATAGAGACATACAGCATTTGGCCTTTGCTCTTGTAGGACTGAGGGAGGACTTGCTGCTGCAGGGAAAAGGATTCCCACAGCAACCTCTCCTCTTCCAGGAGAGCAGGGGAAATGATGGAATCTTGGGATGGTCTGGGTCAGAGGGGAAATCAAGGATCAGAAATCAGGATTCATCCCACCCCTGCCATGGGCAGGGACACCATCCCAGGCTGCTCCAAGCCCCATCCAGCCTGGCCTGGGATGGTTCCAGGGATGCAGGGGCAGCCACAGCTTCACCCCAATACAGGGACAGCAGCTGGTTCATCCCATTTATCTAAGGAAAACTGATAAATGGGATAACTGATAAACAGGATATCCTGATATTCACATCTGCAACGGTGACGGATTGTTACCATGATATTTTCTGAAAAATCTTCTTTGCCCAGGATTTTTCTCCTGAGAAGCCTCAGAAAAGAAATGTAAACAATAATTATCTGATTGCTTTTGGAATGTGATCTGGAGGTTGCTCACCAACAGGTGTATCTTTGATTGGTTCCATGTGAATTGTTTTTAATTAATGACCAATGCCAGACTCCAGTAGGGACTCTGGTCAGTCACAGGTTTTTCTTATTCATTCCTTTCCAGCTTTCTGATGTATCCTTTCTCTAGTTTAGTATAGTTTTAGTTTAGTTTAGTATAGTTTTAGTATAACGTTTCTATGAATATAATATAATATAATATAATATAATATAATATAATATAATATAATATAATATAATATAATATAATATAATATAATATAATATAATATAATATAATATAATATAATATAATATAATATAATATAATACCAGCCTTCTGAGAACATGAAGTCAAATTCTCATCTCTCACCTCGTCCTGGGGACCCTCTCCCAACACCTCAACGGATGGCTGAGATCTGCAATCAGCCAGAAAATGGGGGCACCAATGGGGCTCAGCCCCCAAACCCAGGAGGGTTTCAGCTCCCAGGCTCTCCCTGTCCCCCTGCTTTTCCATGGCAGTTCAGCTGGCAGACTGGGAAGGGCACAGCCCTTTGGGAGAGCTCCTGAGCAGCACAGACAGCGTGGGGCTGCAGCTCCAGCACCTCCAGCTCCCTGGGAACAGCAGCAGCAGCAGCAGCAGCTATTTCTGGCACTCACATTTCCCCAGCACCAGCGCAAGGCTGGTCCCTGATTAAAGTGATGATGGCTTGGAGTGCTCCAGAATGTTCTGGCAGTTGTGGCCAGGGAGCCGGGAATGTTCCCCTGGAGAAGGGAAGGATGCAGGCAGAGCTCAGAGCCCCTGGCAGGGCCTGAAGGGGCTCCAGGAGAGCTGGAGAGGGACTGGGGACAAGGGATGGAGGGACAGGAGCCAGGGAATGGCTCCCACTGCCAGAGGGCAGGGATGGGTGGGACATTGGGAATTGGGAATTGCTCCCTGTGAGGATGCTGAGGGAATTTTTTCATAAAAACCCACTTTGGTTAAAGAGAAAAAAATACAGCATTTCCTGAAATGGAAGACACAAAATGCGTCCTAAAGGTACCAACCACAAAAACCCTTTATGAATCCATGAAAATACCACAGAATCCCAGGATTATCTGGGTTGGAAGATGATTAAAGCCCATCTAATTCCAACCCATGGGCAGGGACACCTTCCATTATCCCAAGCCCTGTCCAGCCTGGCCTTGGACACTTCCAGGGATCCAGAGGCAGCCCCAGCTGCTCTGGGAATCTGAATCCCTGGGAATTCCAACACACACAGATTTAACACACAAAGTCTGTGTGCAAAAGGGAGCCAAGCTGATCTCCAAAATCCCTTCCAACCCAAACCATTCCATGATCCCATGCTCCCGTGGCTCCAGACCACACTCCTGTCAGTCAGACATGGTTTTATCCCAAACACTTTATTTCTCCTCACGCTGGGGAGCAATCCAGGCTCCTGCCCTGCTCCTCAGCCCAGCCACGTTGTTTATCTCCGTTCCATAAATACCTCCTGCGTTATTCCCACTGTCCTCACGGAGCATTCCTGACATTTAAACAGAGCCATGACACCAAAGGTATTCTCCTTATCAGCCAGGCCTCTTCCAGGAGCACTTTTTGATCCTCACACCCCTAGATTTCCCTGGCACCCTCAGCAGCTCATCCTGGTGTTTGCCAGGACCATCCTTAGCCCAAATCACAGCAGGTTTCCAAAATATCATGGAAGCAGCACAGGAAAGCACGTCCTGCTCCTGCTCCCACATCCAGGGATGCAAGGGGATACTGGCATGTCAGGAACCTCCTTAATTTGGTACCAAAACAAGAGGGGAAAATGAAAGTTTGGCAGCCCCCAGGGCTGCCCTTCCAGGCCTGGTGCAGGGCTGTCCATCCTTTTGGAAAAGCAGAGGCAGGAGCAGTTATCTGGATCAGACATTCCCTGCAATAACACACATTCCACGCAATAATTAATCCTGGCTGAGAAATCTGCCCTGCTATTTTTAGCCCCTCCTGATTATTATTTTTTTTTTTTAATCCCAAGCCCAGGCTCCGCTCCCGTTCCCCGCGGCCGGAATGCGTCAGGGCCCATCCCAGCCCCTGCAGCTCCTTCCTGGGAGCAGGCTCCTTTCCCAGAGCCATCTGCCACCCTCCCAGGTCTGCATCACTGCCTCCCACCCGCCTGGGACTGACTCAGCAGCGCCAGAAGGGCAGCATTTCACTGCCTGCCCCACGCAGCTCCTGCCGGGGAGCACCGGCAAGGGCAGGGGAGAGGGGCGGGAATGGGATGGGAATGGATCCCCTCTCCTTGGCTGGGGATATTCCCAGGCAGCTGGGCACATGGGTAAAGTGGGGTTTGCATAAAAGCTGGAATTGCCCATCCATGCCCTGGAAAAACTCAGTGGATGCTCTCCAGAGCTCCCATCAGCCCCAAATATCCCCAGATTTTTTCCTGACAGCACAGCCCTATGGAAACATTCCTTATGCTGAACAGAGAATTCCAGACTGCTTTGGGTTGGAAGGGACATTAAGGATGATCCCAATCCACCCCTGCCAGGGGCAGGGACACCTTCCACTGTCCCAGGCTGCTCCAAGACTGTCCAACCTGGCCTGGGTTAATTCCTGGGATCCAGGGACAGCCACAGCTTCTGTGGGAATCTGTGCCAGGAAAAAACTCCTTCATGGAAAGGGCTGTCCAGCCTGGCAGTCCCCATCCCTGGAGGAATTCCAAAGCCCTGTGGATGTGGGGACATGGGGCAGTGGTGGCCTGGGCAGTCTGGGAATGCCTGGGCTCCATGGTCTCACAGGGATTTTCCTAAAAAAAAAAAAAAAGAGCTGGTTCTGATTTTCATGGAATTAGGGCTCCAAAGTGCAGCTGGAAATGAGGGGATTCATTTGTAGCTCGATGTTGGGAATGGTGGGGAAGAGGCACGGGGAGAAAGGAATGTTCTGTTAAATCCCAGGAGACTGGGAGGTCAGAGCAACAGCTGAGGGAAGTCTGGGGACCAGTGAGAAAAGGGGGAAAAAAAAAAAGATATTTACAATAATTTCTGCTCTCCAGACAAGAACATTTTCATTGTGAGGCTGAGCCCAGCCCTCCCCTCCCCTCTCACAGCCACTCCTCCAAACACCCACCCGGCCATATGGGCTCAGCACCAAAATAGAGCTTCCCTCTGCAGCCCCAAAAACACCCTGAGGGATCCAGAGACGCCTTCCTGGATGGAAAATCCAGCTCTCCTCACGTGGAAAGGGACAATTTACTGGGCTGGACACAGGGCCACACAGGCAGAGCATTCCTGGGCTCCAGGATCTGGGGCTGATCCCTGAGTGCTGCCAGAGGCAGACCTGCTCCACGCCAGCATCCCCGCCTGCAGCCACCCCATGGCAAAAGGATGGCTGGGAGACTGATTTAAATAGAACACAGAGTCAGCAGCCACTTTCTGAGCTGAAAATAATCTGTAACAACGTCAGGGCTGGTACAGAGAGGGATCATCTGCCTCTGATCGCCCAGAGAAGGTGTGGAATCCCCACCCCTGGCAGTGTCCAAGGTTGGATGGGGCTTGGAGCACCCTGGGACAGGGGAAGGTGTCCCTGCAGGGTGAGTTTAGGGTCCCTTTCCACCCAAACCTGTCTGGGATTTCATGATTTACAGAAGGCAGCATGGAGCTGTGTTTGGGAATAACCCCTCAGGATTTAGTGCTGCTGGTTTAACACGGGGATGGATTTGTTGAGTCTCTTAAAACATTTCGAGGCCATCAATTCATGCCCAGAACTGCTTCCAACACAGCTGCTCTGTGATTCCTGCTCCTCTCCTGCAGCCTCAGCTTGGCCAAGGAATTCAGGGGGAGACCCCCCCAAATCCATCATGGGAGAGGGAAAACAGCTGGGGCTGTGCCAGAGGGGGCTGGCATGGAGATCAGGGCAAGGCTCTTCCCCCAGAGGGTGCTGGCACTGCCCAGGCTCCCCAGGGAATGGGCACATTCCCAGGAGCTCCAGGAGCGTTGGGACAGCACTCCAGGGATGCCAGGGTGGGATTTTGGGGTGTCTGTGCAGGGACAGGAGCTGCATCCATGATCCTGTGGCTCCCTCCCAGCTCTGATACTCCACAATTCCATGCAAACCTCACTCAGCAGCCCCTCATATTTAAACCCAATATTTATAAACCAATATCCCCCAATACTCAAAACCCCTGGAGAGCAGAGGCTGCACTCCTGCATTCCCAGGGCTGGATGCAGGGGATAACCCCACCCAGAGCCTGCCAAAGGGATCAGCAGCCCTGCCAACCCCAAACTCCTGTTCTGGGGGATCCTTCTGCTCCTCTGTGCCCAGACAGCTGCTGAGGCTGGCTCTGAGCATCTTTCCCAGCTCCTCACCTGCATCCATCTGTCTGGCAAGGGGAACATCCCAGTTGCCATGCCCAGCACCTCCCAGGCTGGAACAGCTCCTGTCCCGTGCCTCAGAGCTGTGCACAGCTGGAACACCACATCTGTGAACCAAACACGGATTGTGGCACACAGCTGGCAGGAGGGGCTGGCAAACACTCCCGACAGCAGGAGCACACAGACTCCCAGGAAAGGGAGGATCAGCGCTGTCAGCCCTGCCAGCTGGGATTGGGGGCTGCAAGAGGCTCTTCAGGAATCCACACACTGCTTGCTGGGCCATAGATATACAAATCTATGCAAATACCATGGAATGACAGACTCCCAGTGTGGTTTGGGTCGGGAAGGACAGTAAATCCCATCCCACCCCCTGCCATGGGCAGGGACACCTCCCTCTGTGCCAGGTTGCTCCAGCCTGGCCTGGAACACTCCCAGGGCTGGGGCAGTTCCCCCTTCCCCTGCAGTGAGCAGAGATCTCACTGGGACCTCCCCCACTTGGAAAACCTGGAAAACCTTTTCCCCTAGGAAAAAACTCCCCAACAGCCCCTCCACACCCTCAGCAGTTCCATGTTGGATTCTCCCCCTTGGTGACACATTTTCCTGCCCCCCCAGGTGCTCAGCACCTCCCAGCTGCTCCTCCATCCTCAGCACCCTCACACCTCTCCCGAGGAGAGCCCACATCCCAGAACACCTGGGACAAGGATCCTGGGATCCAAGGATCCCAAATCCAAGGATTTGAGAATCCCACAGGCCCTACACCTCTTGCAGCAGAGGAAGGGGAGGCTCAGAGGGGCTGGGTGCTGCTGAACCCCGTGGTTCAGATCCCAGGGTGGCACAGGGAGATCGTTTCCTGCAGGAGGGAGGGAGAGAGGGAAGCGATCCCAACCCCAGCCTGCAGTCAGGGGGTTAATGAGGGCCCCCATCCCAGGGATGTGATACCATCCAGCAGCTCGTTATTCCCAGGAGGATCAATCTGATCCCAAACCCTGCATTCATTAGGGCCCCCATCCCGGGGATGTGATACCATCCAGCAGCTCCTTATTCCCAGGAGGATCAATCTGATCCTAAACCCACCCTGCATTCATTAGGGCCCCCATTCCTGGGGATGTGATACCATCCAGCAGCTCATTATTCCCAGGAGGATCAATCTGATCCCAAACCCTGCATTCATTAGGGTCCCCATCCCAGGGATGTGATACCATCCAGCAGCTCATTATTCCCAGGAGGATCAATCTGATCCCAAACCCTGCATTCATGAGGGCCCCCATCCTGGGGATGAGATAAAATCCAGCAGCTCATTATTCCCAGGAGGATCAATCTGATCCCAAACCCTGCATTCATTAGGGCCTCCATCCCGGGGATGTGATACCATCCAGCAGCTCATTATTCCCAGGAGGATCAATCTGATCCCAAACCCACCCTGCATTCATGAGGGCCCCCATCCCCAGGGATGAGATAAAATCCAGCAGCTCGTTATTCCCAGGAGGATCAATCTGATCCCAAACCCTGCATTCATTAGGGTCCCCATCCCGGGGATGTGATACCATCCAGCAGCTCGTTATTCCCAGGAGGATCAATCTGCCACATCCCAGCCCGAGCTGCACAAATACCCACATGCCTGCCAGGGGTTTCTAATTTTACATCCCAGCCTTGCCTGCCATCCCCATCGTGCTGATTTAGCTCTCCCCAGGCTGGCTTAAAAGCCTCCAAGTCTGGAGCATTTTTGCCATTTTAGGGAAAACGATTCCTTTTATTTCCTGCAGGTTTCAGAAGCGTTTGGTGTTTATGACACTGGCAGTTCTGGCTAGGGCTCTTTGCCTTTTCCCATCCCACATGTCAGGGCCCTGCTTTGCTTCCAGGAAAAATCCTGCTGGGCTGCAGAGGTGCTGCCACACCTTCACAGGGTCCCAGCCTGGTTTGGGTGAGAAGGGACCTTAAACCCCATCCCATTCCAGCCCTGCCGTGGCAGGGCCACCTCCCACTGTCCCAGGCTGCTCCAGCCTGGCCCTGGACACTGCCAGGGATCCAGGGCCACCCATGGAATCACCTGTGCCAGGGCATCCCCACCTCCCAGCCAGGAATTCCCAATTCCCAGTGTCCCACCCATCCCTGCCCTCTGGCACTGGGAGCCATTCCCTGGCTCCTGTCCCTTCTTGTCCCAGGTCCCTCTCCAGCTCTCCTGGAGCCCCTTTTCCTCTCTGCAAGTGTCCAAGGCCAGGCTGGACAGCACTTGGAGCACCCTGGGATAGTGGGAAGGGTCAGGGGTGGGCTGGGATGGGCTCTAAGATCCCTTCCCACCCAACCCAGCCTGAAATTCCGTGATTTCCATTCTTAAAGCTTTCCGAGTAGGAGCCCCTGCTGCTCATTTCCCCATCTTTTCCCTACCTCATCATTCCCAGGTGCCAGTTTGGGCTGAACAAGCCCCAAAGCAGGAAGCCAGAGCCACCCCACGGCACCATCCCAGCTCTCCCACAGCCCCAAAGGGCGATCCAAAGGGCATTGCAAAGGGAATTCCCTCGGCAGCAGCACCCCCAGAGCCCAGCCCCACCTCGGTGCTCCCGGGGCCAGCAGCGGCGCTGCCAGGGTGGAGCCCACTCCCTGAACATCATTAATTGCTTTGTTTGTGTTGTCGGGGTGCTCAGGCTGATCTGCTCAGCACTAATGAGCCATTAACTCCCAATTAGGAGCCTCTCTCAGAGCACGGCTCTAATTCCAGGCAGTTCTGCTGATGAATTAATTACCAGGTGAGCTCAGCTGCTGCCTCAGCGCCCCAGCAGCCAGGGAATGCATTCCCCAAGCGCTGCTCCTGCAGACACCTTCCCACCGGGGCAGTACAGACACACGGACATCAACCCCAGCGTGGGGAGGGACCCCAAATCCCATCCCAGGCCACCCCCGCCACGGCAGGGACACCTCCCATCCTCCCAGGCTGCTCCGGCCCAGCTTTGGACAATTCCAGGGATCCAGGGGCAGCCACAGCTTCCCTGGGAATTCTATTCCAGGGCTCCAGCATCCTCAGAGCCAGGAATTCCTTCCCAATATCCCACCTACAGTGCAAATCTGGGATGCTTTCACAGCCATCATGGACCAGGCCACAACTCCAGGCATGTTTTTCGTGCAGCTTTTAAATTCTTAACCTCTTCCAGTTAAAAAAAAAAAAAATAAAATAAAAGGCAAAATCCCCCCCTTTTTTTTTTTTCTGGCTGAAGTCCTTGACACAAAGCACTCCCTGAATTTTTTCCGAGTTTTCCATGAATTTTTCCTATTTTCCACGATTTTTTCCTATTTTCCCAGCCCTGCTCGGGTCTGGCTGCTGAGCAGCAGGCACGGGCAGGGAAATCGTGGGCAATATTCAATATAAATGCCAGCTCGTCCATCACACAGAGCTCTGAACACGGAGTCAGCAATGTTCCACTGGGGGAAATCCCACCCCCAGCTCCCTGCCCCGGGAATTTAAAGTGTCTGCAGCACGAGGAGGAGCAGCAAAGGCTCCAGAGGGATACGGGGAATGTGCTCAGCACCACGGGGAAAAAGATGGGCAGAGTAATGCTGTGGGATAAAAAGGGAAAAGGGATGGAAAAGGGATGGATCACTCACAGGGATCCTGGGCTGGGATTCCCAGAGCAGCTGGGGCTGCCCCTGCATCCCTGGCAGTGCCCCAGGCCAGGCTGGACCCTGGGGCTGGAGCACCTGGGGCAGTGGGAGGTGTCCCTGCCATGGCAGGGGTGGCATTGGATGGGTTTTAGGTCCCTTCCAACCCAACCCATGATCCTGATTCCCTGATCTTTGTTACCCTTGCACTCACAACATATTTTCAATTTAAACATTTCTATTTCTAACAATCTAAACATTCTTATTCTTACTTACAGCGATCCAAAAAACATCCAGAAGCCACGGCCAGCCCCACACATGCCCAACTCCAGCGGCTGGGGAGCCAAACCCGGGGCACAGAGAGCAGGAGGATGGAGAGACCCCTCCCTGGGCCACAGAGCCGGCCCAGCTCCTACATCACAATCAGTGCCGCCTGTCCCGGGTTATTTATCCCGGAGCTGTGGCCCGGGGGAGGGCCTGCAGCCACAGATCAATATCTTAACGAGCAGAGGAAACCTCAGCAGGAACATTGCTGCTCCATTCATTCATCTCTGCACCTCGGGCTCAGCTTTCCCCAGTGCAGCAGCAGCAGGAGGTGATTCCTGAGGGGATTGGGCTGCCTGACTCACCCCAGAGCAGCTGTGGGACCTCTCAGCAGCCCGAAGTCATCACTGCCACCCATCCCAGAACATGGTATGGGTTGGGAAGGAACCCTAAATCCCATCCCATCCCATCCCATCCACCTCCGGACACCTCCCATTGTCCCAGGGTGCTCCAGCCTGGCCTTGGACACTTCCAGGGGCAGCCCCAGCTGCTCTGGGAATGTGTGTCAGGGCCTCCCCACCCTCCCAGCCAGGAATTCCTTCCCAATATCCCACCTAATTCCCCCCCCCAAATCCTGCAGTTAAAAGCCATTCCCTCTTGTCCTTGTCACACAGTGGCTCCTTGAATCATTATCCCTTCTGACAAAGCCTGAGCAGAACGAATCCTTGCAGGCAATAAATGGAATAAATGCATAACAACAGCAGGAATTCCAGCAGGAGGGGCAGGGCAGAGGCACAGAGCAGATCCAGGGGCTGGGTAAGCACAGGGTGATTCCAGCCCGGGCTGCACTCACACAGGTGAGGGCTGACCACAGCCAATAAATCTCTGCATAAAATTGACTCCATGGAGCATTTGCCTGTCTGGGGGCACAAATGTTTGTTTCCTTGTTGTTGGTTTTTTTTTTTTTAATCCTGTCAGTGCTGAATGCAGGGGCAGCCACAGCTTCCCTGGGCACCTGTGCCAGGGCCTCTCCTCACTCCCAGCCAGGAATTCCCAATTCCCAATGTCCCATCCATCCCTGCCCTCTGGCACTGGGAGCCATTCCCTGGCTCCTGTCCCTCCATCCCTTGTCCCCAGTCCCTCTGCAGCTCTCCTGGAGCCCCTTCAGGCCCTGCCAGGGGCTCTGAGCTCTGCCTGGAGCCTTCCCTTCTCCAGGGGAGCATTCCCAGCTCTCCCAGCCTGGCTCCAGAGCAGAGGGGCTCCAGCCCTGCAGCAGCTCCAGGTCCCTCTGCTGTGGGAGCCCAGGGCTGGGGCAGCTCTGCAGGTGCGCTCTCACCTGAGCACAGGGGCAGAGGGGCAGAACCCCCCCTTTCCTGCAGGTCCCTGACTCCAGAGGCACCCGGACACCTGATCCAGTGCCCTGCTCCTGGAGCCCCATCCCAGACTGGGTGTGAAATCCAGATTTGGGGTTCATCCCCAGCACAGGGGCTGAGCCTGCCCTGCTGGGAGCTCTGGGATTTGCTCAGGAGCTGCAGAGAGTCACTAAGGTTGGAAAGCAAGGACAAGGAGCCTGTAATAAATATTGCCATTAGAGGATGGAGCTGTTCCCAGCATCGCCAGAGCCTCTCCCGGTGCTGGAATGGCACAGACAGCTCCAAACCTTTGGAGCCCTGTCACTAAGGTCAATAATGGGCTTGGTTTGGGCTCCCAGATGCACTCAGGGCACAGCACATGATGATCTCCCCTGGCTGCCTCCAAGGGCACTCAGAGCTCAATAAAAAGGGGCAGCTGTGGTGGTGTTCCCAGGGGTCTCAGGATGAGGGAAGAGATGAGGATCTGACTCCATGTTTCAGAAGGCTGATTGGTTATTTTATGATATATATTATATTAAAAACTATACTAAAAGAATAGAAGAAAGGATTTCATCAGAAGGCTGGCTAAGAATAGAAAGGAATGATCACAAAGGCTTGTGGCTCAGCGAGTCTGAGCCAGCTGGGCTGTGATTGGCCATTAATTAGCAACAACCCCATGAGCCCAATCCCAGATGCACCTGTTGCATTCCACAGCAGCAGATAACCATTGGGTACATTTTGTTCCTGAGGCCTCTCAGCTGCTCAGGAGGAAAAATCCTAAGGAAAGGATTTTCCATAAAAGATGCCTGTGACAGGCAGGCTCTGTCTCCATTCCCCAGGAAGGATCAGCCAGTAGTGGGCAGGGCTGCTGCCCCTGCTCCCCAAACCCCACAAACCCCCACAAAACCCCCAAAACCAGCCTGGAGCACAGGGAAGGGAGGCAGAGGCAGCCCCTAGCCCTCCAGGCTCTCTCCAGCCCGAGCACAGCTTTCCCCTCCATGAATTCCCAATTCCTCCTGACGTTTTTGATGACTGTCCTGGAATGTCCCAGCGTTTTACCCACGCCAGGCCTCTCCCCCTTCTCCTGCCAACCACTTTTATCATCACTGAGCTCACAGCAGCCTCGGTGCAGCCTGGATTGTGTAACACACCAGCAGCTAAACCAGCACTTTCCTCTTAAACCTCACCTTCAAATCACCCCAAGAACCAACAGCCGGCACCAAGCAAGGCCTGAACTACAACTGGTTTATGTCACCTGTAAACTGGGAGTGCCCAGCTGGGACAAACCTGGCTGCAAAGTGTCAGACTGGGAAAACAACAAGGCCAGGCTTGGGTTCTTCCCTTAGGATGAGCCCCCAGAAAGGGCTGGGGTGGGATGGGAGAGAGGGACTGGAGGGGAAATGGGGCTGGGAAGGGGCTGCAGAATCCCTGAGGGAGCTGGGCAGGGGCTGCAGAATCCCTGAGGGAGCTGGGCAGGGGCTGCAGAATCCCTGAGGGAGCTGGGCAGGGGCTCAGGCTGGAGCCAAGGAGGATCCCCAGGGATCTTTTCCCTCTCTGGAATTCCCTGCCAGGAGGGCACAGCCGGGGGGGTCGGGCTCTGCTCCCAGGGAACAGGGACAGGAGCAGAGGGAACGGCCTCAGGCTGGCCCAGGGCAGCTCAGGGTGGATTTTGGGGCGATTCCTGCAGGAAAAGGTGCTCAGGTGGAGCCCCCACCCCTGCAGGGAGTTTCCTGTGCTCCTTGCCCCACAGCACATCCTGTTCCCCAGAGAATTCCAGGGGTTCCAAACCCTCAAAAGGCAGAAGAAACCCAGAGTTAACCTGGAAGAGAGCTCGGGGGTCTGTGCCTTTCCAAAAGGAGACACTGAGCATGGCTGCTCAGGGATTGCACCAAGTGCCCTGGGAAGGCCAGTTCAGCTGGAATTGTGGAGTTCCAGAAGGGTTTAGGCTGGAAAAGCCTCTCAGAGCATTGAGCCCAACCTTCCCCAGCACTGCCCCTGTCCCCGGTGCCATGTGCAGGGAGCTGTGAAACCCCCCCAGGGATGGGGACTGTGTGCCAGGCCTGGACAGCCCTACCCGTGAAGAAATGTTCCCAAATATCCAACCCAAACCTCCCCTGGAGCAGCTCAAGGTCATTCCCAAGCCAGGATCCCTCAGGAGAGCGAGCCTGTGAGGAGGAGGTGGGAGGGAGCTGGAATATTTAATATTTAACACCCTCCCCCCCGTTGTGCAGAGCTGGAAATAAAGAATAACAAACAGCAGAATATCCAGGCCAAGGAACAGGTATCCATGGAAAAGGCAGCTGGGCATTCCTGGAGCAGCACACCTGCCCGAGGCACGGAGCTGCTGCAGGCCACTGAAACAATAAATAAATAAAAAACACTGAGCAGGGACCCGTGGGCTGCTGACAAAAACCTCTGGCAGCAGCAGCCATAACTCACTGAGGGCAAATATCCAGGGAAAGCTGCACTGCCAGAGGATCCAGGAGGTAAATAAGGAGTGGGCAGGAGGTGCTACAGAGAAAAAATGGCTCGGATTGCAGTACAGTGAAGGATTCAGGGACAGGGACAGGAGGGAATGGCTTCAAATGGAAGGATTTAGGTAGATTTAGGTGGGATATTGGGAAGGAATTCCTGGCTGGGAGGGTGGACAGGCCCTGGCACACATTCCCAGCGCAGCTGGGGCTGCCCCTGGATCCCTGGCAGTGCCCAAGGCCAGGCTGGGTGACCTGGGATAGTGGGAGGTGTCCCTGGCCATGGAATGGGATGGGATTTGAGTCCTTCCATGCCAAGGCATTCCAGGATGCTGTGAATCAGCCCCACTGGAGCCCTGAGGGTTTTATCTGTCCATCAGTTTCTCCAGGAGGAGCAGTCTGGGGCTGTATTCAGCCAGCAGCATCCCCACATCCCAGCGCTCCAGGACAAATTCCAGCCCTCTGCCTTCCCCTTTCCCACCCCAGCATTCCCAAACCCCCGTTCCAGCCGCAGCAGGAGCTGGAATATTCCCCTTTTCCTGCTCTACTCCCCAGCTCCTGGCAGCAGGTGCAGAGCCGCAGCAGAGATGGAGTTTTGGTGCTCCCAAAATCATCATTTCCAGCTCAGCCTCCCACAGCAATCCCTGGAAAAATGGGGCTCCACAGGGAGCTCCAGAGGCTGTGGGAGCAGCAGCTCAGCACAAGGAGGCTGCTCGAGCAGAAGGAATCCTGCCTGATCAGGCGTGAGCAGGGAATTTTGGCAGAGACTGCCGCGATTTCGGCTCAGCCCCTGCTCGCAGGGATCATCCACGGGGAGAGGGAAAGGGAAAAAGGGGAAAAGGGGAAAAAGGGAAAAGGGAAAAAAGGGAAAAAAGGGAAAGGAAAAAAAAAAAAGGGAAAAGGGAAAAAAGGGAAAAGGGAAAAAAAGGGAAAAGAGAAAAAAGGGAAAAGGGAAAAAAGGGAAAGGAAAAATAGGGAAAGGAAAAAAGGGGGGAAAGGAAAAAAGGGAAAAGGGAGAAAAGGGAAAAAAGGGAAAGGGAAAAAAGGGGAAAGGGAAGAGAAGGTGAAAGGGGAAAAGGGAAAGAAGGGAAAGAAGGGGGAATAGGGGGGAAAGGGGGGAAAGGGGGGAAAGGGGGGAAAGGGGGGAAAAGGGGGAAAAGGGGGGAAAAGGGGGAAAAGGGGGGGAAAGGGGGGGAAAGGGGGGAAAGGGGGAAAAGGGGGAAAAGGGGGAAAAGGGGGAAAAGGGGGAAAAGGGGGGAAAAGGGGGGAAAAGGGGGGAAAAGGGGGGAAAAGGAAAAAAGGGAAAAAAGGGAAAAAAGGGGAAAAAAGGGGAAAAAAGGAAAAAGGAAAAAAAAGGAAAAAGGGAAGAAAAGGGAAGAGGGAAAAAAGGGAAAAGAGAAAAAAGGGAAAAGAGAAAAAAGGGGGAAAAAAGGAAAAAGGAAAAAAAAGGAAAAAGGAAAAAGGAAAAAAAAAAGAAAAGGAAAAAAAAAAAAAAAAAGGGAAAAGGGAAGAAAAGGGAAAAAGGAAGAAAAGGGAAGAGGGAAGCTCCTGCCCAGCTCCAGGTGAAAATCACTCCCAGTTTTCTCTCCTGGGCCTCCAAAGAGATCTCAGGGAGAAGAAGAGGGGGGCAGGAAGGCCTGATGCAGGGAAATTTGGGGAATTGCTGCCTCAGGCAGGAGGAGGGAGCGTCACCCAAGACAAAAGTAATGTAAGGGATGGATCCCAGGCTCCCAGGCTGCTCTGGCTTGGGAGGGACCCAAAATCCCACCCCATCCCAGCCCTGCCATGGCAGGGACACCTCCCACTGTCCCAGGGCTCCAGACTGGCCCGGGACACCTCCAGGGTGTGTTTGGATTCTTTAGGATTTTCTAAGCCTGCTGGTGTTTATATTCTTGTCATGAACTTTCTCACACACTCTATGTAAATAACTCATTGTTTTGGATTCTTTCATGGAGGAGGAGAAATCTGATGGGCTGTTGGTTTGTCCAGTGTCATTGGAGAGGTGCCACTGTCACCCTCCAACCCACGGGCACTTCTGGAAATCCGTAAATGTTGGAGTCAGCAATTTAAAAGTCCCTTTTGCCTTGAAAAGAGCAGCGTGTCCACGTTGTGTTGTTTCGTGTCCTATACTGACACCAGGGATTTGCTGTTCCAAACTCTCCTCTCCCACCAAACACTTCCCTGCATTTCCCCAGCACATTCCACCTTTTCCTCAGCTGTAAAAATCCCTTTTCCCCCCTTTCCCAGCCCAGCAGCTCCAGGGGGACAGAGGGAAGCTGGAGCTGAAGGTCCCAGTCCCAGGAAATCCCAGCTCTGCCAGGGCCAAACGTGTCTGTCCACATGACCAAAAAATATTGGATTTTCCACTGACAGATTTCCTATAACGGCAGCACTGGGAAAAGATCTGAGGGGCGTTCGGCCCTGAGAGTTTTAAAGGGATATTTTACCATGCTCAGGCTGGGCTTAAAAATGTTTAAAATAAAATAAATGCAATTTCAAAGCTGCTGTCAATATGTGAAGTGCTGAGTCCTCTTTTCCTGTCGCCCTCCCATCCAACGCACACAAAAAAAAAATCCCAAAATCTGAATGGAAAGATTAAAAACCACAAATAAATTGACCTTTAAAGGTCCCTTCCAACCCAAACCATTCTAGAATTCCCATATTTTATGTTCTTTAAAGTTGCTGAATTTGTATTGAGGTTTCTCACTGACCCTCAGAACAGACATCCAAGAAAAAAAAATCCCATTTTCAATGGAATCATCAGAATCCTGGTAATTTTCAGATCTGTCCCAGCTCTTTGTTCCCTCAAGCTGCTGCGTTCTGAGCTCACCCCCATGGATCTCAGAGAACCCTTCCTGTGGCTCCAGAATTCCAGTTTTTTCATGTTTTTAAAAGCAAAACCAGAGGAAAAGGCCTTTGATGCCATCCCTATTTCTTTAATTAAAAAGCCTGGCAGGCTCTGGAGTTCTTTAATCAGCAAATCACGGTAAGAGGTTTCCAAAATAAATTTAATGGGTTTGGAAAACGGATGCACAAACCGTTCCTGCAGGGCTTTGTCTGCTTCAGATTCCTATTAATGGCTCATTTTTTCAGGAATTTTAGCAGCTTATCAATAAATTGCAGGATAACACAAAATTATAAAGGGTTACATAATCCCAAACACATCCAGAGGCAAATCCCAGCAGGAAAATCCAGGATGAAAGTCAAATTCTGCACAGGAACAGCACCAGGAAGGCTCTGCTGACAAAGGAGCTTCCAATTCTCCATGCCAACAATGGGAAAGGAGGACAAAAGGTTTGGAAAATAAACCCTTGGGATGTTCTTCCCAATTCCAGGTTATCCTAGTAATTGTAGGGTGGAATGGGATATCCAAATATCCAAAATGTAGGGGTGGAAGAGATATCCAAAAAAACCCTGGAATGATCAGCACTGACCCTCAGGAATTGTCACCAGCTCCATTGGAGCATCTCCACTGGGAAAGGCTCCAAAACCTGGGAGCAATCCCAGTGCAGAGTGGGGCTCCTCCAGCTCCTGGGGGCTGGCAGGAACTCAGGGCACTCCCCATGCAGGAATTTGAGGTCATGGAACCATGGAATGGTTTGGGTTGGAAGGGACCTAAAATCCCATCCCATCCCATCCCATCCCATCCCATCCCATCCTATCCCATCCCATCCCATCCCATCCCATCCCATCCTATCCCATCCCATCCCATCCCATCCCATCCCATCCCATCCCATCCCATCCCATCCCATCCCATCCCCAACGCTTCCCACTGTCCCAGGCTGCTCCAGCCTGGCCTTGGGCACTGCCAGGGATCCAGGGCTCCCTTCTCCCTTTGCCCGTGGGTGATCCCAGCGAGCTCCTTTTCCCTCTTCCCTTTTTCCTTTTCCCTTTCCCTTCCCCTTCCTTTACCCTTATTCCCCCTTTCCCTTTTTTCTTTCCCTTTCCCTTTTTTCTTTCCCTTTCCCTGGATCTCACAGCTGCTCTGGGAATTCCAGCCCAGCCCTCCCCACCCTCCCAGCCAGGATTTCCTTCCCAATATCCATCTAAATATTCCCTCCTTTAGTTCAAACCATCCCAAGGAATCACCTCCACCATCCTGGGCCGGGACCCCTCCTAAAAAATCCCAGAGGAGACACTTCCCTAAACCAGGGAGGAACTCCAGGAAGGACCAGGAGCTCTCAGGGAATTCAGGAAGGATCAGGAGCTCTCAGGGAAGTCCAGGAAGGATCAGGAGCTCTCAGGGAATTCAGGAAGGTTCAGGAGCTCTCAGGGAACGCCAGGAAGGTTCAGGAGCTCTCAGGGAATTTCAGTAAGGATCAGGAGCTCTCAGGGAATTCAGGAAGGATCAGGAGCTCCCAGCTCCCCTCCTCCCTGCAGGAATTGGCTGGATCCACTTCCCACATGTTTTCCTCCAAATATTTTCCTCCCAACAGCCCAAAGCCTGGGACCAGCGAGTGTAAGGACAGCAGGAAGGGATGTGGATGTTTCCCAAAATTCCAGTTGCACTGAGCTCCATCCAGGCAGGATGAAACTGTCTGGATCCCGTGTCAGAAATGGGAATTTCCATCGGGCAGGTGGCACTGAGCAGCAGGAATCTCCCCAAACCCCTCCAGTGCCTCTGCACCCAGATTTATTGGGAATATTTCCTCATTGGCCAAACCCCCCGGGGCTGGAGCTGATCAAAGGCAAGGATTAAAGCAGGGAAAGGAAAAAACTCCTCCCAAGCTGGAGCCAACCAGGAGGCTGCAAATCCACAGGAAAAGAGAGGGGCCTCAAAGCATGGATACTCCCATTCCTAAATCCCTGCTTATGGTCAATATTGGAGGCAGAAACACCCAGAACACCCAGCACTTCTGACCCTGGCTGTAATCTGGGAGGGATTTGCAGCACAGGGAGATGGGGGAGGAATGGAATGGGAATGACCTGGGAAACAGGAAGGAAACAGGATCTTTATATGATTAAAGCAGGAATGGAATGGGAATAACCTGGGAAATGGGAAGGAAACAGGATCTTTATATGATTAAAGGAGGAATGGAATGGGGATAACCTGGGAAATGGGAAGGAAACAGAATCCTTCCATGATTAAAGGAGGAATGGAATGGGGATAACCTGGGAATGGGAAGGAAACAGGATCCTTCCATGATTAAAGGAGGAATGGAATGGGGATAACCTGGGAATGGGAAGGAAACAGGATCCTTCCATGATTAAAGGAGGAATGGAATGGGAATAACCTGGGAAATGGGAAGGAAACAGGATCTTTATATGATTAAAGGAGGAATGGAATGGGAACAACCTGGGAATGGGAAGGAAACAGGATCCTTCAATGATTAAAGGAAGGAAAGTTAACAGGAAAAAATTCCTGACAAGCACCTGCTGGAGCCAACCTGGAGGCTCCAAATCCACAGCAAAGCCAACTCAAACCATGGATATTTGGATTCCTAAATCCTTGATTATTATAAATAATGTAAAATAGAGAGGGAGAAACACATCCCTGAATGCTGATCCTGCCAGTGCCTTTAATTCCCTTTAATTCCCATCTCTTATCCCACCCCTGAAGTGACCAAGGCCAGGCTGACCTCATGGATCATCTGCTCCAACCTTTCCTGCCCACAGCAGGGTCTGGACAAGGTGTTCCAGCTGAATTCCCTCCAAATTATTCCACAAAGAGAGAAAAAAAAAAAAAAGGGATTTGTAAATTTTTAAGCTTTTTACAGGTCCTGTCAAAGCTGAGGCTGATCCTTCCAGGCCTTCATCCCAACTCCAGGTCACATTCCCAGTACCACACTCAACCTCTCCAAATCCCCAAATTAATACCATTTTTCCCTTCCCAGAGGCATCCAGGGATGTGGCCCATAGAAAATGCATCCCGTTATTCCCAATATTTAATGCCCATTTATATGCAAGGATGGCAGCGTTTGCTCGTGGATCACTGCACGTTCCCACAGGAAAACCTCTGCTTTTCCAGAGCTTTGGGCTGCCAGGGGAAGGGTGGGAGGGGAAATGCAGCATTTGCTGGGAAAAGCCTGGAACCGAGAGGAGGATCTGGAATTTCTGCAGGGTTTAAACCCACAGGGGTGTCCCCTCTTCCCTAAAAACCCCAGCATCCCTGGATGAGCTCTCCCATCCCTCAAACCCAGCCCTGCCCTCTCCTCCTCCTCCTCCTCCTCCCTTTGCTCCCTCTGGGAGATTTTCCCAACCCTTTCGTTCCCTCCTGTGTTATCCAGATCCAGCACATTTTGCTCTATTTTGCCCAATTTTCAGCTCAGCTCCCAAAAGTAGGTCACAACATTTGGAACCTTATCCCAGTTATGCTTTAAAGACTCAGAAATTGCCTTTTTTTGGGGGTTTGTTTTTTTTTTTTTTGCCCATTCCCTGTATAATTTCCAGGTTAATAATATTTCCCAAAACAAAATTTAAAATTCCAAGAGTTATTTACAAAAGAGCTTTTCTTCCCTCGCTTTGTTTGGAATTAATTTTTTGAGGAATTAAAACAAGGTCTGGTCTGCAGGTCAGGCCTGGAAGTTTTCCATGAGCTTTTCCAGGGAATTTTTATGGCAATATCACAAAATTTTTAGGGAAATAGCAGGGAGTTTATAGGGAAATATCAAGGAGACTTTAGGGAAGTGCAAGGGGGATTTAGGGAAATGTCAGGGAGTTTATAGGGAAATATCAGAGAGTTTTTAGGGAAGTATCCAGGAGTTCTGGGAAAATATCAGGAAGTCTTTATGAAAATATCAGGGTTTTTTTTTTTTTAGGGAAGTATCAAGGAGTTTTTAGGGAAATACCAGGAGGGTTTTAAGGAAGTATCAGGAAAATTTCAGGGAAATATCAGGGCGGTTCAGGGGAAATCTCAGGGAGTTTTAGGGAAATATCAGGGGGGGTTTATGGAAATATCAGGAATTTTTTTTTGAGAAATATCAGTTTTTTAGGGAAACATCAGGGAGTTTTTCAGGGAAATGTCAGGAATTTTTTATAGAGACATCAGGGAGTCTTTATGAAAACACCAAGGAGTTTTTAGAGGAATTTCAAAGAGATTTTAGGGAACTATCAGGGGGTTGGTAGGCAAAGATCTGGGGTTTTTAGGGAAGTGTCTGGGGGGTTTTAGGGAAACATCAGGGAGTTTTTAGAGGAATATCAAGGAGTTTGTAGGGAAGCATACAGAGGGTTCACTTTCCTCTCTTTGGGCTCTGGTCTCCTGTCCTGGGGCAGCAGGGTGGGAACACTGGGACTCCACAACACGGCCCCAAATGGATCAAAGCTACCCTGGACATTCCCTGTCCTGGACATTCCCTGTGCCTGGCAGCAGCTGGGAAGTGCAGGAGCACCACATCCCAGCCAGGAGCTCCACATCCCCAACCCCATATCCTGGGAGAGCCCCAAAATCCATCCCCTTGGAGAGCACAGAAATCCATCCCCCTGGAGAGAGCCCCAAAATCCATCTCCTTGGAGAGAACACCAAAATCCATCCCCTTGGAGAGACCTCAGCACCAAAATCCATCTCCTTTGAGAGAGCCCCAAAACCCATCACCTTGAAGAGAGCCCCAGTGCCAAAATCCATCCCCCTGGAGAGCAAAAAAATCCATCTCCTTGGAGAGAGCACCAAAATCCATCCCCAGAGCACCAGCACCAAAATCCATCCCCTGGAGAGAGCACCAGTGCCAAAATGCATCCCCCTGGAGAGAGTCCCAAAATTCATTACCCTGGAGAGAACCCCAGTGCCAAAATCCATCCCCTGAAGAGAACCCCAAAAATCCATCCCCTGGAGAGAGCCCAGCACCAAAATCCATCTCCTTGGAGAGAGCCCCAGAATCCATCTCCTTTGAGAGAGTTCCAAAATCCATCCCCTTTGAGAGAACACGAAAATCCAACTCCTTAGAGAGAGCCCTAGCACCAAAATCCATCTCCTTGGAGAGAGCACCAAAATCCATCTCCTTGGAGAGAGACCCAAAATCCATCCCTCTGGAGAGAGCCCCAAAATCCATCCTCTTGGACAGAGCACCAGTGCCAAAATGCATCCCCCTGGAGAGAGCCCCAAAATTCATTACCCTGGAGAGAATCCCAAAAATCCATCCCCCTGGAGAGAGCCCAGCACCAAAATCCATCTCCTTGGAGAGAGCCCCAGAATCCATCCCCTGGAGAGAGCACCAAAATCCATCTCCTTTGAGAGAACATCAAAATCCATCCTCCTGGAGAGAGCCCCAGTGCCAAAATCCATCCCCCTGGAGAGCAAAAAATCCAACTCCTTGGAGAGAGCCCTAGCACCAAAATCCATCTCCTTGGAGAGAGCCCCAAAATCCATCCTCTTGGAGAGAACACCAAAATCCATCCCTCTGGAGAGAGCCCCAAAATCCATCCTCTTGGACAGAGCACCAGTGCCAAAATGCATCCCCCTGGAGAGAGCCCCAAAATTCATTACCCTGGAGAGAACCCCAAAAATCGATCCCCCTGGAGAGAGCCCAGCACCAAAATCCAACTCCTTGGAGAGAGCCCCAGAATCCATCCCCTGGAGAGAGCACCAAAATCCAACTCCTTGGAGAGAGCCCTAGCACCAAAATCCATCCTCTTGGAGAGAGCCCCAAAATACATCCCCCTGGAGAGAGCCCCAGTGCCAAAATCCATCCCTTTGGAGAGAGCCCCAAAATCCATCCCCTTGGAGAGACCTCAGCACCAAAATCCATCTCCTTTGAGAGAGCCCCAAAATACATTCCCCTGGAGAGAGCCCAGCACCAAAATCCATCCCCCTGGAGAGAGCCCCAGTGCCAAAATCCATGCCCTGGAGAGACAGCCCAACACCAAAACCCCTCTGCAGCAAAGCCCAGCTCCAGCTGCCTCCCAGCTCTCCAGCCATGCCAGGAGCCACGGGAACCCCGAGTTCTGCGGGTCCAGCAGGGAACCCCAGCCAGGCCAGGCGCACTCACCCGTGGTCTCCACGATGCCCTCGAGGATGACGACGATCTCGAACTGCTCCGTGTGCATGCTGCGCTGGGACAGGTCGTAGAAGGGGCTCTTGGAGTCGATGACGTGGCAGATGGTCAGGGGGGACACCAGGAAGAGCTGGTCAGCCCCCGTGCTGAAGCCCACGTCCAGCTCCAGCTGGTCCAGGGGCAGGAATTCTCCCTCCGGGGTCTGCCGGGACTGCGGGGGACAAGGAGGGGACATTGGAGCTCCTGGGAGTGCCCAGGGGAGCTCGGACAGGGCTTGGGGCAGCCTGGGAGTCCCTGCACATGGGATGGGATCGAGAGCCCTTCCTGCCCGAGCAGTCCAGGATTCTGGGATTTCACCAGGTGGAATCGGGAGTTTGGGGACGCCCGGGGGAATGGGGTGAGCTTCAGGGGGAGGGAAGGAAATGGTGCAATCCCAGAAAGGCCGGGTTGGAAAAGGCCTCCAAGATCAATTCCCAACCATTCCCAGCACTGCCCCAGGTCCCCAGGTGCCACATCCCAGGCTTTACAATCCCTGCAGGAATGGGGCTCCATCCCAGGCTTTGCAATCCCTGCAGGAATGGGGCTCCATCCCAGGTTCCTCAATCCCTGCAGGAATGGGGCTGCATCCCAGGCTCTGCAATCCCTGCAGGAATGGGGCTGCATCCCAGGTTCCACAATCCCTGCAGGAATGGGGCTCCATCCCAGGCTCTGCAATCCCTGCAGGAATGGGGCTCCATCCCAGGCTCTGCAATCCCTGCAGGAATGGGGCTCCATCCCAGGCTCTGCAATCCCTGCAGGAATGGGGCTGCATCCCAGGTTCCTCAATCCCTGCAGGAATGGGGCTCCATCCCAGGCTCTGCAATCCCTGCAGGAATGGGGCCCCACCCCTGCCCTGGACAGCTGTGCCAGTGCCTGACCTTCCTTTCCCTCTCCATGGATAAATCTTTCCTAATATCCAATATTAGGAAATATTAGGAATATTAGCAAATACCTTTCCTAGCTGCAGGTTAAATTCCCACAGCACCAGCGCTGCCCTCCCTGTCCCTGGAATTCCCAGGGATCCAGCACATCCCTCCCAGCCCTGCTGTGGGACAGCTGCAGGGATCCAGGTGTTCCCAGATCCAGCTGGGATGTCACACACTCCCAGCTGCTCCCAGGGAATTCAGATGGAATTCCAGAGCTCAAATCCAGAGAAACCAAGTTTAATTTTACACCTCCCCAAGCCCCGGGAAGAATCCAACCCCAGGCAGTTCCAGAGGGAACGTTTTGCTAAGGAATGAACCCAGAGCGACTCCTTTGCTCCAACTGATGAGGGGGGAAAAGCTCAGGAATTCTGAGTGACATCCGAGCTCCTTCGGATCCCAAAAATCCATCCCAAAACTCCTATTACATCCAAAGAGGCTTGGCACAGATTTCCCACTTTGAGGCTTTGGGGTTGGTTTTGCTCCTGGCCTGAGCTCAGCAGGAAAAATGAAGGAATATTTCCCCTATGGACTGGGACTGCCAGTTCCACCCAGCTCTGCAGGAAAAGAACCTTTTCCATAACAAAAACCCTTCCCAAAGGAGACCTGACCCCGGGGGCTGCAGCTCACCTGGCACAGGTGGGAGCCAGCCTGGCAGGAGCTCTGGGGAGGAATTCCTGAATTCCTGAATTCCACATCCCTGTGCCCCAAAGCTGGGAACACCGGCCAGGCCTGGCTCTCCCTGCTGCAGCCCCTGGCTCCTCTTTGTTCCTCCTTTTCCCTCCTTGTTTTCCAATTTATTGGTTTTCTTCCCCCCCCCCCCTTTTTCCTTTTCTCCCCTTCCCCTTCTTTTTTGTTTTCCTTTTCCCTTTTTTCCTTTTATTTCCTTTTAATTTGTTCCCTTTATTTTCCCTTTCCCCCATTTTTTTAGTTTTCCTCTTATTCTCCCCCTTGTGGGTCCCTTTTATTTTCCCTTTCTCCTCTACTTCCCTTTTTCTTTTATTACATTTTTTTTGTATTTTTTTTACCCTTTCCCCCTTTTATTTTCCCATTCCTTTTATTTTCCTTTTTTCTTTGATTTTTTCCTTTTATTTCCCTTTTTCCCCTTTTTAATTTTATTTTTCCTCTTATTTTCCCTTCCACTTTCCTTTCCCCTGCTTTTTTCATTTTACTTTTCCCTTTTATTTTGCTCTTCCCCCATTTTTTCCTTCTAATTATCTCTTTTTCCATTTTTTCCCCCTTCCTTTTTTTTTTCCCCCAGGAGACCTGGCCTGGCTCTGCTTCCCTTCCAAGCACAAACCTTTCTTCTCCCATAATTCAAATCCAGGCAATTCTTTTGGAGCCACACTAAGTTTAAATCTCCATCTTTTAAAATTCCTCCTCTGGGACTTCCAGAGCCAAAAAAAAAAGAGCAATTTTCAAATGCTGAACTGGAAATTACTCATTTTTGATCTTTTATAGCTTGAAACATATGAAATTATTCAAATATATTGATACAGTATGCAAATATATATTTACATATTATTAAATACTTTAAAATAAACTGTATAAATTATATATTGTTAAATATAAATATTTATGATTGCATATTACATAAATCCACGCTATTATGTTTTAATGCTATTTTATACATTTATCCTTATAAATAATATTTAAAAATAATATTTATAATATTTATAAATCATATTCCATCATTTTAAAGGTATTAAAGGGTTATTTGGGGAGATTTTTAGGAATTCTTTCCCTCTTTGAGGGACAGACTCCCTCAAGGTTCAGGAGACCCCAACACTGGGCCCGTCCTGATCAGGAAATCACACAGGAAACAGGGATTTGGGAGAACAGGACACGGGGATCTGGGAGAACAGGACACGGGGATTTGGGAGAACAGGACACGGGGATCTGGGAGAACAGGACACAGGACACTCATCCCAAGGACAGGACATCCCCATTCCCTACAGGATATCCTAAATCCCTGCAGGACAGCCCCAGTCTCACCAGGATATCCTAAATCCCACCAGGACACTCCCATTCCCTGCAGGATATCCTAAATCCCTGCAGGACACCCTTCCAATGGAAACAGCACCCACGTTCCCTGCAGGACACCCCACCCCAAGGACAGGACACCCATCCCAAGGACGGGACACCCCATTCCCTGCAGGACACCCTATTCCCTGGAGGACATTGCCCCGAAGGACAGGATACCTCAATTCCTTGCAGGACACCCCATTCCCTGAAGGACACCCATCCCAAGGACAGGACTCCCCATTCCCTGCCCAGCCCCCTGCAGGTATCCCGATTCCCGGGGGTCCCTGTAGGATGCTCCGCGTGCACCAAACCCCCCCGAGCCGGCTCCTTCCTCCCACCCGCTCCATCCCCATCCCCATCCCCATTCCCGACTCCCATTCCCGATCCCCTCTGGATCCGCGGCCGCCGGGCGAGCCTCGGACCAGCGCCGGCTCTCCCAGCCCTCCGGGCCAGGGATGCTCCGGGGCCAGGGATGCTCCAGCTTTAACCCTGGCACTCCGCTTTCCTTGGAGCTCACGTCAATAAAGTTCAGCCTGCCCAAAAAGCTCTGGATTATGCCCGGAGCTTTCTCCTTCCCGGCTCACGGAAGGCTCGGAGCTATAAAGGATTTGATTTCCTTGTCAGGGAAACGGAGCATTTTATAGGAATCTATAAATACGCATCCCAATCCTGCGCTGAATGTAGGAATTATCTCCGAGGAGGTTGGGAATGCGCTGCTGATGGCTGAGCCCGCAGCCCGAGGCTCCGGGAGATGTTCCCTGCGCCAGGAAAACAGGGCAGGGATGCTGGGACAGCGGCAGGACCCAAAACACGATCTGGGATCATCCAGTCCGACCTCCGGCCACAGACAGGGCCACATTCCATGGACCGGGCTGCTCCAAGCCCCCGGGACGAGGGGACAGCCACGGGCAGGAGCGAGGGACCTCCAAGGGACACGGAGACGGGGTGGGATGTCCCCGGGGAAGCGGCAGTGGGGCCACGGTTCTGTCACAGAACCACGGAATTTAGGTGGGAAAAGCCCCCCAGGACCACGGAGTCCAACCATACCCAGCACTGCCAAAACCCTCACAGAATTACTGAGGTTGGAAAAGCCCCCCAAGACCATGGAATCCAACCATTCCCAGCAGTACCTGGGCCTCCATGGAATTACTGAGGTTGGAAAAGCCCCCCCAAGACCAAGGAATCCAACAATTCCCAGCACTGCCAGGGAACCCATGAAATCATTGAGGTTGGAAAAGCCACCCAAGACCATGGAATTCAACCATTTCCAGCACTGACAGGGCCCTCACAGAATTATTGAGGTTGGAAAAGCCCCCCCAAGACCATGGAATCCAATCATTCCCAGCAGTACCTGGGCCTCCATGGAATTACTGAGGTTGGAAAAGCCACCCAGGACCATGGAATCCAACCATTCCCAGCACTACCAAGGCCCTCACGGAATTACTGAGTTTGGAAAAGCCCTCCAAGGCCACCAAGTCCAACCATCCCAACCATGCCCAGCACTGCCAGGGCCCCCACGGAATTACTGAGGTTGGAAAAGCCACCCAAGACCATCGAGTCCAACCACCCCAACCATTCCCAGCACTACCAAGACCCCCACATCCCCAAGCGCCACCTCCACGTGGGATGGGGACTCCCCCACTGCCCCGGGCGCCTTTCCAGGAGGGAATTTCCCCACGGTCCCCGGGGAGCACCCACCTTGAGCAGCTTGCAGCGGATCTGGGCGGACACCATGTGGCTGTTGCGGAGGTTGCCCACGCGGAACATGAGCGTGAGCTTTCCGTCGCGCATGGAGATGGCGGCGTGCTCGCTGAACATCAGCGTCTCCGCCCTCTTCTTGGGCTGGGACATCTTGATGAACATGCAGCCGATCAGGAAGGCGTCCACGATGGAGCCCAGGATGGACTGGAAGAGGAAGAGGATGATGCCCTCGGGGCACTTGTCGGTGATGTAGCGGTAGCCGTAGCCGATGGTGGCCTCGGTCTCGATGAAGAAGAGGAAGGCGGAGGGGAAGTTGTACACGTTGGCCACGCACGGGGTGTAGCTGTCGTCGTGCGCCTTGTTGAGGTCCCCGCGCATGTAGGCGATCACCCACCACATGGAGGCCATGAAGAGCCAGGCCACGGTGTAGGTGAGGATGAAGATGAACAGGTTCCAGCGCCACTTGAGGTCCACCAGCGTGGTGAAGAGGTCGGACAGGTAGCGGCTGGTCTCGCCGCCCAGGTTGCCGTGCTGCACGTTGCAGCGCCCGTTCTTGTCCACGAAGCGCTGGCGCTTCCCGCGCGGGGCGCTGCGCGGGGGCGGGAGGCCTCCGCCGCTGGCCGAGGTGCTCACCACCTGGTACTCATCGCCCAGCTTGCGCCGCAGCGCCGACATGCTCCGCGCAGCCCCGCGCAGCGCCGCGCAGCCCGCACGGTCCGCGCAGCTCCGCACAGCCGGCAAAACCCGCGCAGCCACAACACCCGCGCAGCCACAACACCCGCGCAGCTCCGCGCAGCCACAACACCCGCGCAGCCACAACACCCGCACAGCTCCGCGCAGCCACAACACCCCGCTCAGCCGGCAAGATCCGCGCAGCCACCGACACCCCGCGCAGCCGGCAAGATCCGCGCAGCCACAACACCCGCGCAGCTCCGCGCAGCCCCGCTCAGCTCCGCACCCCCGCGCAGCCCCGCGCAGCCCGCCCGGCCCCGCCGCGCCGCGGCCGCGGAGCCTCCGCCCGGCGCCGCCGCCTCCCACGCGGAGCCGCCGGCAGCGGCCCCGGGCAGGGCGGCACCGCCCCGCGCAGCGACACCCCCCGAGCACCGCCCCGCGCACCGCCCCGCGCACCGCCCCTGGATCCCGCACCGCCCTCCGCACCGCCCCGCACAGCGACACTCCCCGCGCACCGCCCCTGGATCCCGCACCGCCCCGCGCACCGCCCGCACCCCCCGTGCCCCTGCGCGCCTCAGCGACCCCGCGCCCCCCCCGCCCTCCGCAGCCTCGGTGCGCGCCGCATCTTCATCCTCAGCATCTTTCACTTCCCCCGGCATCATCCTCCTCCTCCTCCGCATCTTCCTCTCTCCCCAGCATCCTCCCCCGGGCCTCCATCCCTCCTCCTCCCTCGGAGCGGCTCCAGCTCCCACAGAACCAACCAGGAGGGGCCGAGGAGGTCGGGCACTCTATTCTATTCTATTCTATTCTATTCTATTCTATTCTATTCTATTCTATTCTATTCTATTCTATTCCATTCCATTCCATTCCATTCCATTCCATTCCAATAATTTATTTTTGTTTTCTATTCCATTTTAATTCTTATTCTTCCTTCTATTCTATTCTATTCTATTCTATTCTATTCTATTCTATTCTATTCTATTCTATTCCATTCCATTCCATTCTATTAATTTATTTTTGTTTTCTATTCCATTTTAATTCTTATTCTTCATTCTATTCTATTCTATTCTATTCTATTCTATTCTATTCTATTCTATTCCATCCCATCCCATCCCATCCCATCCCATCCCATCCCATCCCATCCCATCTTTACCTTCATTGCATTTGATTTTAAGTTTTTGAGCTGTTTAGATCCCCACGGCAGCCAGGCAGCACTGCCAGGACACAGAGGGGACACAGCCCCTTCCACCCGGGAAGAATTCCCCTGAGAGAAGCCACAGAGCTCAGCCCTGATCCAGGACTGGTGGGAAGCAGGAAACCAGCCCCAAAATGTGGACAAATCCAGGGAATCACGGAGCAGTTTGGGTGGGAAGGGGGCTGCTGATGCTCCAAAGGGCCAGGCTGGATCCAAGGGTCCTCCTCACCCACTCCTGCTCCAGGACTGCTGCCAGCAGCTCCAGAAAAAACTTGGATCGGCAGCTTTGACCATGGGATAAAGCCCAGCCACACCTCATTTTTTAACCATTATCCCTTCACCTTCCTCAGAACAGATTCCCAAGGATTTTTTCTGGCCACTGCATTTCTATTCCAGCTTTTTTTTTTTTTTTTTGCCAGAAAATTAATTCAGTTTCTCACTTTTCTGTTTTCTATTCCCAACTTCTCCTGTTCCCCAGCCTTTTTTCCTGTGATTGACACAATGCCTGTTAATTTTCCCACCCAATTAAAGGAAATTTTGCATGGAATTCATCCCAAACTCTGGCCATGCTGCCAGAACCCTCCTGGCTCATAGATCCAGCAGCCCTGCCAGCTTCCCCTCTCCTATTTCTCCTTCCTCCATCCCTCCTGTTTTCCCAGAGGCCTCTCCCTGAGCTGGAATTGGGCAAAGATTCCCTGTGATCCATCCCAATGTGACAGTGACAATCCAAGGGGAGCCATTCCCTGCAATTACTGCAATTAAAATCCTCCTTGCTTTTAGGGGCATGAGCAGATTCCCAGCATTGCCAGCATGTTCTGCCAGCCAGGGTGGGATGAGGGAATAGTGGCAGTGGGAAAGGAGTGGTGGACATGGAACAGCGTCACCCAGAGGGTCCTGGGGACAGGAGGCTGCTCCAGGCAGCCCTGGCAGAGCTGTTCCCCTGGAATGATGGAATTCCCAGCTGATCCTGCCATGGCAGGGACATTTCCACCATCCCAGGCTGCTCCAGCCTGGCCCTGGGCACTGCCAGGGATCCAGGGGCAGCCCCAGCTGCTCTGGCAATCCCAGCCCAGCCAGGAATTCCCAATTCCCAGTGTCCCATCCATCCCTGCCCTCTGGCACTGGGAGCCATTCCCTGGCTCCTGTCCCTCCATCCATTGTCCCCAGTCCCTCTCCAGCTCTCCTGGAGCCCCTTCAGGCCCTGCCAGGGGCTCTGAGCTCTGCCTGGAGCCTTCCCTTCTCCAGGGGAGCATTCCCAGCTCTCCCAGCCTGGCCCCATGGCTCCTCTGGACTCTCCAGCAGCTCCACGTCCTCCCTGTGCCGATTATCCCACAAACCCAACCGTCCCCTGCCTGCTGCCATCCCAGCTTCCCCATCCCAGGCCCGAGGTTTGTGTTTGGATCCATTTAAACTCACCTGGGCAGGAGTTCCCTCTGGGGCTCCTTTCCCTGAAATTCCATTTCTTACCTGCAATTCCCTGATTTCAGCACCTGGAGGCTTTCCCAGGCTTTAGCATATGTGGGGATGATGACAAATGAAATTATGAAATTCATGACGTGTCCCCTGAATGAACAGATACATTCCCAAACCTGTCTCTGCCAATCCCACTGCTTGGATGTGGATTTGAGGGCAGATCCTGCTGTTTTTCCTTGGAAAAATCATTTCCAGTTTGAAATGGGAGTTGGAGCAGGCAGTCATGGCACCAGCACCAGGATATTCCTGACCTAAAAAATATCCTAATATCCCTCTGGATGAATCCCTAAATCCCTTAAATAAATGCCCAAAAAAAAAAAAAAAGGATAAATCAGATTTCCAGGGAAATGAGATGGAGGTTGGTTCCCTCTCTGTAATTTTCTGTCAATCCTAATTATTAACATTTCTGAGAAATTCCAAAAAAAAGGGGAAATACCTCCATGCCTGCATTCATCCCTCCCAAAGGGATTATTGGGTGATTCATTCCCAGGCTCCGCAGCCCATCATTAACAGGAACAGTTAATTACCTCTAAAGGCTTTAATTACCGGCAGGGGAGGCTGGGCCGCACCAGGGTTTGGTGTCACCTGCAGCTCCAACCCCCCAGACACCTGCAGGGACAACCTGGAGCAGGGAATTACTGAGAAAAGGGATTTTAGTTGGGGTTTTTCCATGGTTTTTGGACAAGGAAGCAACTCTGGATGTGGGGAATCTCATTAAATGAGTCGTTAATTAGTCCTTTTGTGATTTGGTTGATTGAAGGGCACTGCAGCAGTGTAGGATGAATTACAGAATTATGTATTAATATAGAAATTCTATTTATAAAATCCTGGTTTTGTAAACAGCTCCGGCTCTGATGTCAAGGAGCCTTGGGAAGGGACAGGGCAGCGTTTGTTGGGAGTGTGGAGCTGTCCCCCTCTGGAGCCAGGGGTGCTCCACAGGGAGGTGACACCGCCCTGTCCCTGTCCCCAGCACGTTCCCCACCTCCTCCTTCCCACCCCAGAACCCACCCAGGGCTGCGCTGTGGCCAAAGCCCTCGGGAAGGAGGTGAAACAAATAACGGATTCCTCTTGCATGGAAATTCCTGTTTAAACTTCATCCTGACGTTTTCCTGCTCTTTTTACGAAGCAGAACAAATCCTCCGCCTTTTCTGGGGGATTTTTAAACCACATTTTGTATTTTTGGAGGATGAGCAGGAGGCTAGAGATGAACCGCAATACAAGTTAATCCAGGATATTCCAGCTCCATGGATGCCCAGCAATCCCTGTCCCAGCTGAACTCCCTTCCTGCTTCCCCTTTAATGCTCAGTGTCCAGCAAATCTCCTCTGTCATTTACACCATCCATAAACCCCAGATGAATCCAGAACCAGCAGAGCAGATACAGAAAATACCAGCATTTTTAATGACCCAGTGCATTTACAGAGATTTCTGGGGAATTGTGAGGGAAATCCTGGGAAACATTTCCCCACTTACCCGTGCTGGGATCCCTGGGATTTCAGTCTCCTGAACCCTCTGGGCAGTGAGAATTCCCAAAATCCCAGCCCAGAGGGCCACAGCCGCATTTGGGGTGGCTCCCACAGGAATGTCCCTGTCCCCACATGCCAGCAGGGAGCAGCTTCTGAGGGCCAGCAGCGCTTTGGGAACAGCCACACCCACGCAAGGACTGAGCCCCCAAATTCCTGAAACCAGAAAGGAGCCCCTGTGATTCCAGGGAACGCCTGGAGGCAGAGCTGGGAGCGGATCCGGGGACAGAGCTGGGATGCAGGGACTCATGGATGTGTTGGGATGGAGGGATGGAGACCCTCCGAGCTCCAGAGGTCTCAGTTTTGGTCCTTCCAGGTGTCCCCCGAGCCCCAGGTCCAGCTCCATTCCCATGGAAGGAGGGGACAGCTCCCCCCATGCCACCCTGAGGTCCCACGGGTGTCACTCCTTCCCCTCGGCATCCGCGTGTCTCCTGCCGCCTCATCTCTTGGAATTCCTGCTGAGGTGCACTCTTGGCCTGGTTTTCCCAACGCTGGGTCCTGTTTTATCCCAGCACAACCCAGGAAGCTCTGGTGCTGTCAAATCCCACTGGGCACGAGAGAACACCCGAGATCCCCCAGGATTTCCTCCAGGAGAGCCCAGCACATCCCAGCAGCTCGGACCACACCTCCCCGGATGGCTCCCAGTGCCAGCTGGTGCCACAGGGCCCTCAGGCTGGGCCACCTCTCCGTGGTGACGTGGGACAGTGACACCTCCATACCCCAGCTTCTCCAAGGTGCCTCTGGAATCTCTGGAGTGACAGTGACACCTCCATATCCCAACTTCTCCAAGATCAACTGGTGCCTCTGGAATCTCTGGAGTGACAGTGACACCTCCATATCCCACCTTCTCCAAGATCAACTGGTGCCTCTGGAATCTCTGGAGTGACAGCAACGCCTCCATACCCCACCTTCTCCAAGGTCAACTGGTGCCTGTGGAGTGACAGCAAAACCTCCCTATCCCGACTTCTCCAAGGTCAGCTTCTGGCTCTGGAATCTCTGGAGTGACAGTGACACCTCCCTATCCCAACTTCTCCAAGGTCAGATGATGCCTCTGGAGTAACAGCAACGCCTCCATATCCCACCTTCTCCAAGGTCAACTGGTGCCTGTGGAGTGACAGCAAAACCTCCCTATCCCGACTTCTCCAAGCTCAGATGATGTCTCTGGAATCTCTGGAGTGACAGTGACACCTCCATATCCCAACTTCTCCAAGGTCAACTGGTGCCTGTGGAGTGACAGCAAAACATCCCTATCCTGACTTCTCCAAGGTCAGATGATGTCTCTGGAATCTCTGGAGTAACAGCAACGCCTCCATATCCCAACTCCTCCCAGGTCAGCTGATACCTCTGGAATCTCTGGAGTGACAGTGACAACTCCCTATCCCACCTTCTCCAAGGTCAGCTGATACCTCTGGAATCTCTGCAGTGACAGTGACAACTCCCTATCCCACCTTCTCCCAGGTCAGCTGCTGGCTCTGGAATCTCTGCAGTGACAGTGACACCTCCCTATCCCAGCTTCTCCAGGGCCAGCTGCTGCCTCTGGGGCCTGGAGCCCGCTGCCGTTGGCCCCAGCAGATCCTGGATCCCCTGGAGAGTCCCAAGGGCAGGGCGGCCCCAGGAGCCCCCCGGTGACTCTGCCGGGGCCGGGAGCGGGCCGGGCCCTGCCGGGAGCGGCGGGAGCAGCGGGATGCGGTGGGAATCACGCCGGCAGGGTCATGTTGCGCAGCAGCCACTGCTGGGCGCGGCCGCCGCCGCAGTCGCGCACGGTGGGCACCAGCCGGTCCTCGTCCGACGGCTCCGCCAGGCACTGGTTGCTGTTCAGGTGCCTCAGGGTGAGCTTCTGCAAGAGGGGGGACAGAGAATTCCTGCTGAAAACACAGCGTCCCACTGGAATTCTGCAGCCGCCATGTTTTCTGAAAAATCCCTTTGCCGGGATTTTTCTCCTGAGAAGCTGAGAGGCCTCAGAGGAAAAGAAAAACAAAATTATCTGCTGCTGTGGAGTGCAAGAGGTACATCTGGGATTGGGCTCATGGGGTTGTTTCTAATTAATGGCCAATCACAGCCCAGCTGTCTCAGACTCTCTGGTCAGTCACAAGATTTTATTATCATTCCACTCCTTTCCTTGCCAGCTTTCTGATGAAATCCTTTCTTCTATCCTTTTAGTATAGTTTTAATATATCATTTTAATATATCATAAAATAATCAATCAGCCTTCTGAAACACGGAGTCAGATTCTCGTCTCTTCCCTCGTCCTGGGACCCCTGTGAACACCACCACAGAATTCCACCCCTGGGAAATTGCAATTTCCTGGCATTCCAGGCCAGGTTTGGTCAATGGAGCAGATCTGCTGGAGCTCCAGGACAGCCCCAGCACCCTGCTTCTCCCTCTGCTGAACCAACAAACCCCTCAGCAAAGGGAAGGGAATTCCAAGGAAATCTTGTATATCCAGGACACAGCTGCTGGATGGAGGAGTTTGGTCTCCACAGCCATGGATACGTGGAATGTTTGGGACCACAGCAGGAATTTTTTGCTGCTGATGGAAATGTATTTGCTCAGTATTCCACGGAAATGCTGCTGTTTCCTTCTTGGGACACCTCCTCTGATCCCACCCCATTTCTGTGGGATTGGGAGAATTAGGAAGGCACAAAACGAATTGGAGGGAATAAAACACCACCTTTTCCACAGGGAGAACAAATTCCCAGAGAAATCCCAGGAAGTTAAACAGGAAATTCTGTCCTTAAGTAACACCAGAGAGGTTCAGTCCCAGCTGAGCTGGGAGCGTTCCCACCACCATCCCCTGGGATTGTGCCAGGGCTTCCCCACCCTCCCAGCCGGGAATTCCCAATTCCCAATGTCCCATCCATCCCTGCCCTTTGGCACTGGGAGCCATTCCCTGGCTCCTGTCCCTCCATCCCTTGTCCCCAGTCCCTCTCCAGCTCTCCTGGAGCCCCTTCAGGCCCTGCCAGGGGCTCTGAGCTCTGCCTGGAGCCTTCCCTTCTCCAGGGGAACATTCCCAGCTCTGCCAAGAACCCTGGGAATGGGGAACTTCAGGGTGGAAATCCTGTCTGCAGATCATCCACTGGAGCAGAGCTTGATTTTATGGCAAGGGAACAAACAGGGAAAACCAGGATGGGCAGGAAAATCCCGGAGCTCTCAGGAAAGGAGGAATTAATCCCAAAATTCATCCCAAACAGCCCAGGCTGATGTCAAACCTTGGGATCTCCTCAGGGATAGAGGGGCTGGAATGGTGGGAGACGCTTGAGGTCTTGGGCTCACCCAGGAGGATAAATATTGATAGAATATTAAAAAAAAATTACATAAATTAAATAAATTATAGAAAAATATTATAAAATAATATAAATTAATATAACATATAAGATTATAAAGAATATAAAAATAATATATTAAATAATATAGATTACTATATGTTATGTACAATATAACCAAATATAAAAAATAGTATAGAATACAAAATTAAAGGGACTAAAAATAGATTAAATAATGTAATCTAGAATAATATAAAAGATGTGATATACAAAATAATATACTAATAATATAGCACCCAATAATATAAAATATAAATTAAAATAAAATAAAACAATAATACTCCTAACTGAAGGAAAATCAGGAATTATTTTCACAAGAGTCTGATGCTCTCAGGGCTCATAAACACCATTTATGTTCATTATTTATAATATTTCTATATAATGTTATATTTACTGAAAAATACAGCGTTATGCTTATATATTACAGAATAAACATATGGGCGTTTATGAGTGTAAATAATATATATATAAATTCTATATATTTTAATTTTATCTAGAAATACAAAATTAAAAAATAAATACACATATATATAAAAAATTAAATATATATAGATATAAAGAAAGACTTTTTTCTAGTGTTCCAACTAAACTGGTGGGAAATTCCAACAAGGAATTTGGTTTTCCTACCACCCATCTCCTTGTGCTACTCCACTGAATGGGAAGAACTCAATGAAAAGTACAGGGAAAAAAAAATCTATTAAAAAACCAAATTCTAGGAAAATTCTACGAAAAGTCTGTGGATAATCCTAGGAAAAGTGGAACCTTTTTGAGAAAATATTTTGCAACTGGAATTAGTTTTATGTCCTGGAATAGGAACCAAATCTTCAGCTCCTGCAGATTGGAACAATCATGGTGACAGCAAGAGATCAAGGGAGTTTAATTCATCCAAAATCAATTAAAACTAACAATAACTAAGACTAATAATTACTAGTAACTAATAACTATTAAAAACTACAAGAGCTAACACTAAACATCTTTTCTATCATACAGCTATAAAATCCTCTTCTGTCTTGTTTTATAGGAAAAAATTGATATGAAAAATTATATTAAATTATATGAAAATTCTATGGGAAAAAGATTAGATTTTTATGAAAATTCTATCAAAATTGTATCAAAATTCTACAAAAAATTATATCAACATTCTATGAAAACTCCATGAAAAACTATACAAAATAACTGTATAAAATTCTGTGAAATAACTGTAAGAAAATTCTGTGAAATAACTGTATGAAAATTCTATGAAATAACTGTACGACAATTATATGAAAAAAGTGTCAGAAAATTATATGAAAATTCTACAAAAGATCCATGAAAATTTAATGGAAAATTCCATGGAAAATTGCACGGAACGATGAAAACTGTGTGAAAAAGCGTTTCAAAAATTCTCGTAAAATTCCCTGAAACACTCCATGAAGATCTATGAATCCCATGAAAAACGAACAGCGGCGAAACCGCCAAAAAAAAAAAAAAAAAAATTTCAAAAGTACAAAAAATTCCACCCAAAACTAAAACAAGACAGAAACTCCACCGGGCTCCTCCAGCAGAGCCCGGAGCAGGAAGATTCCCTGGCAATTCCTTACCACATCCCAGCTCTCCTCCCAGTCCCGACGGCCCTACAGGAAGTAATCAGTGGGGCTGGAGTAAACCTTCCTAAAGACTTCCAGGCGGGAGTAATTCCTGAGGCTCCAGGTCTGCAGGGCGCTCCCGTCGCAGGCCTCCACCGTGGGGCCCTGGGAGCCGTCCTCCACCCTGCCCAGCGTCAGGCACGACTGCGTGATGATGTGCAGGAACGTGCGCCTCTGGAAAAGCGGGAGCGGCGCGGAAAACCGGGAATTGTTCACGGAGAGCGGGATGGGAACGCGCCGGGGACAGGCGGGGATGGGCGGAGGGGAATTCGTGGGCTGGGGATGAATCGCACACAAAATCTCCTCCCTGCTCTGGAGAGCGTTCCCATGATCCAGGCTGTGGCTCCCAATCCCCTTCCCCCTGCCCTTGGATTGCTGCAATTCCCCATTGGGAAAATCCACAGATGGCGTCTTCCTAGCAATATCCCCAAACTTCCACCTTGCTCTTGAGAGCATTCCCATGATCCAGGCTGTGGCTCCCAATCCCTTTCTCCCTACCCTTGGATTGCTATTCCCCATTGGGAAAATCCACAGATGGCATTTTCCTAGCAATATCCCCAAACTTCCACCTTGCTCTTGAGAGCATTCCCATGATCCAGGCTGTGGCTCCCAATCCTGTTCTCCCTACCCTTGGATTGCTATTCCCCATTGGGAAGATCCACAGATGGGGTTTTCCAAGAAATATCCCCAAACTTCCACCTTGCTCTTGAGAGCAATTCCCATGATCCAGAGTGCACTGTAGCTCATTCTCCCTACCCTTGGATTGCTGCAATTCCCTGCTGACAAGATCCTCTTGCAATCCACAGATCCACATATTTGGGATATTTCTATCCAATTTTCTATTGGATAAAAATATCCCAAAACTTCCACCTTGCTCTTGAGAGCATTCCCATGATCCAGACCAGATTGTGGCTCCCAGTCCTGCTCCTCCAACCCCTTGGATTGGGACTACTCCCTACTGGGAAGACCCAGGCATAGATGGGGTTTTCCTAGCAGAAATATCCCAAAACTTCCACCATGCTCTTGAGAGCATTCCCATGATCCAGATTGTGGCTCCCAATCCCCTTCTCCCTACCCTTGGATTGCTGCAACTCCCTGCTGGGGAGATCCAGGAAGAGATGGGGTTTTCCTAGCAGAAATATCCCAAAACTTCCACCTTGCTTTTGAGAGCATTCCCATGGTCCAGAGTGGATTGTGGCTCCCAGTCCTGTTCTCCCTAACCTTGGATTGCTGCAATTCCCCATTGGGAAGATCCAGGCAGAGATGGGTTTTGTTCTGCACAAATATCCCAAAATTTGCTCCATGCTCTTCAGCCCATTCCCAAGATCCATGTTGGAACGCAGCTCTCAATCCTGCCTCTCCAGCCCCTTGGATGGCTGTGATTCCCCACTGGAAAAATCTGGGCACAGATGGGGTTTTTCCTGCAGAAACCACCCTAAACCCCATTTGGGAATTACCCAGTTAAAACCAGAATTCATTAAACATTGATGAGGGTTTGTTTTTGTGGGTTTTTTTGGTTTTTTTCCCCACAATTCCAGCTGTTCCTTTCCAGTGCCAATTCCAGGTGGGGTGAGATGAAGGGGAGCTTACACTTCCCTAAATTCTCCCCACTGTCACCCCACCATTGAGGTGGAATGCTCTTCCCACATCCCTCCCCCGCTCCTTTGCCATGTTTTTGGCTTGGGAATGGAAAAAGTGACATGAAGATAAAGGAGCCACTAAAAATACCAGAGCCCAGTGTCCCTAAAATGTCACTTGGAGTCACGGGCAGGGACAGCACTCCCTGTTCCCTCCTGTCCATCAGTCCCTCCAGGGAGAGCACAGGTCCATCAGTACAGGACTCGGAATTCTCTCTCTGCTGTTCACAGGATATGAAATATCCAAAGGTGGCAGATTCCCTCACATGGGGATAAACATCAGTGTGGGAATCTGAGCAGGCTTTTCTTGGTACGTGGATTCATGGG
This sequence comes from Molothrus ater, assembly GCF_012460135.2. Classification (NCBI taxonomy): domain Eukaryota; kingdom Metazoa; phylum Chordata; class Aves; order Passeriformes; family Icteridae; genus Molothrus; species Molothrus ater. The sequence continues at coordinate 37,250,241 of NC_050484.2, read as the reverse complement.
ATGGTTTGGGGTGGAAAGACCTTAAATCCCATCCCATCCACCCCTGCCATGGCTGCTCCAAACCCCAGTGTCCAGCCTGGCCTGGGACACCTCCAGGGATCCAGGGGCAGCCCCAGCCCAGCCAGGAATTCCCAATTCCCAATGTCCCATCCATCCCTGCCCTCTGGCACTGGGAGCCATTCCCTGGCTCCTGTCCCTCCATCCCTTGTCCCCAGTCCCTCTCCAGCTCTCCTGGAGCCCCTTCAGGCCCTGCCAGGGGTTCTGAGGTTTTCCTGCATCCTTCCCTTCTCCAGGGGAACATTCCCAGCTCTCCCAGGCTGGCTCAGGGAGAGGGAAGCTCTGGAATGTTGGAGCAGCAGCTATGGAGAAGCTCTGAGCGAGGGCACTGCTACAGGAGCTATTCCAGGGATTGGGATTTGGCACAGGGATTGCACCAGACTTACCTCAAAGCTATACTCCCATTTCCCAAAATACTGAGGGAAGGGAAGACAGGAGGAAAGCAGAGTCAGTGATCCAAGGAACATTTTTTGTGCAGCCCCTCAGCTCTCCCTGGATGGAAATCCCACAACTTTGCAGCGACACCGCAACCGGGGACAAACAGTGGCAATTATCCAGGAAAAAAAATCCTGGAATTCTGAGTGGGGAGGGATCCACAGGGATCACTGATCCAAACCTTGGGCCTGCCAGGATATCCCAACAAGCCCATCCTGTCCCTGAGAGCCTTGTCCAAACACTCCTGGAGCTCTGGCAGCCTTGGAATAAACCCTGAGGGATCTGTCAGGAATAAACGCTGAGGAGCTTTTCAGGAACAAACCCTGACATCACCACCCATCCACAAGGAATTAAACTCCTTTCCCATCAGCTGTGACACATTTCCAACTTCATTTTTTCCCTGGATCCCTTTGTGCATGTCACGTCCCAGGATCTCATCCTTCTCCACATCCAGAGGTTTCTCCAGATGTCACAATGGGAATCACCAGGTGTGGGAGCCTGGAATCTATTCAGTATTTAAATACCACAAATTAAATTAGAAAATTATAAATATAGTAGCAGGAAATCATAGAAAATTCCATGAAAATCCGTCAGAGAAACCCCTTTTTTGGATTATTCCATGTCCAGCTGTGGCCATGTTGTCCATTGCCAAGCCAGAATTCCTAAAAATTCCTAAAAACCACTCAAAATCCCTCCATGCAATGCCTAAATAAGCAAGGTAAGGAAAAATCAGTGCAATTCCACTGGAAAATTAAATTAATGAATACAAGGGATCCAGGAAATATCCTGTAATTGCTTCTCTTGGACGAAAAAATTGGAATATCACAACTGGTTGTTTTCTTGGGAAAAAAGTCCTGGGTATTAGGAATGTTTGGAGGTTAATAATACACTAACAAATATATAATAATGGCAATAATGAAATGAAAGGGAAAATGGGCAGCTGAAACCTGAATATTCCAAGGAAAATTGGCAATAAAAAGCTTTGCTCAGTAAATCCAGGGACAGGGAATGCAATGGGATGTTTTCCAGGAGAACAAGCAGCCAGTCCTTGGAGATGCCATAAAACCATGGAGTATTCCTGTTTTAGGAGCTCCACCTCATGGCCGAGCTGGGATTTACACAATTCCTGGGAAATTCTGCTCAGTTTAAGGGAAAAACCAGCACATTCCCTGTGTGCATTTTATTGGAAGAATTCCAGCCTTCCATGCAGGAAGGGTGGAGGTGCCCAAGGAATTCCTGGATGTAGCTGGGCTGGGGACAAGGTGGGGATGGGGCACAGCTTGGACTTGATGACCTGGGAGGGCTTTTCCAGCCTCAGGGTGGACACCAGCAGGAATTTCCCCATGGAAAGGGTGACACTGTCACATTTTCTGGAAAAATCTCTTTGCCCCCGATTTTCTCCTGGAAAGCTGAGAAGCCTCGGAGAAAAAATGAAAACAATAATTATCTGATTTGCTTCTCCTGTGTTTTGCTGCTTTGGAATGTGGGTTGGACACTGTCTACCAAATGGTCATTGTTTCCTTCGTTCCGTGTGAATTGTTTTTATTTATTGGCCAATTATGGCCCAGCTGTGTCAGGGCTCTGGAGAGAGTCACCAGTTTCCATTATTATCTTTTCAGCCTTCTGTCTGTATCCTTTCTGCATTCTTTAGTGTAGTTTTGTATAGTTTTAGTATAGTATTCCCTTATATAATATAAATTACATAAATAACATAAATATAAATAACATAAAATAATAAATTAGCCTTCTAAGAACACGGAGTCGGATTCATTCTTTCCTCCTCCATCTGGGGAACCTCACAAATACCACAGGAAGGGGGCTCAGGCCTTGGCAGGGGCTGCCCAGGGGGGTTTGCAGTGCCCATCCCTGCAGGTGTCCCAGGAATTCCTGGAGGTGGCACTCGGTGTGAATGGAAATCCCTGTGGGAATTGTTTAAAGTGAGATGGAATTGGGCAAATCCCAGGAGGATTTCCCCAGGAGCTGGCTGGGAATTGGAACCTCTGTGTGAGTGGACACCAGCAGGAATTTCCCCATGCAAAGGGGGCTCAGGGATTGCAGCTGCCCAGGGAGGTTTGCAGTGCCCATCCCTGGGGGTGTCCCAGGAATTCTGGAGGTGGCACTCGGGGCTCTGGGCTGGGGATAGGGTGGGCACAGCTTGGGAGACACCATGACCCTGGAATGCTTTTCCAGCCTCAGGGATGCTGGGATTGTGCCAGAACCACCCCCCAGGCCCGGGGTACCTCAGCATCATACTCCCAGAGCTGGTTGCCCCTCAGGTGGTGGCACTTGAGCATGAGGACGGGGCCGTTGAGCCGCGACACGTCCAGGCACAGGTCGTCCGTGCGGATCTCCTTGTCCGCCGTGTAGGAAAACACCTGGAACAGAGGGGGCTGGGAAAGGGCTGGGAACCCCAAGCCCAGCCCTGGGAGGGAGCCCGGGCTGGAGAGCTGGAGCCTTTCATCGGAGAAATCCGTGGGAATTCAGGGGAAGGGAAAGATTCTCCACTGGAGAAATCCATGGGAATTCAGGGGAAGGGAAAGGTTTGCCCCTGGAGAAATCCATGGGAATTCAGGGGAAGGGAAAGGTTTTCCCCTGGAGGAATCCACGGGAATTCAGGGAAAGGTTCTCCCTTGGAGAAATCCATGGGAATTTGGGGGAAGAGAAAGGTTTTCCACTGGAGAAATCCACAGGAATTCAGGGGAACATTCTCCCTTAGAGAATTCCCTGGGAATTCATGGGAAGGGAAAGATTCTCCACTGGAGAAATCCATGGGAGTTCAGGGGAAGGGAAAGGTCTTCCACTGGAGGGATCCATGGGAATTCAGGGAAAGATTTTGCACTGGAGAAATCCATAGGAATTCAGGGGAAGGGAAAGGTTTTCCCCTGGAGAAATCCATGGGAATTCAGGGGAAGGGAAAGGTTCTCTATTGGAGAAATCCATCAGAATTCATGGGAAGGGGAAGGTTTGCCCTTGGAGGAATCCATGGGAATTCAGGAAAGATTTTGCACTGGAGAAATCCACGGGAATTCAGGGAAAGGGTCTCCCTTGGAGAAATCCATAGGAATTCAGGGGAAGAGAAAGGGCCTCCACTGGAGAAATCCATAGGAATTCAGGGGAAGAGAAAGGGTCTCCACTGGAGAAATCCATGAGAATTCAGGGGATGGGAAAGGGTCTCCCTTGGAGAAATCCATGAGAATTCAGGGGATGGGAAAGGTTCTCCCAGCCAAAAAGCAGGGAAATGAGGCCAAGCTCCAGTGAGGATGGAGGAAGTAACAGGAGGAGATGGCAGGAGCTGGGATGAACCTTCAGGATAAATCAGGGATGGGAACACGGAGCATCCCAGCCTTTCCCAGCAGGAATGTGGCCAGGAGCAGGTGTCTGGAACACCAGGGCTACCAGGGAATTGTGACCGTGCCAGGCTGGCACCACCCCTGGAAAATTCTATACATAAATAATAAACTCTAATTAATTAAAATAGAGTTAATTTAAAATATGCTTAGAAGTCCCTTAATTATAATTTACATCCCAAACCCCATCTGGAGCAGCCATGCTAATTTGAATATCCACTGGAATATGCAAATTTTGTTCTAATTAACCCCAGAGTTGTTGGTCACAAGACCAAGAATTCCATCCACTCTTCTACTCCCTTTCCAGCCCCTCCAAGTGAAACTCCCCAGGCCCCCACTATTGGAATTCCACTAAAGAACTTCCATGAATATCCTGGATATTTATTTTCCTGCACACGTTCAGAACAGATGGATTCAGCTACGTTTATGGATTATGCCCATTTCATTTTTATGAAAATAAATTCAAATTCCTGATCACATTTCCTGAAGCTCATGTCTGTAATGTTTAATTTATTATTAAATGACAGCAGGATTCTATTCAATATATTCACTGGGATACTTCCCATGGATGTGCACCAATATTCCCCCAAAATCTGGAGCTAAAACGTAAAAAAAAAGTGGCTGAGTCCTCTTAAAATCCTTCAGCTCGAAACTGAATGTATTTTGGAATTTTCATTGATTATTTCGCTATTACTTTCACACAAAATCTAAAATAGAATTGAAACAAGTATTTAAAATATTCCAAAGGAATTCTTGGACAAATAAGCCACTTTTCCCTGGTTTTATTTACCTGGTTCCCTCCCATGCCATGGCAGTTGAAAAATCCCACTTTCTCATTCTCCTTGCGGCCCATGTTGTCCAAGCACTGGTTGGTTTCAACATTCCTGATCTGGAAAAAGGAAAGATGTGAAAATTCCTTAAAATACTTCCTGGAACCTGCCAGATTTGTGCAGAAAATTGCAATTTGTGAACAGATCACATTCCCAAATAGTCAGGGAATGGTCTGGGTTGGAAACAGCCCCAAAGCTCATCCATGGCCAGGGACACCTCTCACAATTCCATGTTAAGCCATGAGGGAATTCAGGATGATTATGCCAAGTCTGTCAAAATCTCCATTCTTTTTCTCCCAGTTTGTCCCAGAAAACAACGAAACATCCACTTGGGAAATGCCCTTTGAGGCCTGGTGCTCCTCACCTTTGATTTATACCATTTTCCCTTGGATTTGAGCCCAGGAGGAGCCATCCAGGGCAGGACGTGGATCATGTATGGCCTAATGATGCTGCTCCAGCTTGGATGGATCAAATCCTGCCCAAATCTCTTTGGCAAGGCAGGAAAATGTCCAAAAAACGCACTTCCAATGCCTTAAAAATCCCCCATTTCTCTGCTGCTCCCTGGGCTTTAAGGCTGCAATTCCCTTTTCCTGCTCCATTGGAACAGCCAAGCAGGGCTTTAATTCCCAGCTCCTGCCTGAGCTGCTGTTTCCATGGGAACTGAGGCCACACTGCACAGATCAGGTGTTTTAATCACTTCTTTCTGCCTTTCTCATCCCATTTTCCAGCCTGACAATGTGCCACAATCCCACTTTGTTTGACATTCCTTAGACAAGTCCTTTCCTTGCTGGAAACCCCCGTTTCCCTTTATTTTGGCAGGATTAAACCTGGAATCCTCCAGTGCCTTTTATTCCTGCCTACAGTGGCAAACTTCAGTGGGAAATCACTTCCCTGGATGTCAAAAAAAAGCCATTTGTTCCTCAGAGTGTTATTCCAGCATTGTTATTCCATCACCAAATCCTTTGATTGTTACTCCATCATCTCAAATCAACCCATTCCAGAGCCTTTAAAAGGCAGTGCAGGCACAACTCAATGTAATATTTTTAACTGTGAATTTGTTGAATTTCAAAGAAATTCCAGCTCCTGGTGGTCCCAGAACCTGGTGATTACCAGGAATGACCATGACCCTCAGCTCCAGGCTGGAAAACATTCAGTGAACAAACATTTCTTTAAAACAATCCAAAAAAAAGCCATTTCTAGTCTCTTTCTAAGCAATTAATGATGATGGAAGGTTCCCCTCAAGGGCTGCATATTCATTGTGTCAAAATATTAATTCCAAACTTCACTTTTCCAATCTCCTGCTCCACTTGGGAGATAAATTTGCCTCGTGAACATTTGGAATAGACACTTGATTTAAAGGGAGATTTTTAAGGAGAGGGAATATGTTTGGAACAGCAACTTCTCCTTAAAAAGGACTTTAAAAAATGGAAATAAAGAGAAATAAGAAATTGAGAGGAATAAGAGGGAACTCCAGCACCTGAGTCTTGGCTCCAAAGCCACCTCATCCCCTTGGGAATGGATCCATTGGCTCTGGACACCTCCTGGTTTTACTGATTTTCTACATTACTGGTTCCCTGCACTTGCTGGTTTCTTTCCTTACTGGTTTGTGGCACTTACTGGATTCCTGCACCTGCTGGTTTTTGGTACCTGTTAGTATTCCTTACTAACAGCTTTCCAGTTCTTACTGGTTTCCTGTACTACTGGTTTTTCCTTTACTCACTGCTTCCCTGTACTCCTTGCTCCCTTTGTTTGCTGGTTTCCTGCTTTCCTGAATTCTTTTACTTACTGGTTTGCTGAAGCTACTGGTTTGCTGCAATTACTGGTTTGCTGCACTTCTTGGTGTCCTGGATTTACTGGTTTTCCTTACTTGTTGGTTCGTTGCAGTCACTGGTTACCTGTAAGGTTCCTTTCCTTTCCTTACTGGTTTCCAGTTCTTACTGGTTTCCTTTATTTCTTGGTTTTCCTGCTTTCCTAGACTTCCTGCTTCGTTGTAGTTACTGGTTTCCTTCCCTTACTGGTTTCCAGTTCTTGCTTTACTTACTGGTTTGTGGGACCCATGGAGGGTTTCCTACATGGATTGATTTCCTTTCATTCCTGGTTTCCTCTATTCCTGGTTTCCTGTACAGATTGATTTCCTTTCATTCCTGGTTTCCTGCATGGATTGATTTCCTTTCATTCCTGCTTTCCTCAACTCCTGGTTTCCTGCATGGATTGATTTCCTTTCATTCCTGGTTTCCTGCACAGATTGATTTCCTTTCATTCCCGCTTTCCTCTATTCCTGGTTTCCTGCATGGATTGATTTCCTTTCATTCCTGGCTTCCTCTACTCCTGGTTTCCTGTACAGATTGATTTCCTTGAATTCCTGGTTTCCTCTATTCCTGGTTTCCTGCATGGATTGATTTCCTTTCATTCCTGGTTTCCTCTATTCCTGGTTTCCTGCATGGATTGATTTCCTTTCATTCCTGGTTTCCTGCATGGATTGATTTCCTTTCATTCCTGGTTTCCTCTATTCCTGGTTTCCTGCATGGATTGATTTCCTTTCATTCCTGGCTTCCTTTCATTCCTGGTTTCCTGTACGGATTGATTTCCTTTCATTCCTGGTTTCCTCCACTCCTGTTTTCCTTTCATTCCTGGTTTCCTCTATTCCTGGTTTCCTGCACAGATTGATTTCCTTTCATTCCTGGTTTCCTGCATGGATTGATTTCCTTTCATTCCTGGTTTCCTCCACTCCTGTTTTCCTTTCATTCCTGGTTTCCTCTATTCCTGATTTCCTGCACAGATTGATTTCTTTTCATTCCTGTTTTCCTGCACAGATTGATTTCCTTTCATTCCTGGTTTCCTCCACTCCTGGTTTCGTGCAATCCCTGCTTTATTTTCTTTCCTGCTTTCCTGCCTCCTGGATGGCTGCCCTGCCTGTTACCCTCCATTCCCATCCCATCCCATCCCCTCCATTCCCATCCCATCCCATCCCATCCCATCCCATCCCATCCCATCCCATCCCATCCCAGCCCGCAGTGAGTTCCAGTACCTCTCCCAGGGAGTAGTAGCGCCGCGGGATCTGCGAGTCGGGGTACACGTTCTCCAGGTACCAGGAGAAGGGTTTGCAGCCCAGCCTCTCCCGTAGGGCTTTCCTGACAGAAACGTCCCCATAATCCACCTTCACCACCCCTGGAATGGGGAGAGAAGAGCCCATCAAACATCCCAGCTTGGGGAAAATCCCAGAGCCACCCCAGCTCCCCTGCGGGGCTTTCCTGATGGAAACATCTCCATAATCCACCTTCACCACTCCTGGAATGGGGACACAAGAGCCCATCAAACATCTGGGGAAAATCCCAGACCCATCCCCAGGTCCCCTGCAGGGCTTTCCTGAAGGAAATGTCTCCATGATCCACCTTCACCACGCCTGGAATGGTGACACAAGAGCCCACCAAACTTTTGAGGAAAATCCCAGAGCTGCCCCAGCTCCACTGCAGAGCTTTCCTGATGGAAACATCTCCATAATCCACCTTCACCACCCCTGGAATGGTGACACAAGAGCCCATCAAACATCTGGGGAAAATCCCAGACCCATCCCCAGGTCCCCTGCAGGGCTTTCCTGAAGGAAATGTCTCCATGATCCACCTCTACCACCCCTATGTGTAACAAGAGAAGAGCCCATCAAACATCCCAGTCTGGGGAAAATCCCAGAGCTGCCCCAGCTCCCCTGCAGGGTTTTCCTGATGGAAACATCTCCACAATCCACCTTCACCACCCCCTGGAATGGTTTTTTTAAATCCAGCTTAGCTTTATTAAAAACTCTGGCTCCTGACTCATCTCAGCACAAATAAAGATTTTCCTGTTATCCACACAGAAACAGGAGAAGGCACCAATTAAAAATAGGCTCAATATCCTAAAAATTAGAGCTGAGCTCTCCTCCAGCAGAATTCTGTTTTCCCAGGGAATCAGATCTCTCCAGACATTTCATTTTGGATGTAATTGTGAGGTGTGCCCCTAATTATGCTGAGAAGTCTACTTCCCACTGGAAGCAGTCCCTGGCTCCTCTCTCCTGGGATCTCAGCTCAGGAATGGGATGAATCAGCTCCCAGAGGAGCTGGGGGATGAGGCTGTGCCAGACAACAGAGCCCTCATTACCAACAGGCAAATTCCTTTGTTCTCCCAGAGAATTATCCAGAGATCTCCATTTTCTTCATTAATAGGAAAGGAAAAGGATCAAAAAGCAGATTAAAAATATTTTAAAATATCTTTTATATTTAGGAAGGCCCTATTAAAAAAAAAAAAATCTGTGATTTCCTACTTCTTTTTATGGAGAATTTCCATGAAAACTTTCATTTTATTTCCCTTTCTCCTCCATTTGCTTCTCAATGCCGGGGAACAACCTCATTATATTTTATCTATTAATTAATGCAGATAGTAATAACATGGGAAGAGATGAGGGGCTGGAGCATGTCCAGGGAAAGGAATGGACCTGGGAAGGGCTGGAGAATCCCTGAGGGAGCTGGGCAGGGGCTGCAGAATCCCTGAGGGAGCTGGGCAGGGGCTGCAGAATCCCTGAGGGAGCTGGGCAGGGGCTCAGGCTGGAGCCAAGGAGGATCCCCAGGGATCTTTTCCCTCTGTGGAATTCCCTGCCAGGAGGGCACAGCCGGGGGGGTCGGGCTCTGCTCCCAGGGCACAGGGACAGGAGCAGAGGGAACGGCCTCAGGCTGGCCCAGGGCAGCTCAGGGGGATTTTGGGGCGATTCCTTCATGGAAAAGGTGCTCAGGTGGAACCCCCATCCCTGCAGGGATTTCAGAACCCTGTGCATGTGGCACTGGGGACATGGGGCAGTGCTGGGGATGGTTGGACTCAAAGACCTCAGAGAACTTTTCCAACCCAAACAACTCCATGACACCTCCCATTCCCAGCTCCCTTTTTTCAGGAAGCACTCCAGACCTCCGGAGGACCCCACACCCAGCCGTACCCGGGGAGATGATGTAGAAGAAATCCTTGAACTCGTCCATCCAGACCTCGGCCAGCCTGCGGTTGTTCTTGTTGATGACGTGGCCGGTGCCCCCCGGGAAGGTGTAGGGGGTGGCCTTGCGGAACACGTGTCCCACGTGGGAGCAGGTGACGATCTCCAGGGAGCCTCCACACTGCCAGATCTGCAACGGGAATGGGGCCAACCTGCACGACACTGGGTAGGGCCCAGGACATCCCTCTGGCTGCCCTGGAGGGCTCCAGACCCTGGCAGGGGCTCAGAGACCTTGGCACGGAGTCACAGACACCTGTGCCTTGGATTTTAGCCCATGGAAACAATTCCCAACTTTGTGTGAAGGTTCACAAGCCACAAGGGTTTGAGTAGAGTGATAGTGAATTTGTCACAGGGTGAAAAAGTGACAAATTAACTATCACTCTACTCGAAAGACTTCCAAGAATTTTGGGGTTTTAGAATGGGGGTTCAAGAGGCAAGATGGAGGAATTTGGGCGTGTCCTGTCCTTCTTCTTGTCCTCCATCTTCTGCTGTGATGGTGGCACTTCTGGATTGGTTTAGAGTAGAGACAGAGTGTCTACCATAGGTGATAGGTATTGGAAATTATTGTAAATAAAGCACACGTAGATTCTCAGGGCTCTGGCTGCTCACAGGGACCCCCAGATGTGTCAGAAATTCTCTTTTCCCAGCCCGGTGCTCAAAGAAGGAGTCAGAGCTCTTCAGTTCTCGGTCTCAAGGTTGGTTACTGTTCCTTATCTATAAAATTCTTTCTCTGACCTGCCCAGGTCTGCTCAGCAGGACAGACAGAGGCACTCTGCCTGCCCTGGGGCTGTGTTATCTTTTTATACTAAAAACTACCTGTACAATATTTACAATGACTTCCCAATACCCATCACCTGTGTTAGACAGTGAGCTTCTGCTCTAAACCAATCCAAAAGTGCCACCATCACAGCAGGAGATGGAGGCCAAGAAGGAGAAGAAGAAGGACAGGACACACCCAGATTCCTCCACACAGGAATTCTATGGAAAACAACTAGAAAAGGAGAATTTTAACTGGGTTTTCCTGCTCTTCCCCAAAATCCACAGAGCTCGGGCCCAGCCCCACTCCAAGGAGCAATAAAGACAATTTTGACTGGATTTTTCCTGCTCTTCCCCAGAGCTCCCAGAGTGGAAGTGCTGGGAATGGGTCACTTGGATTTGTCCCTTGGAGCACATCCTGCTGGGAAAGGCATCATTCCCTAATGGATTCATGGAGGGCGTGGATTTTCCAGGATTCCATAATATTCAAAGGAACAGAGCAGAACTTCTACCGACACACTCAAATATATAATCTTTCCATCTATTTTGATATACAGTTAGGTATACATATTATATATGTATATATAAACATAGACTATATATTATAATATATTTCTATTTTTATATAATTACGTTTTATATATATATTTACAGAAATTTTTCCAAGCAGAATCCCATCCATGGCCATCCTGAGGAAAGCCCCAGCATTCCCAGGATACTGCCACACCCAGGGACACAAGGCAGCACATCCCAGACCCCCAGAGGTGAAACCCAGGAATTCAGGGTGTGCCCTCCACCTCACGTGCTGGTGAAATCCCAAAAATTCCATAATAAATGAAGAAGGCAATGTGGGGTGCTTTTCCCAGATGGAAATTTTCCCTCTCCAAGTGCCAAAATCCATGCTTGGGGTAAACTAAAACATGCTGGAATGCTGGAATTTAGAACTTTGGGGTTAAATAAAGTAACGAATTTTGCTGCTGGATCCCTACGGAGTGAGAAATGCTGGGAATCCTGGAATTATTTAGCTTGGAAAAGACTTCCAAGAACATTGAGTCCAATGTTAACCACATCCACCACTGATCCATGTCCTCGTTCCACAGCTTTTAAATCCTTGGGGATGGGACTCCACCTCTGGCCAGGGCTTTAGTCCCCTCCTAAGGAGCCAGAAGGACCCAAATTATTTAATTCTTTATTTTAATTCTTTATTTTAATTAATTTAAATATTTTATTTTAATTATTTCAATTATCTATTTCATTTTAGTTGGGTTTTTTATTTCAATTACTTATTTCAAGTATTTCTTTCCATTTTTAAATTTCAATTATTTATTTCAAATATTTTAATTATTTCAACTTTTCATTTCAATTATTTTATTACAATTCTTTCGCTTCCAGGCTCCTCCTGGTGTTAAATCTCTGAGTTTTTAGGGAGTTTTAAACAGGAGCTCCGGTGTAATCTTGGAATTAAAGCTCCTTGACACAGGCCCGAGTTCCCATGGCAACCAAGGCAGATTTAGCTAATTAGGGCTCCCTCCATTTCCAGAATTCCATGAGAATGAGGAGGGACGGGATCTGTGGGATCAGCAGTGAAACATCCCTGTGTTAACTGCTCAGGGACTCAGGGGGAACTTCAGGATCAGGGGTGCCAAGGAATTCCAGAGGGAACATGGAAAAATCCCAAATATACACCTGGGATGTGCCTATGGAGCAACCTGGGAGCACGGAATAACCCCAAATAACTCCATGGAATAACCCCAAATAACTCCAGGGAATAACCCCAAATATACCCCAGAGAATAAATCCCAAATATTCACCCAGCACGTGCTCATGGAGCAACCTGGGAGCATGGAATAACCCCAAATAAACTCCAGGGACGTGCTCATGGAATAACCCCAAATAATACCAGGGAATAACCCCAAATAACTCCATGGAATAACCCCAAATATACACCAGGGAATAACCCCAAATAACTCCAGGGAATAACCTCAAATAATTCCAGGGAATAACCCCAAATAATACCAGGGAATAACCCCAAATAACTCCATGGGATAACCCCAAATAACTCCAGGGAATAACCCCAAATATACCCCAGAGAATAAATCCCAAATATTCACCCAGCATGTGCTCATGGAGCAACCTGGGAGCATGGAATAACCCCAAATAAACTCCAGGGATGTGCTCATGGAATAACCCCAAATAACTCCATGGGATAACCCCAAATATACACCAGGAAATAACCCCAAATACACACCAGGGAATAAACCCCAAACATTCACCCAGCATGTGCTCATGGAGCAACCTGGGAGCATGGAAAAACCCCAATTAATTACATGGAATAACCCCAAATGATTCCAGGGAGTAACTCCAAATATACACCAGGGAATGAATCCCAAATATTCACCTCATGGAGCAACCTGGGAGCACAGAACAACCCTAAATAATTCCATGGAACAACCCCAAATAATACCATGGGATAACCCCAAATATACACCAGGGATGTATTCCCAGAGCAACCTGGGAGTGTGGAATAAATCCCAAATATACACCAAGGATGTGTTCATGGAGAAATCTGGGAATAACCCCAAATATACACCAGGGAATAAATCCCAAATATTCACCACGGATATGCCCCTGGAGCAACCTGGGGATAACTGGGCACACAATTTGAGGCACCCTCCATCCCAAATCCCAGCATTCCCCTGCTGGCTTCCCATTCCAGCTGGCAGGGAATTCCTCCCACAGCACCACTTTTAAAAATCTCTGCTCCTGGACACTTTTCCAGCCCATTTTTGGCTCTCCTTGGAGCAATCTGCTCCCTGTGCCAGCTGGGATGGGATATGGGGGAAAGGAAAATATCCCTTTTTTTTTTTTTTCTTAGGAAAAGGGATATTTTTCAATATTTTTTTTAAATCCCAACAAACCAACCTTTCTGGGACACTCCCTGGGAATGTGACTGCTTCCCAAAAGTTCCCATCCTGCCTAAGAATTGTGGGGTTTCAGGGATCTGCTCCCCTCACAGGCTACGGGATGCGTCCATCCCTCGCTGTGGTGACCCCAGGGAGCCAGGGAATTCTGGAATGGTTTGGGTGGGAAGGGACATTAAACCCCATCCCAACTCATCCAGGGACACTCCCACTGTCCCAGGCTGCTCCAGCAGGAAAATCCAGAGAAATCCCCTTTCCCCTGTCCTTCCTGCACTTCCAGCAGTGCCAGAAATCCCAAATAAACCCCATCCTACCCCACCCAGAGCTCACATTCCCTTTCCCAACCTAAGGAATCCTAAGGAATAATCTCATAGGATTTTTTTTTTTTTTCTGATGGACAGATCATTTTTAATTCCCATAGGAAATCCTTTCAGAGCATCAAGTTTCCAGGGCATTCTCTAAGTGGGATAAAACCACTTGGAGAATTTAACAGGAAACTAAAAATTTCAGTAATTCCATAAATAAAAATAAAGTTTAGGAATAAATCAGATTTTCCTTGACTAAAGCAAGCCCCTGGAGCTGTAAGAAATTCCTGCCAGGAATTGTCATCATTCTCCCCCCAAATAAAAGACATTCTTAAAAGGACTCATTAAAGACCCATCAGCAACAAGAAGCAGCTAAAAGAAAAAACACGGATTTTCCCAAAATAATCAAATTATACCCCATGGATGCTCCTCCTGGAAATGCCCCTGAGAGCAAAAAAAGCTGGAAATCTTAATTATTCCTTGGGATAACGTTGGAGCTGGATGCAGATGAGACAGACACGATCCAGGGGAAGCAAAGGCACTGGGTGACATTTTATGAGGATTCAGGAATTCACAAAACATGGGGGGAATGGCTGGGTTTATTTTATTTTTGAGGATTTATTTTTTGGGGATTTATTTTATTATTCCGAAGCAGTCCCAGATTTCCCCTCTCCCTTTGGTGACACAATCCTGGGTGCAGGAACAGCTCCAGGAACACCCCTGTGCCTCCCTGCAATCCCAGCCCTGTCCCACAGCAGGAATTGCCCCCAGAGCTCTCCTGACAGGAGAAATTCCCAAACCCCACTGGAAAAGGGAAAAGCTCCAAAAAGCTTTGGAGCTGGAGGAACCTCCCTGATCCTTCAGCTCTCCTGGCCCTCATTCTCCCATGGATTTGTTCCCTCAGCTGGGATTTGAACCCTTTGATGTCCCTGACAAAGTCACACAGAATATCCCTGGATTTTCAGTTGGTTTTCCTTCCAGAGGCTCTAATTAATCCCAATGAACAGCACCAGGTGATTCCCTGGCCTTCCCATGGCAATATCTCCATTTATTCCTATCCCTGCCCCCATTGATTCACTGGTTTAGGGTGGAAAGGCACATTTGGAATGGTTTAACAGTGCCTGGCACTCCCTGCTGCAGGGATCTCCTGTAGAACATGGAAAACCATGGAAAAGAATTCCTGCACAGGGGCCTTGGCACACCCCAGGAGGAATTTTAGGATTTAAAACAGCAAAAAAAAAGTGGGAATCTCCTCATTGGAAGCATCCAGGCTCAGGGGAGGAACAGAACCCTTTGATTTTCCTGCAAAGGGAACAATTGAAGTTCAGAGGAATGGCCTGGGAAAGCTTTCAAATTCCCAGCTGATCTTCCCTGGAAAAGTCTGTTCCCTAAAAAACTTCAAGGGGTCCCTGGCAAGGAAAACATTCCTGGCAGAATGGAAAAGACAGGAAAAGGGGGGAAAGGGCATTGTCAGGATGTGCTGTGGGCACCAGAGGGATCCTGGGGGTTATTCCCATCACCAAATCCAGAAACTGGGACACATCCCAGGAGTTCCAAGCCATTCCCACCATCCCTCCCAACCATTCCTCAGCCAAGCCTCAGTTTCCCATTTTTCTGTCCCAAGGGCAGTGACTGGATGCATTTCCCTGGGGTGTGGCTCACCCCTACCCCAGCAGGAATATCAGCATTTTCTGCAGGATAGGAACTTCCCGGGCACAGACCCAGAATTCCAGCTGGAACTTGCAAGTCCATGATGTCACCGTTCCCAAAGTGTCTTAAAACGTATTTTTGATTTTATTTTTCAACATAAATTCGTATCAAATTTCCGCTGGGCACCTCATTTCCTCCATGAAGGAATGACCAAAATATATGGAATTTTGGAGGGATCAAAACCCTCAATACTAAAATATTCCGCGCAGCAAAAAAATCCCACAACACCCAATGAGGTTCCCCCGAATTTTAAAAATTCCATTTAGCTCATGACTTGCAGGCCAGCTAAAGCAGGAGCTCCCTGAAGAAATGAGAGCACAAAAGGAGGATTTTTGGGGTTGGGGGTGGGAAGAAAAGGAAGGAAAACAGGAATTACCCTAAAGGACATTTCAAGATTCTCGCCACCCCAGATATCCATTCCTGCATCGTAAGTTCCTATCTCTTCAAAGTAGTTCCTGTCAATAGAAAACAGGCCACCAGCCATAGTTGGGGTCCTGGGTGGGAAACAAACAGGAAAAAAAACAAAGGAAAACAGAAAAGAAAAGGAAATTAAAAAAAAAAAAAAGGGAGAAAGGAAAGAGAAAAGAAAAAAGAAAAAAAAGACCTTTTAAAGGACACTCTGGAATTTACAGCACATTTCACTACACAGGAATTCTACTGAAAACAACTAGAAAAGGAGAATTTTAACTGGATTTTCCCTGCTCGTCCCCCAAATCCATGGATCTCAGGCCCAGCCACACCCCAAGGAAAAATAAATGCAATTTTAACTGGATTTCTCTGCTCTTCCCCAAAATCCATGGAGCTGGGCCCAGCCACACTACTCCCATTTCCATGGATTATTTCAGGGGAATTGTGAGGGAAAATTGGGTGAGGTTTGGGCATCCTGAGTGAGCAGCAGCAGCTCAAATCCAAGCAGGAATGCTTGGAAGGAGTTGAATGGGTGAAAAAATACTTTTTGAAGGACACTGTGGAATTTGCAGCCCATTTTACCACACAGGAATTCTATGGAAAACAAATAGGAGCTATGAAAAGAGAATTTTGACTGGATTTCCCTGCTCTTCCCCAAAATCCATGGAGCCTTGGGCTCAGCTACACTCCCAGGAGCAATAAAGATAATTTGGAATGGATTTTTCCTGCTCTTCTCCAAAATCCATGGAGTGCAGGCCCAGCCACACTGCAGGGAGAAATAAAGAAAATTCTGACGAGATTTTCCTGTTCTTCCCTAGCATCCACGGACCTCAGGCCCAGCCACACTCCCACTTCCATGCATTATTTCAGGAGAACTGTGAGGGTAAATTGGGTGGGATTTGGGCCTCCTGAGTGAGCAGCAGCCCGAATCCAATCGGAAATGGATTTGGGAGGAGTTTCATGGCTGGGCTTTGCCTCAGGGGGAGCCCAAAACGGCATCAAAGGAGCAGGAAAATCTCAGCTAAGAGGATTAGAAATCCTTACAAACAGGCAATCCCAGGGGACGGCTGAATTTCCCTGGAAATGGAAATGCCATGGAATGCCCAGCCCAGCTCAATCCCAAACCCAGCTTTCCTCTGAGATGTCCCAGCACAGCCAAAGGGGTTTGGGGGCTCAGCCCATCCCAGCCCCTCTGCTGAGGCCCCAGCAGCCCCAAACCTGTGGGATTTGGGGCAGTGACCCTTGGGAGGAGGCTCTGGAGCTGCTGCAGGGCTGGGGCCAGGCTGGGAGAGCTGGGAATGTTCCCCTGGAGAAGGGAAGGCTCCAGGCAGAGCTTCCAGCACATTCCAGGGCCTGAAGGGGCTCCAGGAGAGCTGGAGAGGGACTGGGGACAAGGGATGGAGGGACAGGAGCCAGGGAATGGCTCCCAGTGCCAGAGGGCAGGCATGGATGGAAAATTGGGAATTGGGAATTCCTGCCTGGGCTGGGATTGCCAGAGCAGCTGGGGCTGCCCCTGGATCCCTGGCAGTGCCCAAGGCCAGGCTGGAGCAGCCTGGGATGGGGAAGGTGCCCCTGGGTGAAATGGGATGGGATTTCAGGTCCTTCCCAATCCAAACATTCCCATTCCTCCTTCTTCCCTCCCGTGGGTGCAGACACTCTTTGCTTGACACACAATTCCCCATTTTTTCCAAGACTGAGCCTTGAGCAGGTTTTGAAGGATGAAACTGAACTGGACACACAGACCTGGATTCTTGCTAAGGACCCCAAATCTCCTTTGCTTCCTGGAACCAAACACCTCCCAAACCCCTCCCTAACAAACCTGGGAGTGCTGAGTTTCACCCTGGAAAATTCAGTGACTCCTGCCCCGATCCCCAGCCCAGCTCCTGGGATAAGGGGAATGCAGCAGGCAGGAGTGTTCCCTGGGATGTGAATTTAATGGGACACAACCAGACCTG
The DNA here is from genome assembly GCF_012460135.2 of Molothrus ater. Classification (NCBI taxonomy): domain Eukaryota; kingdom Metazoa; phylum Chordata; class Aves; order Passeriformes; family Icteridae; genus Molothrus; species Molothrus ater. The sequence continues at coordinate 37,232,509 of NC_050484.2, read as the reverse complement.
CAGAGCTTCCCTTGGAAAATCCCCTCCACCAAAACCCTCTCCATCAAAATATCGGGAAGGTCAAAGGCCTTAAAGTGGTTTTTAAACTGTAAAAATAAAAGTTTTTCCTCAGTTCTGCATCTTTTCCCTGTGGAATCACCTGACAGCTCCTCCTGGGAATTGCTGTGATTGACTCAGGATTCCCATTCCTGCACAGAAAAATGGGAGCAATCCCAGGTTTGCTGCACCCCAGCCAAGCCAGAGCCCATGCCAGGATTTCATGATGGGAGAGGAGGAGGGATGGCAAAGGGCTCCCAGCCCTGGAGCTCCCCATGGCATCACCTCATCCTGCTTTTCCCAAGGAATCCCATCCTGGGCATCCAAAGGGCTCCAGCAGCACAAAATCCCACTAAACCAGACCTCTGTGGGCATATCTGGGAATAAAGGATGGGCACCAGGATCAACACCAATCCCTGCTGTTCATCACCCAGGCAGGGCTAATTAACTGCAATCAACTCCAGGATTAATTATTCACAATCAAGATATTAATATAATATCAAGATAATAAGTAACGTATTTATAATATCCAGAGTTCCAGGAGCATTTGGAAGATGTTCCCAGGCACAGGGGGGGATTTTGGAGATGTCTTGCAGGGCCAGGGGTTGGACTGATGGTCCTTGAGGGTCCCTTCCAGCCCAGGAAATGCCATGATCTGGACACATTCCTGATATTTCATCTTGCCTTTTTCCTAGGATTTGATCCCTAATTAATACAAAACATTTCCTGCACCACAATCCATATTTTTAGTATTTCTAATCGCAGCCTGGAGTGCCTTCAGCTTCAAAAACTGAGGGAAGAGCATGGAAATATCCACAAAAATGGGCTGCACCGAGCCTGGAAATGCCCAAGATTCTGGGATTCTCTGACACCAAAACTGAAATTCCTGGACTAAAACCTGAGATTTTGGACTTAATCCAGCCTAAAGCACCAACCCTTCACTCTCAGCTCTTTGTGACCAATGTGGCACAGGTGACATTTGTCCCTCTGCCTCCTTTGCTTCCCAGCTCCCACTTTATCCAGAGAATCCCCCAAAATTCCAGCCAAAAAACTGATGAGAAAAAAGAAAGGAATTTTAAAAACCCCATTTTTTTGGCCTTATCAGTTTTAAGGGTCAATTCAGTGTCTGAGCTGGGATGAATTTCGAGCCCGGCTCCATTTCAAGGTAAGGAAATAAGGATGGATGGATGGAGCTCAGCCAGGCCCTGCAGCTCGTTAGGAAAATTCATTTTCCCAATTTCCATGCACGCCTGAGCTTTAATCAAGAGCTGCTGGCCTGGAAAGGAAATCTTGGATCAGGAGGAAAACGATTCCCTTGGCTCTGACAGCCAGGGCCTGCTGGCTTTTCCTGGGAACAAACCCCAAATCCTGGGAATAAACCCCAAATCCTGGGAATAAACCCCAAATCCGCCCTTCCCCAATTCCAGCCTTTCCAGGACAATCAGGGGCAGAAATGGGAATTTTGAAAGCAATTTTGGAAGGTTTTTCCTGCCCTTCCATCCCTTCCCTTGCCTGGACTGATCCCTGAGCTGTCCCTCCTTCCACCTGCAGGCTGGAACTCTTCCCCCTTCCCAGATTTAAATCCATTCCATCCACTCGGGAACCCTTTTTTGGTCTCCTTTGGAATTTTGCAGGAAGCTGAGCAAACATCCCATGGCCAGGAATTTATTCCATTTGTTCCCTTTTCAGCTCCATTTGCAATTTTGGAAGAGGTTCTGTTCCACTCTGTGATTCCAGCAATTAAATGGAAGAGGTCAGGACACGCTCTTGGATCATTTTTCCCTCAGGGTGCTCCGTTATCAATCCCATTTTCCAAGCAATAAACCAGGAATTTAAGTGCAAATTCACTGGGGTTCAGTGCTCAAAAATGCTCAGAAATCCTTTAGAATATCTGCCCTAAATTCCAAAAAAATGGGCATTTAAATTCCCAAAAAAAAAAACAGGAATAAAATGCATTTGCAGCAAATTAACAGAGGGAGCTGAACAGGCAGAAATCTCTGGAATTCCTGAACATTGGGAAGAGGATGGGATGGGGTTAAATGCAAATCACTGAGGTTCAAAACTCAAAAATGCTCAGAAATCCTTTGGAATATCTGCCTTAAATTCTGAAAAAATGGGAATAAAAATCTGTTTGCAGCAAATGAACAGAGGTAGCTGAGCAAGCAGAAATCTTTGGAATTCCTGAACCTTTGGAAGAGGATGGGATGGGGTTAAGCACAGATCACTGAGGTTCAAAACTCAAAAATGCTCAGAAATCCTTTGGAATATCTGCCTTAAATTCTGAAAAAATGGGAATAAAAACCTGTTTGCAGCAAATGAACAGAGGGAGCTGAACAGGCAGGAATCTTCGGAATTCCTGAACGTTTGGAAGTGGAAGAGGTCGGGATGGGGTTAAGTGCAAATCAATGAGGTTCAAAGCTTGATAATGCTCGAAATCCTTTGGAATATCTGCTGGGACTAAAACCCTGTTTGTTGCAAATGAACAGGGGGAGCTGAGCAGGCAGGAATATTTGGAATTCCTGAACGTTTGGAAGTGGAAGAGGACGGGATCGGGTTAAGTGCAAATCAATGAGGTTCAAAGCTCGATAATGCTCGAAATCCTTTGGAATATCTGCTGGGACTAAAAACCTGTTTGCAGCAAATTAACAGACGGAGCTGAGCAGGCAGGAATCTTTGGAATTCCTAAATCTTTGGAATTCGTAAATCTTTGGAATTCTTTGGGAAGAGGACGGGATGGGGTTGGCCCAAGGCCACGCTGGGGTTTGGGCTTTCCCTGCCTTTCTGCCTGTGATCCTGCAGCGGAATTTTGGGATCTGGGGGTGGGGATTTTTGGGAGAAGGGGGGCACTGACCTGACGGGCAGGGTCCTGTCCCCTTTCCTGCGGTCCATCTCCCTCTGGGGCACCGGGTACCAGCGGAAATTCAGCTTCCAGTTGAAGCCCCCGTAGGTCATGTCCGAGCCCGCCATGTACTCGAAGGTGTCGTCGCTGATCACGTCGATGATGGGACACACCACGGTTTTCCTGGGGGGGAAAAATGGGAATTTGGGGGTTATGGGGGTGTTTGGGCATGGTGGGAGGGGCAGGGGAGGGGGAGAAGGGGGAAAGAGGGGGGAATAGAATGAGGGAGAAGGGGAGAAGATGGGGAAAAAGGGGGAAAAATAGGAGAGGGAAAGGAGAAGGAAAAAGGTGGGAAAGGGGGAGGAATGGGAGTAAAAGAGGGGGGGGAAAGGGGGGAGAAAAAGGGGGGAATGAGGGAGAAGGGGAAAAGAGGGGAAAAGGGGAAAAATAGGAGGGGGAAAAGAAGGGAAAAAGTGGGAAAGGGTGAGGAATGGGAGGAAAAGAGGGGGGAAAAGGGGAAGAAAAGGAGGAAAAAGGGGGGAGAAAAGGGGGGGGGGAATTAAATGAGGGAGAAGGGGAAAAGAGGGACGAAAGACAGGGAAGAAAGGAGGAAAAAGAGAAGGAAAAAGGTGGGAAAGGGAGAGGAAGGGGAGTAAAAGAGGGGGAAAAGGGGAGAAAAGGAGGAAAAAGGGGGGAGAAAAAGGGGGGAACAAATTGAGGGAGAACGGGAAAAGAGGGAAAAAAGGGGGAAAAATAGGAGAGGGAAAGGAGAAGGAAAAAGGTGGGAAAGGGTGAGGAATGGGAGTAAAAGAGGGGGAAAAGGGGGGAGAAAAAGAGGGGAATAAATTGTGGGACAAGGGGAAAAGAGAGAAAAAAGGGAGAAAAAATAGATGGGGAAAAAGAGAAGGGAAAAGGTGGGAAAGGGGGAGGAATGGGAGGAAAAGGGGAGAAAAGAAGGAAAAGAGGGAGAAAAAGGGGGGAAAAGGAGGGGATAAATTGAGGGAGAACGGGAAAAGAGGGAAAAAGAAGGGGAAAAAAGAGAAGGAAAAAGGTGGGAAAGAGGGAGGAATGGGAGGAAAAAAGGGGGGAAGTAAAGAAAAAGGGGAAGAAAAAGGGGGAAATAAACTGAGGGAAAAGGGGAAAAGAGGGGAAGGAGGAGGGAGAAGAAAGAGGGAAAATAGGAGGGGAAAAAGAGGGAAAGGGAAAGAAATGGGGGTAAAGGAGAGGGAAAACAGAGTAAAGGTAGGGGAAGGAGGGAAAAAAGGGGGGAAAGAGAGAACAAGGAAGAAAAAGGGAGAAGGGGGAAAGGGAGCAAAGGGGAGGAAGAAGGGAAAAAAGGCAAAGGGAGAGAAGGGGAAAAAGGAAAAGGAGAATAATACGGAAAATCAGGGGGAAGAGGGAAATGGAGGGAAATAAGGAAGAGGAAAAAGGAGGGGAAGAAGGAAAAAAGGAGGGAAAAGGGGAGGAACAGAGGGGAAAGGGGGAAGAAAAGATGGAGGAAAAGGTGAAAAAAGGGAAAACAAGAAAAGAGAAGGAATAAAAAGGGTGCGAATTTCCGTGAGTTCAGGGGGTCAGAGAGAGAAGTTGTTCCTGGTAAAAAACAGGGAGAAAGCTTCCTTTGAATGGGAGAGATCCAGACCTCTGGAAAGCTGCTCCCACATTTACTCAGGAATGAGATTTTGATACAAACAGCAGCGAATTCGAAAAATATTCAATTACGTTACGTTCATTCCAGCTCAGTGAATCCTTTTAATTCCTGGTGGGTTTTTTGTTTGGTTTTTTTTGTTTGGTTTGTGGGGGGGTTTTTTTGTTGTTTTGGGGGTTTTTTTGGTTTGGTTTTTTTTTTTGGTTTTTGGTTTGGTTTTTTTTGTTGTTGTTGTTTTTTTGTTTGTTTGTTTAGGGGTTTTTTTTGGTTTTTTGTTTTTTGTGGGTTTTTGGGTTTTTTTTTTGTTTGTTTGTTTTTTGTTGTTGTTGTTGTTTTGTTTGTTTGTTTGGGGGTTTTTTTTGGTTTTTTGTTTTTTGTGGTTTTTTGGTTTTTTTTTTTAATCTGCCCCAGGGAAGGGCCCGGAGCAGGTCCCAGCCTCTGGAGCTGGGAACTCCTCACCTGTCCTCCTTGATCCTGGCCAGCAGAGGCTCCAGCCAGCCCAGGGTGCACTCGCAGTGGGCATCCAGGAACGTGATCACCTGGCCCTTGGCAGCCGCTGCCCCTCGGAGCCGCGCCCGGATCAGCCCCGACCTCTGCTCCATCCGCAGGATCCTGACGGGCACCCCCAGCTTCTTCACGTAATTCTCCAGGGAGGCCTTCAAAAACTCTGCCAGAATTGGGGGCAGACAGAAGGAAAACGGGATGTTTAGGGAGGTTTTATTCCAAGGTGGTCACAGAAGCTCCCTGCTTGGAGCACCTGAGGTGGGGGTGGGCTTTAAGGTCGCTTCCAAGCCAAAGCATTCCCTGATTCCAGGATAATAGCTCAGGAATTTTAAGTAAAGCACAATCAGTTCCTTGGATGAACCAGCAACCACAAAACAAAGACATTTTGAGCAATTTGCTGCTGGTTCAATAAAAAAAAATTGGCTTTTTTTGACGGATTTCCCCATTGGAGCTCTTTGCATGCTTTTAGGAAAAATAGGAATCACTTGGCTCAAATCCTCCTCCACCTTCTGGCACGGGGAATCATTAAGCCACTTAACGAGCAGGGAAATCCAGGGAGTAATTAGGGTTCAATTAATGCTCCATGGGGCAGAACTGAAGGTTGGAGTGGCTGCAGGGTTGAGTTTGCCATCAGCACTCATTGGGCAGCTCCAGGATCCTTTCTCATTCCACTGATTCCATTTAAGGAACTTGATGGGATTCCTTTTTCAGGGAGTCCCCGTTCCACAGGCAGAGTTTGCTTTTTAAAGTCTGGGGTCAAAACAGAAATGAAAAGGCAAAAAAAAAAAAAAAAAGTGAAGAATGAAGGAAACAAAGCACAAGGAGGAGCAAAGGAGCAATAAAGGCAGAGTTAGAATGAGATGGTCCCTTCCAAGCCAAACCATTCTGGGATTCTATGGAAATGATTTAGTGGGGATATTCAGGAAAATCTTAAGCATGGAATGAGGAGGGTGGAGAGACAGGAAGGAAAGGATTGGCCTTTCCAGGAACATCAGATTTACTGAGCTGGATCTGATCCAGGGCCTGAAGGGGCTCCAGGAGAGCTGGAGAGGGACTGGGGACAAGGGATGGAGGGACAGGAGCCAGGGAATGGCTCCCACTGCCAGAGGGCAGGGATGGATGGGACACTGGGAATTGGGAATTCCTGCCTGGGCTGGGATTGCCAGAGCAGCTGGGGCTGCCCCTGGATCCCTGGCAGTGCCCAAGGCCCGGCTGGAGCAGCCTGGGATGGTGGGAGATGTCCCAGCCATGGTGAGGGGCTGGATTAGGTGCCCTTTAAAGGTCTCCTCCAAACCAAAAAATTCCATGAATTTTTTCCACCCCCCCTCCCTCTAGAACCCACCACTGCCAGGACGAGCTGGGTGGGAACCACACTCTGAGCCCTGCCTGAGCTGCAGGAGCCGCCCTGGGAGCAGGGGATGGGCTGTGGGATGGGATGGGATGGGGTATGGGATGGGGTGTGGGATGGGGTGTGGGATGGGATGGGAAGTGGGATGGGCTGTGGGATGGGCTGTGGGATGGGATGGGCTGTGGGGTGGGATGGGATGGGATGGGATTGGATGTGGGATGGGGTGTGGGATGGGGTGTGGGATGGGATGGGCTGTGAGATGGGCTGGGCTGTGGCATGGGGTGTAGGATGGGCTGTGAGATGGGCTGGGCTGTGGGATGGGCTGTGGGATGGGATGGGCTGTGGGATGGGCTGTGGGATGGGCTGGGCTGTGGGATGGAGTGTAGGATGGGCTGGGCTGTGGGATGGGCTGTGGCAGCCCCACCTCTCTCGCTGGCATCGTCCACCAGGAGGATCTCGGCCAGCAGGCGCGGCGGGGAGCGCTCCAGCACGCTGTGGATGGTCCTGAGCAGCGTGCTCCACGCCTCGTTGTGGAACACGATCACCACGCTGGTGTTGGGCAGCTCCTCCGGGTACACCTTGCTCTTGCACCTGCCCGAAACACCCAGGGAACAGGGAAAGGGCTCAGCCCCACAGCAGGGACAGCCCGGAGGGGATCCCTGCCCTCCCGGCATGGAAACGGGGCTTGGGAGGCACCGCGGCACCGCTGCCACTCCCAGGGATGGGACAGGAATCACAGGGGCAAAATCCCAGAAACTGGAATGCCAGGGGCTCTGAGGGGGGATGGAAAAGGGCCCTGGAAGCAGCCATGGCTCTCCTCCAAGGGGGAAGTTCCACACTCCCATGGTAAAAAATTATAGGAATAAATTAAGGGGACAAAGTGGAGGCCCAGAGACTGGAATTCCAGTGGCTCTGAGGCTGGATGGAAAAGGGGCTTGGAAGCAGCCATGGCTCTGCTCCAACGGGGAGATTCCACATCCAGACAGCTCAGGATGGTGGGGAATTAAAGGGGCAAAGTGGAGATCCAGAGACTGGAATTCCAAATGCTCTGAGGCAGGATGGAAAAGGGCTCTGGAAGCAGCCATGGCTCTGCTCCAAGGGAGACTTTCCACACTCCCATGGTAAAAAATTCTAGGAATAAATTAAGGAGGCAAAGTGGAGACCCAGAGACTGGAATTCCTGTGGCTCTGAGGATGAGGCAGGATGGAAAAGGGGCTTGGAAGCAGCCATGGCACTGCTCCAAGGGGGAGGTTCCACATCCAGGGGGTTCGAAATTATAGGAATTAAGGAGGCAAAGTGGAGCTCCAGAGACTGGAATTCCAGTGGCTCTGAGGCTGGATGGAAAAGGGCCCTGGAAGCAGCCACGGCTCTGCTCCAAGGGGAACCTGCCACATTTCAGGCTGATGGGATGAATTAAGGAACAAACTGGAGGCCCAGAGATTGGAATTCCAGCTGCTCTGAGCAGGACACGGGCTGGAGAAGGGGCTCATCTCACTCTTCCTGACATTCCCTGCAAGGACCGAGCTCAACCGCAGGGATCTGACTCCAGCCCTGAGCTGTTTAATCAGGAATTCCAGGTACAGCCATTCCCAGGTGGATTTGGCCCCAGGGAGGTTTGGAGCACTCGGGGAATGGCCTGGCATGAACTGCCAAGGAAAGGCAGAGCTGACCCAGGACTGATCCACTAGGAATGTTTAAATCCTGCCTGCTTTCCCAAAGCTCCCACTCAAGGACCAAACCCTGCCAGCTGAACCAAGCACCATTCCATTTTTGAGGGTATTTCTGGGAAAGCCAGCAGCGTGGGGCACCTGCACGTCCTTTAAAAATGGGAAATAGCCACGGACGTTCAAAGTTAATCCATGCACACCAAAGCCTTCAAATTCCCCCTCCCAAACCCCATTTCCAGAGGCCTGTGGGAAAGGTGGGATCCCAGATTTCCTGCAGGTTCTCTAAGAGAAGACACCATGGGAAGGAGGTGAGGGCCCTCCCAAGGCAGCCTGAAAATTCACCCTTGGAAAAAAAAAATCCCTGCAAAATAATCCTGAGTTTATCAGGAATTTTATCCAAACTGCTCCAGCATTTCCTGCAATTCCAAGCCCCTTGAAACCAGGAATAAAAGAAATTTAAAAATCCCCTTTGGAACAATTTTCCTTAAGTAAAACCTGTTTTTTTTCTCCATCCAGGGATGTCTTGGGGGCCCCTCCGAGGCTGCCAGGGAGGAAAATCTGTTTTCCATGATTTTCACACTAATTAAGGAGCTGACAGCTCCTCTTTTCCAATTATATCTCCCATGCAAACGGCTGCTCCAAAGGCAGCTGCAGCCCACGTGGAAAACATGGGAGGGAGAGCAAGGACTGTGCTTCTGGAAGGGAAATTTTCACATGTTCTCAGAATAAAGGAGAACTGCAACAATCCCAGGGTGTCCATGCCCATGAAAAACATTCCAGGGATATTCCATGGAGTGCCAGAAACGCCATCACTGATCCATGGGATCAGGGAATCCCAGGATGGGCTGGAAGGACCTGGAATCCCAGTCCTGCAAGGGGCAGGGACACCTCCCTCTGTCCCAGGCTGCTCCAGCCTGGCCTTGGCACTGCCAGGGATCCAGGGGCAGCCCCAGCTTTCCTGGGAAAGCTGGGCCAGCATCTCCCCACTCTCTGAGGAAGGAATTTTATATCCACCACAACTAAAGAGCTGGAAAAATCCCAAATCCAAAAATCCCAGGTCCCGGTGGAGAACAAATGCATCAGGTGTGGCTATCCCAAAATAAACCAGTTTTCCGTCCCCTAAGGGCTGAATTTCAGGAATAACAAATTTTGGTCTCACTTCAAAATCCAATCAAGAATTCCTGCCCTGAAACATGAATCTGAGGGAAGGATTTTCCCAATTACAGGGAGTTTTCCCACACATCCGTTGCCACCCCTGCACTGCTCCATCCCAAGCCCTTTCCCCCACCCAGGATCACATCCCAGTGTTTTTTCCTTTGGAGAATCCCCAGAAAACTCCAGCTCCGTGTTTAACCCTGGCAGCTGTTCCAGAAATCCCAACGTTTCTGCTCAGCCCTGGATGTTCCCAAGCACTGAACACACCCAGGAGCCAATTCCAGCTGCAATCTCCAGGAGAAAATCCAATTAGGATGCTCCAGCAATCCATGGAATAGCACTTGCAGCCTCACTCATCCAGAAAAGATTGAGGATGGATTTCTTCCCTCGCTGGAGAAAATCCTTGGGAATGAAATGAGGCATTTCCCTGGTGAGTTAAGCTGGGTTTAAGGTCTATCAATAGCTCCTAATTACAGCTGCCTCTGATTAAAATCTCCAGCTTGGCCATTTCCAACAGGACCCTGGAAATCCAGGGACATGCCCTGACAGAAAACCCAGGATGGAAAGGGAATGAAATGAAACTCTGTGTGTGAGATCCCATGGATCAGCTGGAATTAAACCATCAGTCCCAGGGCAGGGGTGCAATGGGAGCCAGTCCTGCTTGGATGCAGCAATGGGATGGGGAATTCCTGGGCTCCTGATGAGGAATCCCATTCCCACAGAATGCCACTGACCCTGGAGCCAGGCTGGGAGAGCTGGGAATGTTCCCCTGGAGAAGGGAAGGATCCAGGCAGAGCTCAGAGCCCCTGGCAGGGCCTGAAGGGGCTCCAGGAGAGCTGGAGAGGGACTGGGGACAAGGGATGGAGGGACAGGAGCCAGGGAATGGCTCCCAGTGCCAGAGGGCAGGGATGGATGGGACATTGGGAATTGGGAATTCCTGGCTGGGCTGGGATTGCCAGAGCAGCTGGGGCTGCCCCTGGATCCCTGGCAGTGCCCAAGGCCAGGCTGGAGCAGCCTGGGATGGTGGGAGTGGCCCTGCCATGGCAGGGCTGGGAGGGATGGGATTTCAGCCTCCATCCCATCCCAATCCCCAGGATTCCAGGGATGGGATTTCAGCCTCCATCCCATCCCAATCCCCAGGATTCCAGGGATGGGATTTCAGCCTCCATCCCATCCCAATCCCCAGGATTCCAGGGATGGGATTTCAGATCCCATCCCATCCCAATCCCCAGGATTCCAGGGATGGGATTTCAGCCCCCAGCCCACCCTAGTCCCCTCATTCCCAGGATGGGATTTCAGCCCCCGTTCCACTCCATCCTCCCGTTCCCAGGATGGGGTTCCAGCCTCCAGCCCAGTCCAGGATGGGTTCCCAGCCCCATTGCCAGGACAGGATGGGGTTCCAGCCCCTGTTCCCCCCCAGGCTGGGGTCCCAGCCCCGTTCCCAGCCCAGAATGGGTTCCCAGCCCCGTTCCCAGCCCAGAATGGGTTCCCAGCCCCGTTCCCAGCCCAGAATGGGTTCCCAGCCCTATTCCCAGCCCAGGACGGGTTCCCAGCCCCGTTCCCAGCCCAGAATGGGTTCCCAGCCCCGTTCCCAGCCCAGAATGGGGTCCCAGCCCTGTTCCCAGCCCAGAATGGGTTCCCAGCCCTGTTCCCAGCCCAGAATGGGTTCCCAGCCCTGTTCCCAGCCCAGAATGGGGTCCCAGCCCCGTTCCCAGCCCAGGATGGGGTCCCAGCCCTATTCCCAGCCCAGAATGGGTTCCCAGCCCCGTTCCCAGCCCAGGATGGGGTCCCAGCCCTATTCCCAGCCCAGAATGGGTTCCCAGCCCCGTTCCCAGCCCCGGATGGGGTCCCAGCCCCGTTCCCAGCCCCGGATGGAGTCCCAGCCCCGTTCCCAGCCCAGCCCCTCACCCGTCCAGCCGCACGTCGGGCAGGCTGCGGTTCAGCGCGATGCGGTCGCTGGCCAGCAGGTTGAACTGGTTGATCTTGAACAGCTCCTTCATCTTCTCCTGCTCCTCCTTGGGGATGAGCACGGCCCTGCCCATCTCCCCCGGGCCCTCCTGGTTCCGGGAAATAACAGCTGGGAAACCAAAGGGCAAAAGGTGCTGTGAGCTCCTGGGAACTGGGTTCATCCTTAGGGAAGCTTCTGCTTTTCCACAAGCAATGCTGGAAATCCAACCCCCATCCTCCCTGCTCCACTGGGAGCTTTTATCCCTCTCTGCATCCAACAACATCCAAGATGACTGAACCCTCTGGATTTGTTCCCTTCCACTATCCCAGGTCGCTCCAAGCCCCATCCAAGCTGGCCTTGGACACTTCCACGGATCCAGGGGCAGCCTCAGTTTCTCAGAGAAGCTGGGGCTCTTCCTGGATCCCTGCAATGTCCCAAGCCAGGCTGGACAGGGCTTGGAGCAACCTGGGCTATTGGGAGGCATCCCTGCCCCTGGAATGGGATTTAAGGTCCAATTTAACCCCAACCATCCCATAAAACACAAACTCAGACAACACCAAAGCAGCCCTAAATCCTGCAGATCCTGGGATTTCCTTGTAGGAAAGACATTCTGTGCTGTTCTTGTGAGCCAGCAAAGGCCTCCTGAAGATAAAGGGAAGCCCCATATCTCTCCTGAGGAAGACACCAAGGCTGTCACCATGGAGAGGTGATGAAGGAGAGAAAGATAAAAGATACAGACTCCAGCTGGCTCACAGAATGATGTGGCTCCTTGGTCACCCACTGAGAACTTGGTTTCTTTCTTGTGACCAACGAGCAGTGAATGTGTAAGTTGAGTGAATGTAAATATCTTGAAAAGCTATAAAAGCAGCATGTTGCTATAACAAATCCCTCTTCTGCACCCTTCTGATGGAGTCGTGGTACTTTGTGCTCTGTGGGGCTCTATAACATTTCCTCTGCTGGGAAAAGCCATTGTGAGACACAGACGCGAGGACAAACACTGCCAAGCCCTGACAGGGTGTGAGAGTCTGTCCGAATATTCCCTCATCTGCCTCACGATCGTCATTTGAGGACCACTGAAGAGAAGAGCCCCTGTCCTCTCTGTAGGAGAAAGCCACATGCCACAAGGCCCTGAGAGCACAGTGCTAAGCCGTTGTTCACAGGTGCTGTTTGCTGTGTGCTACACTGAGCCCAATGAGAAGAAGAAGGGGCACCGTGCCCTTTTTGCAGCAACAGCCCTGGGAGCTGTCCCACCTCTCGGCCTGGCTCGATTCTCCTGAGTTCTGGGTGCTCCCCCCACAGCAGACCCTCACCTGTTTTACAACCACCGTGACAGACAGACTGAGATGTGAGGAGCCTCTCCATCAAGGACTGAGACATGGAACCCCCGTGTGAAAAGGCCCCTCTGCTCCTCCCAAGGACTGAGACATGGAACCCCCATGTGAAAAGGCCCCTCTGCTCCATCAAGGACTGAGACACGAAACCCCCATGTGAAAAGGCCCCTCTGCTCCTCCCAAGGACTGGGACTGAACCCCCCAGCCCGGGGCAGGTGTGTAGGGGAGGCAAGCTGACCAGAGCGAGATGTTTGCCTGCAGGTGTGACCACTGGACCAAGAACACAATGGCTCTGGTTTACTGCTGAGAGCATGGACTACCTGTTACATCTATTCCTTATTGTATCTGTTCCCCCCCCTCACAATTTCCAATAGTTATCACAATAAAAACCTCTGAGTTAGTGAGAGATTTGGAGATCTCCCCAACGTAACAGGCGGATCCTCGACTGGACTGGACCAAAGGACTTTGTCTCGACGTTTGGTAGCTCTATCCCCTCTCTCTTTCTCTCCATCATCTCTCTCTCTTTCTCTCTCTCTACCTTTCTCTCTCTCTTTCTCTTTCTCTCTACCTTTCTCTTTCTACCTTTCTCTCTCTCTATCTTTCTCTCTATCTTTCTTTCTCTCTCTCTCTCTTTCTAACTTAATCCCTGTATCACATTTTGCAGTGGTCATTCAACAAAGGCGCATTTGTTTTGATTATTTCTGCACATCCCCTGTGCCGTGTCAGTTCCTTTAGCACCCCGAGATCCCCCCTGGAGGATGGATGGATGGATGGATGGATGGATGGATGGATGGATGGATGGATGGATGGATGGTGACAGGGATCAGCCGTGTCGGTTCCTTTAGCACCCCGAGATCCCCCCTGGAGGATGGATGATGGATGGATGGATGGATGGATGGATGGATGGATGATGGATGGATGGATGGATGGATGGTGACAGGGATCAGCCGTGTCGGTTCCTTTAGCACCCCGAGATCCCCCGCTGGAGGAGGATGGATGGATGGATGGATGGATGGATGGATGGATGGATGGATGGATGGATGGATGGATGGTGACAGGGATCAGCTGTGTCAGTTCCTTTAGCACCCCGAGATCCCCCCTGGAGGATGGATGATGGATGGATGGATGGATGGATGGATGGATGGATGGATGATGGATGGATGGATGGATGGATGGATGATGGATGGATGGATGGATGGATGGATGGATGGATGGATGATGGATGGATGGATGATGGATGGATGGATGGATGGATGGATGGATGGATGGATGATGGATGGATGGATGGATGATGGATGGATGGATGGATGGATGATGGATGGATGATGGATGGATGATGGATGGATGGATGGATGGATGGATGGATGGATGGATGGATGGATGGATGGATGATGGATGGATGGATGATGGATGGATGGATGGATGGATGGATGGATGGATGGATGGATGGATGATGGATGGATGGATGATGGATGGATGGATGGATGGATGATGGATGATGGATGGATGATGGATGATGGATGGATGGATGATGGATGGATGGATGGATGGATGGATGATGGATGGATGGATGGATGATGGATGGATGGATGGATGGATGGATGGATGGATGATGGATGGATGGATGGATGGATGGATGGATGGATGGATGGATGGATGGATGGATGGATGATGGATGGATGGATGATGGATAGATGGATGATGGATGGATGGATGATGGATGGATGGATGGATGATGGATGATGGATGGATGGATGATGGATGATGGATGGATGGATGGATGGATGATGGATGGATGGATGGATGGATGGATGGATGATGGATGATGGATGGATGGATGGATGATGGATGGATGGATGGATGGATGGATGGATGGATGGATGATGGATGGATGGATGGATGGATGGATGGATGATGGATGGATGGATGGATGGATGGATGGATGGATGGATGGATGGATGGATGGATGATGGATGGATGGATGGATGGATGGATGGATGGATGGATGGATGGATGATGGATGGATGGATGGATGATGGATGGATGGATGGATGATGGATGATGGATGGATGGATGATGGATGGTGACAGGGATCAGGCGGGAGGGGCCGGGGCAGCACTCACCGCGCAGGGCGGGCAGCAGGGAGCGCTCCTTGCTCTCGTCACACTTGTTGCACTCGCTGAAGTAGAGCAGCAGGAACACGTCCAGCAGCACCCAGAGCAGCGAGGTGGCCAGCACCACCCGGCAGTAGCCAAACCTCCTCATGGCTCCTGGCACCCAGCAGCAGCAGCACAGCGGGCTCACAGTCCCACGGCACCGACCCACCAGGCAGGCAGGGAGCAGCTGCCCACTGCAGGCAGAGGAAAGGCAGCAGATTCTCATGGATTCCTGGATATTCAACCTTGTACTCAACATTGTTTGACACTGAAATCATGGTTTGCCTCAAATAATGATATTATATTTCTCATTATTTGAATTTTCGTCCTGCCAAAATATTTCGGACTCCACCTGGTGAGCACCAAAGATCCCTTGGAAAAGGCAGCAGAGTCACTGACCCAGGGTGGGTTTGGGCTCCTGCCTGAATTAGGGAGTTTGGAAAACAAAGCTAAAGGTGAGGCCTCCATACCCAGTTCTCCAAAGGGTGGAGCCAAGCTGGGAGAGCTGGGAATGTTCCCCTGGAGAAGGGAAGGCTCCAGGCAGAGCTCAGAGCCCCTGGCAGGGCCTGAAGGGGCTCCAGGAGAGCTGGAGGGGGACTGGGGACAAGGGATGGAGGGACAGGAGCCAGGGAATGGCTCCCAGTGCCAGAGGGCAGGGATGGATGGGACATTGGGAATTGGGAATTCCTGGCTGGGCTGGGATTGCCAGAGCAGCTGGGGCTGCCCCTGGATCCCTGGCAGTGCCCAAGGCCAGGCTGGAGCAGCCTGGGATAGGGAAGGTGTCCCTGGGTGGATGGGATAAATGGGATTTCAGGTCCCTTCCCATCCAGACCATTCCAGAATGCCATGCTCACCCCGCCCCGTGGCTGCAATCAGTAATTAGAGCTCTGTAATTAATGACCCCCACTCACCATCACTGCCTGCATTCCGTGCCCAGACTCCGTGTCCTGCTCCAGCCATGCTCCCACAGAATTCCCTCAGCACTGAACCACTGGATAATTCTCCAAGTGCCTGGAATAGAAAAAGAGAAGAAAATCCCATCACTTTTCCGTATTTCCTAAAACATAAAGAAATTTCTTATCATTAAAAATTCCTCCTCAGTTTTATGCACATTTTAACTTCCTTATCCTCCCCACCTCAGCTCCTCATTCCCAAGTGGGATCTTTCCATTTTCCATCTCATTTTAATTCATTTTCATCTGAGCCAAAGGGATGGAAGAGCTGGAATGATTTAAATAAATTAAATAAATGATTTATTTAATTATTCTTGCAGCATTTCTGCATGGACTCCTCATTAATAACAATTTCCATCTGTCCTAAATATCAACCAATGGCTCTTCCTGCTGAGGGATTCCCAGGACACTGATTTAAAATTTCAGGAATTGCTGTTCCAGGGCAACACAATCCATTTCCACAGTGGTGACAGGGAACAGATTCACTATAGGAAAAAAACAAGGAAGAAAAACCCAAATTTCCCAACAGAACTGTGGATGCTCCATCCTGGGAAGTGTCCAAGGCTGGAAGGGCCTGCAGCAATTTGGGATCGGGGAAGGATTCCCTGCCCATGGAACGGGATGAGCTTTAAGGTCACTTCTACCCCAAAACATCCCAAGATTCTGTGATTCCATAAAATCCCCTCCTCCAAACCTCCAAAAGGAAGACCGTTCCCCAAAATAAGTTTTATTTTAACTGAAATTCAGCCTAACAAGGTTTGCGGGAAGAGGAGGAAGGGAAAAACCCACAAGTTCTGAGCTGCCTCTTCCTGGAATAAACCAAATTTTACCCCATTATCCTGCAGCAAGGCAGAGGGAAATTCCTGCCCCAAACCCTGCAGGGCTGGGAGCAGGAAAAGCAGGATTTGGGGAATGGAAACAGGAGGCAAACCTGCCAGCATTTCCTGGGGCTGACCCCACACAGTGCTGGGGGGAATTATGGAGGCTGCAAATCCAAGTGAATGGCAATTCCAGACTCCAATCCTGGATTAAAAACCTCACATTTTTGTGGGTATAAACCAATTGTTCTGGATTTTCTCCTGTAAATTGTTCAGGATTTTCTCCTGTAAATTGTTCAGGATTTTCTCCCCCCCAGCCCCTGGTTATCCCCACAGCCAGGCCATGCCCAGAATGACCAATATTGAATTTTTTGAGGCTCAGAGACACAGAATCCATCACTGCTGCCTGAAAATCTCTTCATTCCCATCCCCAATACCCCTGCAAGGTAAAATAAACATGGATACAGCAAAAGTCCCCAAAAATACAGCTCAAAAAAATCCTTGAGCTGTATTTTCCCACCAGTTCTGGTGATTCAATTCTTTAGTGAAACTTGGGGTAATTTCTGACCCTCTCATGGGCTGAAAATGTGGAAATTACAGCAGCACAGAGTGGGGGCAGGAAATAAAAGTGTGTTCAGAAGAAACTCAGTAGAATTTTGGGGAATCACAGAATTCCAGACTGGTTTAGGTGGAAAGGGGCATTAAGGATTATCCCATTCCACCCCCAGGGACACCTCCCACCATCCCAGGCTGCTCCAGCCTGGCCTTGGGCACTGCCAGGGATCCAGGGGCAGCCCCAGCTGCTCTGGCAATCCCAGCCCAGCCAGGAATTCCCAATTCCCAATGTCCCATCCATCCCTGCCCTCTGGCACTGGGAGCCATTCCCTGGCTCCTGTCCCTCCATCCCTTGTCCCCAGTCCCTCTCCAGCTCTCCTGGAGCCCTTCAGGCCCTGCCAGGGGCTCTGAGCTCTGGAGCCTTCCCTTCTCCAGGGGAACATTCCCAGCTCTCCCAACCTTCTGGCCTCATTCCAGGAGGTCAAAGCCCTTCATTCCCAAATGGGCACTTGCTGTAAATCCGGCTCAGCTGAGCCCTGAGCTGCTCCTTAATCCTCTGGCACTCCTCAGGCTCATCACGGATGAAGTGTCCTAATCCTCAGCAGGACAGGAATGACCTGGCCGTGGAAATTCCCAAAGAAAATCCCAAAGCAAAGCAGAGGAGTTGGCCAGTTTCTCACCCAGCTCCTTGACTGATTCAGCAGAGTTGGAATTTCAGAGTGCAGCTGCATCCTGACATGTGATTAAATCTTCCTCATTAACCTCAGAACTGCTCTGAGCCCAGTGTCACTTCACAAACCTGCAAGACTCCAACTTTCCTTGGCCACCTGCATTCCCAGGAATACCAAACCTAAGTGCCCACACCCCTGTGCTTGGATAAGGAAGGACACAAAATCCAAGTTACTACCAGGGAAGCATTGTTCCCAACCTAAATATTCCCATTTTCATGGAATGAAACCCAAACCAGAGCCAAAACCAGAGCCAAAACTGCTTTTAACGCCACCCTAAGCCCTAAGGAGGGATTCCATGAGCCGGGCCTGGGAAAGCTCAGCTTAACCCAAGGCCTGAGACAGGAGCAGGCTCAGGATGGGACAGGGATTTCCCCTGCTCCCTTGCCAGATGTGGCCACATCTGCAGCAGCTCCAGCCAGCTGCACATCCCAGCAGTTGCCTGGCAACAGAGGGGATGCTGCCCTGGGTACCAGGGTCTGCCCAAGCCCCCAGGCTGCCCAGTGCTCCCCAGCCTGCAGGAGCTTTGGGATCGCGCTCAGGGATTTGTTTTCCCTGCTCCAAGGGGCTCCCAGCTCCCCCAGGAACCCATTCCCACAGGAGAATGCCAAGGACACCCCTCCTGTCCCCTGCTCACAGCAAAAGGATGGAGGAAGAGGAGTAAAATCATCCCAAAATCCAGCCTGGCTTTCCCAGGGGATGAGAGCTCAGCCATGGAAATGGAATCCAGAACATCCCTGGGAATCTGATCCTGTTTGTGCTGTTTGGGGAATGGATGGAACCACCTCCTGCTCCCACTCCAGAGCTGAATTCCTGCCTTTCCACTGTCAGTTTTCCAGGGAATCTCCTATTTGCCACGAGGGCCCTTCACAGCCCCCTGAGAGCCCAAATCCAGCACCTCTCACCTCACCCACAGCTCCTCTCCCACCAAAAGGATCTGGGCTGGAAGCAGGAATTGGATCCCTGGGATGGTCTTGGATACTGCTCTGCCATGGATCCCAGAGAGCAGAACTCCAGAGATTTAGGAGCATTTAACCCAGGTTTCAACCCCTGCTGCCATGGATCCCAGAGAGCAGAATTCCAGAGGTTTGGGAGCATTTAACCCAGGTTTCAACCCCTGCTGCCATGGATCCCAGAGAGCAGAATTCCAGAGGTTTGGGAGCATTTAACCCAGGTTTCAACCCCTGCTGCCATGGATCCCAGAGAGCAGAATTCCAGAGGTTTGGGAGCAGCTCAGCCAGGTTTCAACCCCTGCTGCTATGGATCCCAGAGAGCAGAATTCCAGAGGTTTGGGAGCATTTAACCCAGGTTTCAACCCCTGCTGCCATGGATCCCAGAGAGCAGAATTCCAGAGGTTTGGGAGCACTTAACCCAGGTTTCAACCCCTGCTGGCAAATCTAAAGCAGCACCTGACACTCAGGGATGCTCCTGCTCATGAGCACCCAGCCCACGGCAGCAGAATTTGGGTTTTTCCTGGAATTTTTAGGAAATCTGGGGGGAAACTTCCCCAAAACCCCACAGCAAGAAGGGTTTAAGGCTTCCAGGACTCCCCTGGTCAGGCAGAGCCACACAGGGCTCAGGAAGCTCACCAGGAGAAATTCCCAAGTGGGAATTAAATCACTCACAAATACATTCTTCCACCTAAGAAAGGCAGAATCCTGATGCAGAATTCCCAGCTTTCTCCTCTGATAAATTAAAGGATTATTTCTCACAGCTGTCCTGGGATTCACCACAAAAAAAAATTTGGCCAGGAAGGTTTGAAACTCCCCCTTTCCAACTTAAAATTGGATTTTAGGGCCACACTGATCTGAGCAAACCTGAAAATAAAACACCCTCTCCAAAACTCATCATTGAATTCCATGAGCAGCTCATTAATTCATGGATAAGGAAGAACTTTTAATGGCAGAACTGTCAAACTCCAAGATCAGGGAAGCTCTTGCACATCTAGCAAGGAATAAAAATAGGGGGGGAAAAGGAAATAAAAGCAATCAGGTACCCTTAGTCAGAGGCACGCAGTGTTTTGTGTCTCAAGAATTCCATTTTTTCTGCCTCTCTCCTCTCCTGAAATTTATTAATAGCCCCATTCTTCCCTTGGGAATTCATTCCTGTGACTCAGGAATTGAAGTGGAAAAGCCTCATTAATTCCTCTCATCCCAGACCTCGGGAGGAAAACCTCTGGGGGACTTTGTTCAGGCACAGCCACACAATTCCAGGCTCCCCCAGTTCCATCCTCCCACATTCCCAGCAGCCCCAGAGCCACAAGGTGGGAAATTCGGGAAGAGCTCACCTGGGTTGATTCCTTCCTTTAAAGTCCTGGGGCTGTGCAGGTGCAAAGCACCGAAAAGCTGCAGATAATTCAAATAAAGATTTGAAACCCCCTAAATCTTAACGGAATGTCGCAGAGCCATGGAATGGTTTGGATGGGAAGGGATATTAATCCATGGGCAGGGACAGCTTTCTCTATCCCAGGGTGCTCCAAGCCCCATCCAACCCAGCCCTGGACACTTGCAGGGATGGAGCAGCCACACACCCTCTGGAACAACAAAAATTTTGGGAATTAACTCCCAACTACTGGAGGACAACCCCCCTTCCTATATGTTAAAAGCTCAAAATTCCCCTCCCACTGCTTCTTCCAGATCTTTCCCTCAAACACAGCCCACCTAGAAAAGCAAATTGCAGCACTTTGCTCACCAACTTCCCAAATCCCTCGTTCCCAGGCAGTCCCGGCATCTCCCACTCCCAAACCTCCACCTCTCCCAGGATTTCTCCCTTTGCAGGAGCCTCCTCAAGGCTGATCAGCTGCCTCTGCTTGTTCCCATTCCAGAGCTGGGAGAGCTCCCACATTCCAGGGAAATGCAGAGCACTGAGTGGCACTGACAGCTCGGCACATCCTCCCTGAAGGAGTTTTCCAGCTCCTCCAACACAAGGATCTCCTGGTTTGCCATTCACACCCCACTGTGAACCCAAATTTTTTTGTGGACAGCTGTGAGAAATAATCCTGTAATTTATCAGAGGGGAAAGCTGGGAATTCTGCATCAGGCACGTCCCCCCTGGAGAGGTTTTCCAGATCCTCCAGCCCAAGGAAACGCTGCAGAGAGCCCAAGTGGCCCAAGGAGCAGGGAAACCAGGGAATGCAGATTCCCGAGGCTGCCGGAGCTGCAGGAATGTCAGGCAGGAATGTCAGGGACTGTGGGGGTGCACCAGTGATCCTGGGGGTCTCTTTCCAGCATTCTGGGATCTGAGGAGCACGGGATGGCCCCACAAAGCTGTGCCCAAGCAGAATTCCCTCCCTTTTTCCCATCCAACAGATCAGGAGAGACCCCAAATCTCTGAGCACCAAAAGCCCCCATGACAAGCAAGGAATTGTTTAAACCCCGCCGGCTCCCGCTCCAAACTCATCCTCACAAAAGGACTGGGATCTCCTGTGTCCATCCCTGGTTTATTCCTGCCTCATCTCCTGCTCTCTGAGGGAAGCAGATTTGTTGGGATCGATCGGCTCTCACTCCGTGGGGCTTCAAAATAAAGCATCAAAAAACCCAAACATATTTTCCCACGTCCATGAAGGTGCAGGCATGTGGAGCTCCATCTCCCACATTCCCAGGCAAAATTTTCCTTGGATTCACCCGATGGACAAAACACCTCTGGAATTTCCTAACATAAAAAAAAAAAAATAAAATAAAGGAGAGATTCCCAATTCCTTCTTTGCGGGCAATTCCACTTTTCCTCCGTGAACCACGATTTTCTTGTCATTTCCCAAACCAGTGGGGCTTGATCCCTGCATCCCCTGCAAACCCAAAACCCCACCGAACACGAGGAGGAAGGAACTCCATCCCTCTCCACACATTCCCACATTCAAAGCAGCCCAAATTTCCTACGGAATGGGGCCCTGGGGGTGCAGATGGTGGGGAGAGCTCTGGCAGCTCTCATTCCTAAAAACCAGGAGCTGTTTCTGGAGCAGGTGGGAAGAAGGTGGGAACAGCCCGAAAACCCCAGAACCGTGTGGGATCGTTCACTGGGAGGGAAAAAAAAAAAACAAAAAGCAGATTTTTCCTTCAAAAAAAGCAGCTTTTTACATAAGAAAAGCAGATTCTTGACCCAAAAAACCCCACAGATTTTTAAACAATAATATCACTTTTTTTTTTTGCACAAGTAGAGCAGGTTTTTAAATAATAATATCACTTTTTTTTTGCACAAGTAGAGCAGGTTTTTAAATAATAATATCACTTTTTTTTTTTGCACAAGTAGAGCAGGTTTTTAAATAATAATATCACTTTTTTTTTGCACAAGTAGAGCAGGTTTTTAAATAATAATATCACCTTTTTTTGCACACTATAGCAGATTTTTAGACAAGAAAACCCCTTCTTTTTTTGCACAAGAAAAGCAGGGCTTTTTACACAATTAAAGGAGGGTTTCACTCAAAAAAAAAATGAGGCTTTTACACAAGAAAAACAGATTTTTAGCCAAAAAAGGAGGGTTTTACTCAAGAAAATTAGATTTTTTTACACAAGAAAAACAGATTTTCATACTGGTATTTTCCTAAAGTATGTTTTCATTGATAACACAAAACATCAAATGTGCAGCACAAGAGGAAAATTTTAAAAATACCAAAAAACACATTAAACCCACCTAAATATAACCTAAAAATACCTTAAAAACTCAAGTTTTAAGGCCTCATCTCCCCCCTCAAAGCCCAGCAGCCACCAAGAGTTAAAATAATCTTTGCCTCCATCATTCCCAGCGTGCCTTAATCTCCTGTTAATCTTTCCTCCCCCTATTCCCAGCACCCAAGTAAATTCCAGCACTTATTTTCCGACAAAAAACAGCTTTTACCAGTTATTTTCTCTTTATCCATTCAGACCGACTCAATTTCTAACGAAAAAAGCGGAAAATAAATGGAAAATAAACTCGATTTTCTGTCAGCTCGGAAGGGGCTTTTCCCCGATTCCTGGGAAAGCAGCTGGCATCCCAACTTCAGGATTTTCTGGGAAAATCCCAGCTTTTAACAGCCGAGCCAAATCCCATTTCCAGCAGTGCGGGCTGTTTCCATCCTTATTTCCACGCGGGAGGAATTTAAGTGGAATTTAAATGGAATTTAAGTGGAATTTAAGTGGAATCATCCCGGCATCTTGATCTGTGCAAGCACTGGGAGAAACCACCGGGAAAACCGGGAAGCAGCCAGGCTGAGACACTTCCAGGGAAACCTGCGGCTGGAAGAGGCGCAGCCCCGATTCCAGGGAATCCTGGTACCATTCCAGAGAAATCTGACAGCCCCAAACACGATTCCAGGGAATCCTGGCAGCCCCAGGTACCATTCCAGAGAAATCTGACAGCCCCAAACGCGATTCCAGGGAATCCTGGCAGCCCAAAACATCATTCCAGGGAAACCTGACAGCCCCAAATGTGATTACAGGAAATCCTGGCAGCCCCAAATGTGATTCCAGGGAAACCTGACAGCCCAAAACATCATTCCAGGAAAACCCGACAGCCCCAAATGTGATTCCAGGGAATCCTGGCAGCCCCAGGTACCATTCCAGAGAAATCTGACAGCCCCAAACGCGATTCCAGGGAATCCTGCCAGCCCCAAGCATCATTCCAGAGAAATCACAAGACATTCCAGAGAAATCTGACAGCCCCAAACGCGATTCCAGGGAATCCTGGCAGCCCCAGGTACCATTCCAGAGAAATCTGACAGCCCCAAACGCGATTCCAGGGAATCCTGGCAGCCCCAGGTATCATTCCAGGGAAACCTGACAGCCCCAAACGCGATTCCAGGGAATCCTGGCAGCCCCAAGCATCATTCCAGAGAAATCACAAGACATTCCAGAGAAATCTGACAGCCCCAAACGTGATTCCAGGGAATCCTGGCAGCCCCAAGCATCATTCCAGAGAAATCTGACAGCCCCAAACGCGATTCCAGGGAATCCTGGCAGCCCCAGGTACCATTCCAGAGAAATCACAAGACATTCCAGAGAAATCTGACAGCCCCAAATGCGATTCCAGGGAATCCTGGCAGCCCCAGGTATCATTCCAGAGAAATCTGACAGCCCCAAACGCGATTACAGGGAATCCCGGCAGCTCAAAACATCATTCCAGGGAAACCTGACAGCCCCAAACACGATTCCAGGGAATCCCGGCAGCTCAAAACATCATTCCAGGGAAACCTGACAGCCCCAAATGTGATTACAGGGAATCCTGGCAGCCCCAAATGTGATTCCAGGGAAACCTGACAGCCCCAAATGCAATTCCAGGAAAACCCGACAGCCCCAAATGTGATTCCAGGGAATCCTGACAGCCCAAAACATCATTCCAGGGAAACCTGACAGCTCCAAAAGCGATTCCAGGGAATCCTGACAGCCCAAAACATCATTCCAGGGAAACCTGACAGCTCCAAAAGCGATTCCAGGGAAACGTGCAGCTGAAATCGACAGCCCAAACTGCTATTGCAGAGAAATCTGACAGTCCAAAACGTCATTCCAGGGAAACCTACGGCTGAAATCCATAGCCCTGAGCGCTATTCCAGGGAAGCCTGACAGCCCAAAACATCATTCCAGGGAATCCTGGCAGCCCCAAGCAGAATTCCAGGGAAGCCTAGGGGTGAAATCCAGAACCCAAAACGTTCTTGCAGGGAACCCTGGCATCCCTAAGCGCTGTTCCAGGAAAACCCAGGGATGAAATGGATAACCCGCCGCTCCATACCATGGGCAGCCTCCGCGCGGTTTTCCAGGGATATTTGGACGCTCCCTCGCGGCCCAGCGGAGCTTCCTTGGGGAGCTCCTGAGCAGAGCCCGGCGCCGGGGCTGGCTCAGGGCTGCTCACACTCCGCTGGCCCAGCCCGGCTGAGCCCGGATTAACCAAAGCTCCCGGGAAAGCCGGGATCAGGGACAGCGGGGGGAGCGGAGCCGGGGGATCCCTCGGGAGAACGGAGCCGGGAGCCAGGGGAGCCCTCGGGATAACGGAGCCGGGGCTGAAGGAGCGAGGGGAGCCCGGCACGGACTCCCCCGGCCTCACCTGCGGCGGAGCCCCGAGCTCAGAACCGGCCCGGGGGTCTCGGCAGTGTCCGGGGTGGGCTCCGCCCCGTCAGTCCGAGGGGTCAGCAGGATCCTGGGGGTCTCGGCAATGTCCGAAGGGCTCAGCCCCGTCAGTCCGAGGGGTCAGCAGGATCCTGGGGGGCTCAGCACTGTCCTGAGGGATCCAGCACCTCCAGTCCCGGGGTTCAGCTGCGTCCGAGGGGTCTCAGCAGTGTCCGGAGACGTTCAGCAGCTCCAGTCCGGAGGATCAGCAGTGTCCGGGGGGCTCAGACTCGCCAGTTCTGGGGGCTCTCAGCAGTGTCCAGGGGCTCTCAGCAGCGTCCAGGGGCTCTCAGCAGCGTCCAGGGGCTCTCAGCCTCCGGCGAGGGCTCAGCTCGGCCCGCGGGGGGCTCAGCTCCGAGCCGCCGCCCTCCTCCTCCTCCTCATGGCCGGGGCAGAGCGGGAGCGGCCCCGCCTCGGCCGCAATGGCCGCGGCTCCCGCGATGCTGCGGCTGGGCCCGGGGGCAGCGGGGAGCGATGGGAGAGGATGAGGAGGAGGAGGAGGGAGGGATGGGGAGGGAGGGATGGGGAGGGAGGGCCGGGCAGGTGCCGGGGGCGGCTCCGGCCTCACGAATCGCGCACGGAGGGAAGGGGCGGAGGCGGCGCGGGCGGGGAGGCGGGGATGGGGAGGGAGAGGAGGCAGCGGGGATGGAGAGGGGATCGGGGGCCGGGATGGGGGCCGAGGAAAGGCTGGGATGGAGAGGGCATCGGGGACCGAGGGGAGCGGGGGAAGGCGAGGATGGAGAGGGGATCGGGGGCTGGCATAGGGAGGAGAGGGAAAGTAGGAAGGCTGGGATGGAGAGGGGATCGGGGGCCGAGGGGAGCGGGGAAAGGTTGGGACGCTGAGGGAGGTGGGACAGTGTGGGAAGCGATGAGGAGGAGAGCAAAGGGATGCGTGAGGGATAGGTGAGAAGAGCAGGGGATGGGAGGACGTGGGATGGGGTGCTGAGGAGAGATGGGGAAGGCTGGGATGGGGAAATGTGGGATGGGTGCTGAGGGAGCAGGGGAAGGCTGGAGGGGCCGAGGGGAGCCCAGGGAATGCCATGGGGAGCCCAGGGAATGCCATGGGGAGCCCAGGGGAGCAGGCACGGGCGCTGGAGCACATCTGCTGATTCCAGGCCCGCACCAGAGCAGGTTCCATCCCCAGGGCCGCTCCCGTCCCGCGGGGCCATTCCGGATTCCCAACCCTCAGGCCCAGGGGCTCCAGCTCTCCTGCCGGCATCTGGGTGGAATTCCCTCACTTTTTTTGGAAAGGAAATTCACTCTCAAGGAAAAGAAAACCAAATGATAAATGCTGCTCATCGCTCTGTGCAGGAGGAGCGGGGCAAAGCCTGCCCAGACCGGAGCGTTTCTGTCAGGGATTCCCGGACAAATCCCAGAATCCCGGGATGGGTTGGGTGGGAAGCAACCTTAAAGCCCATCCCAATCCATCCTGTCACGGGCTTGGACACCTTCCCCATCCCAGGGTGTTCCATCCTGGCCTTGGGCACTGCCAGGGATCCAGGGGCAGCCCCAGCTGCTCTGGCAATCCCAGCCCAGCCAGGAATTCCCAATTCCCAATGTCCCATCCATCCCTGCCCTCTGGCACTGGGAGCCATTCCCTGGCTCCTGTCCCTCCATCCCTTGTCCCCAGTCCCTCTCCAGCTCTCCTGGAGCCCCTTCAGGCCCTGCCAGGGGCTCTGAGCTCTGCCTGGAGCCTTCTCCTCTCCAGGGGAACATTCCCAGCTCTCCCAGCCCGGCTCCAGAGAGGTTTTCCAGGGATCCCTGCCCTCCTCTCCCTCTCCTGTCTGTCCAGCAGTGCCAGAAACTCCACATTCCCCATGTTTGGTTGCTGAGAATTAAATAAAAACATTATTATTATTATTATTATTATTATTATTATTATTATTATTATTATTATTATTATTATTATTATTATTATTATTATTATTATTATTATTATTATTTAATAGTATTATATTATTATTAATATTAATTATTATAATTAATATTAATATAATATAAATTAATATAATTAATATAATTATTAATAATATTAATACTATATTAATTATTATATATTATATATAATAATATATATTCTATACTATAAATTTATTAATTATTAATATTATTGATTAATATTATTAATATTATTAATATTATTATTGATATTATTACTAATACTAATACTAATACTAATAATAATAATAATAATAACTTCTTAATTATGTTAGAATTAAGAAAGATATTTCTTTTTAATGAGCACCAAACGCACAAACAGAAATTATTTGACACAAGAAACGTCCTGGCACTTGGGATTTTGTTCCTCATCCAAAAACAGAAGCGCTAAAAAAAAAAATTTCTCCTTAAAAAAAAAAAATTAATTAAAATATTTCCACCATAAGAAATAAGCAATAAAAACCATTTTCCCCTTAAAAATTAAGTAATAAAAACCTTTTCGTCCTTATAAAAAAGCAATAAAAGCATTTTTGTGTATAAAGTAAGCAATAAAAACATTTTTCCTTATAAAACAAGATATAACATGATTTTTTCCTTATAAAATAAGTCATAAAAAGATTTTTTTCTTTATAAAGTCAGCAATAAATGCATTTTTTCTTTTATAAAATAAGGAATAAAAGCATTTTTTCCTTAATAAAATAAGGAATAAATCCTTTTTTTCTTCTTCATAAAGTAACTCATAAAAGGTTTTTTCCCTTTGTAAAATAAGCGATAAAAGCATTTTTCCCTCATATAATAAGCAATAAAAGCTTTTTTCCCCCTTATAAAATAAGCAATAAAGGCATTTTCCACTAATTAAAATATTTAATAAATTATTTAGGGACCTCTCTCTCTCTCTCTCCCCAGCACATCCTGAAAAATTCCTCCGAGTTTTTGCCCTGCCTTTGGGCAAACCAGCAGAATTCCATGGGGGAATGGTGGATTTCATCCCAACCCCAGCCCTCTGGAAGAGCTGCAGGAAAATCCTTCCCTTTTACTCATGGAAAAATCCTGGAATGGCTGAGCTGGGAGGGCCCTTCCAAAGCATTCCAGGATTTTGGGAGGTGAGAACCTGGACACCACTCCTGTGCCCGAAAGCAAAGGGATCTTTAAATTCCTGGGTTTTCCAGCAAGGAAAAAGAAGAGTTTTAGTTGGGAAAAGAAATTTCCCACCTAAAAAGGCCTTGGATGAGTGGAGAGGGGGAGTGGATTTTCTACAGAAACAAAAATCCAAGTTTTGCTGGAATTAAAAACTTCGAGAAAACAGCAAAAAAATTAAATCTTCCCCCAAAAAGCTCCCTTTTAATTGTGTGCAAGAAAATTCCATGGAGCCTTTGGAAACAGCAAAGAGAGAACAGTAAACCCCAAAATTAGCTGGAAAATGCTAATTGAAAATACTAATTAAAAATGCTAAATTTTAAGCCTGGCAGTCCCAGAACTTTTCCTCTAATTCCAGATTTCCACGTGTCAGGCTCCAACATAATTCCAGGATTTAGGATTCATTCATTTTTCAGATCTCACTGAATCCCTGGCCAATCCACGGCAAAGGAAAGCAGGAGAAAATCGGGAGAGAGGAGGAGGTGTCCAAGCCCGGAAAAGGTTCCTCCCCTTTCCCCTCATATTCCCTTGGAATTTTTCCTCCTCTCTCCCAAAGAGAACTTCCCATCCCAGCTGGAGAGTTGAAAAATTTTAAAAATGAAAATACAGAAAAAGAAAAATTAACATTTAAAAAATGGGGGGGGGGGGGGGGGGAAATAGGAAAAATAAATATAGGAAAAATAAAAAATGCAGGGAAAAATACAGAGAAAAAACAGGAAAATAATACAGGGGGAAAATTAACAGGGAAAATATTACAGGAAAATATCCTTTACACATTTTAACTTTCATTTAAATGCTCCAGATGAGTGGAAAACAGGTGGAAAAGAGCCAGGTTTGCACTCAATGAAGTCCCTGCATTCCCTGATTTCCCTCTGGAGCCACCATTACCTCCTTT
This sequence comes from Molothrus ater, assembly GCF_012460135.2. Classification (NCBI taxonomy): domain Eukaryota; kingdom Metazoa; phylum Chordata; class Aves; order Passeriformes; family Icteridae; genus Molothrus; species Molothrus ater. Next base: position 37,203,787 of record NC_050484.2, on the reverse strand, counting down.
TTCCAAGCTTCCAAGAAAAGGAAGAAACTCTGGGAATAAAGGCAGGAGATGGGGAAAATCCCCAGCATGGACCAGTGCTCCAGAGGATTCGTGGAATTCCCTGCTCAAAGAGCTGAAAATCCAACTGTTCCCAAAAACACCCAGGGGGTTTTGCTGGATTTGGGAAGCACCAGCAGCTGCTTGGGCTCATCCCAGTTCCCTCCTGGAGAAGAGCCTGGATCAGGCCCTGGGAACCCCTCCTGAGGAGCCTCTCCCATCCCATTCCACCGTTAAATTCATTTAAAATCCATGGATCCCACCTTTCCTTTCCCACAGCACTTCCAGGAGGAGGAATTCAGCTCCAGGATCTCCTGGGCCAGGCAGTAAAGCCAGGCCTAACTCAGAGCTCTGTTTCTCTAAGCCAGGCTCAACCCCCCAGCCTCATTTTCCCCTTTTCCCAAGGCTCTTCCCAACGCAGGACACCCGGATCTGACATCCAGGGCTGGGAAGGGCTGATCCCTGCACCTGCATTTGGGATTTCACTCCCAAATCCCAAAGAATGAGACCACTCCATCCTCTTCAAATATTCCAATAAAGCCACTCCCCCATTCCTTATCCATGGCAAATGTGGATGAGCACCATTCCCCGGGAAAACTGTTCCATTCCCTGGGAAAACTGTTCCATTCCCTGGGAAAACTGTTACATTTCCTGCAAAAACTGTTCCATTCCTTGGGAAAACTGTTCCATTCCTTGGGCAAAGGATGGGATGGCACTGGCAGATTCATTTCATTGTGCTTTAATTGGAATTTAATTGGAATTGTGGCTGTTCTTTATATAAAACTCTGTCACTGCTATTCTGGGAATGTGACCAGAGTTTCCCACATTATCCCACAATCCCAAACTTTTGGGACGTTTCAAAAATCCCCATTGAGAGGATGGCTGGTACTAATGGGAATTTGTTGGTATCAAAGTGATAATGGTGACTTCAGGCCAGGATTGCATTCCCAAGGATCCTTCCTGGAACTGCACAGAGCTGCTCTGGGAATCCCAGCCCAGCCAGGAATTCCCAATTCCCAATGTCCCATCCATCCCTGCCCTCTGGCACTGGGAGCCATTCCCTGGCTCCTGTCCCTCCATCCCTTGTCCCCAGTCCCTCTCCAGCTCTCCTGGAGCCCCTTCAGGCCCTGCCAGGGGCTCTGAGCTCTGCCTGGAGCCTTCCCTTCTCCAGGGGAACATTCCCAGCTCTCCCAGCCTTGGAACATCTCCATGGCCTCTGAGGTCACTCAGCAGCTCCACATCCCACCCATCCACGGAATTGTTTTCCACCCTTTCATTCCTGCTTATCCCACTTGTCTAACTGGAGCAGAAGCAAGCAGGGAATTTTTTATATCCCAATAAAGGAGGATCCTGGAGTGGGATGTTGGCCCTGCTGGCAGTGTGGATTCCCAGCTGGATCCTGGGATGAAAGGGGTCCTGGCACAGTCCTTTCCCTAATTTTGTGTGCATTGTCCTGCTCAGAACAGAACAAGATCCAATCACAACCAAATTTGTAGGGGAACAAATATAGGGAAAAATCAAAGCTGCCGGGGTCCTAAATTTTCCCTGTGGAGATTCCCAGGTTTCTATCAGGCACTGGGATTCCCGGGGTTATTCCCACAGGGAGGTGTGCTGGCTGCAGGAGGTCCCTGCCGGCCTGGATGGGGGCAGCTATCCCTGTCCATGGAAAGGGTAGAATGGGATGGGATTTAAGGTCCCTCCCAATCCCAAACCCTTCCATGGTCTGTGATTCCAGCCGTGGAATTCCCGGGAATCTGAAGCCCAGGGAAGGCAGCGGAGCTCTGCAGTGACAGCGAGCCAGGCCGGTGCTCCTGGGATTTCAGGAATGGGGTTGGGAAAGGCGCTGCCCGGAGCCCGCGGCCGGGCCCGTGCCGGTGCCTGGATCCCAGATCCCGACATCCCGGTATCCCGAGTGTCACTAGGTGTCACTGCTCTCCCGGCAATCCCGCCCCGCTCCGCATTCCGGGACACGGGGCTGAGTGGGACACCGGGAATCGGGAAACAGGGCCGGGACAGGGGTGGGGCAATGGGACCGGGATGTGTGGGACAGGGATGGGGGAACGGGACCGGGATGTGTGAGACATGGGTGGGGGAATGGGACCGGGATGTGTGAGACATGGGTGGGGCAATGGGACTGGGATGTGTGGGACAGGGATGGGGCAATGGGACCGGAATGTGTGGGACAGGGATGGGGGAATGGGGCAGGAATGTGTGGGACAGGGATGGAGAAATGGGACCGAGATGTGTGGGACAGGGATGGGGGAAAGGGGCAGGAATGTGTGGGATAGGGATGGAGGAATGGGACCGGGATGTGTGGGACAGGGATGGGCGAATGGGACAGGAAAATGTAGGACAGGGATGGGGGAATGGGACCGGGATGTGTGGGACAGGGATGGGTGAATGGGACCGGGATGTGTGGGACAGGGATGGGGGAATGGGACCGGGATGTGTGGGACAGGGATGGGGGAATGGGACCGGGATGTGTGGGACAGGGATGGGGGAAAGGGGCAGGAATGTGTGGGACAGGGATGGGGGAATGGGGCAGGGATGTGTGGGACAGGGATGGGGCAATGGGACAGGAAAATGTAGGACAGGGATGGGGGAATGGGGCAGGGATGTGTGGGACACAGGAGGAGCAAACAGGAGCCTTCCTGCCTCCAATTGTTCCTCTCATAATTTAGGGATGGGACTTTTCCTGTCCTAATTGAGGAATGGGATTATTCCTTCCATAACTAAGGGATTGTTCCTCTCCTAATTGAGGATGGGATTGTTCCTGTGTTAATTGAGGGATGGGATTGTTCCTGCCATAACTTAGGAATGGGATTGTTCCCGTCCTAATTGAGAGCTGGGGTTTTTCCTGCCATAACTTTGGGATGGGAAGCATTTTCCCTTGGAGTTGCCAAGGCCTGGAGGTGAAGAGCTCAAGGACAGAGCTCGAGCCACGTGCCTGCTGAGAAGGGAGAGCCACACTCCAAAGGGGAACGGTGTGGAGCTCCAAGAGCTCTTCCAGCTTTTCCCCTGGCTGCAGGAGCTGCCAGCCCTCCCTTGGCTGCTTAGAATCAATCCCATCTTCTCCTTCCAGCAGGAAGACAGAATGTTCCCACTGGATGAGGGAGCGAGGCAGGGCCAGCACGGCCCTGCTGCCGGGAGGATCTCAGCACTGGGGGGACCCCACAAGGGACTGTCACCCCTAAAGGCGGCCCCTAAAGGGGCAGGGGACAGGACATGGGCACAGGTGGCATCCACCATCCAGCTCATGGCAGAATCATGGAATGGCTTCATTGGAAAAGCCCTCCCAGGTCATTGAGTCCAAAACTCCCCCAGCACCGAGTCCCAGGTGCCACCCCAGGTGCCACCCCAAGCCACCACAGCAGGACAAATCAGCTGGAAGGGGTTTGGAAAACATCCTTTCTCCAGGCCCTGGCCTCTCCACCAGGTCATTCCCAGGAGAAGCATCCCAGGAAATCTCCAGGCGCCCCAGGGCCACCACACCCCTGTGGCAGCAGGGATTGTCCCACTGATCCCACACTGGTCCCATTCTGATCTCTGGGGCTGTTTGGGGTGATCCCAATTCCACACACGGATCCCTGGGGATGTTTGGGGTGATCCCAATTCCACACACAGATCCCTGGGGCTGTTTGGGGTGATCCCAATTCCACACACAGATCCCTGGGGCTGTTTGGGGTGATCCCAATTCCACACACAGATCCCTGGGGCTGTTTGGGGTGATCCCACACGGATCCCTGGGGCTGTTTGGGGTGATCCCACACGGATCCCTGGGGCTGTTTGGGATGATCCCACACGGATCCCTGGGGATGTTTGGGGTGATCCCACACAGATCCCTGGGGCTGTTTGGGGTGATCCCACACGGATCCCTGGGGATGTTTGGGGTGATCCCACACAGATCCCTGGGGCTGTTTGGGGTGATCCCACACGGATCCCTGAGGCTGTTTGGGGTGATCCCATCTCCACTCGGGAAGGACAGCACAGGGTTAAACTCGGCTGCAGCCCCAGCTCCGCATCCACGCTCTCCTCCAGGAAATCTCCAAGTCATGGCTGGGCCGGAGCTTGGCCTGGCCGTGCTGCCCATCCCTAGGAATGCCGGGGAGCTGCAATGCCGGGTACACACCCAGCCCACGGCTCTGCCTGTCGGGAGCTGCTGCTGCCACCCTCCAGCTATTCCCAAACCTCCAAAATCACCCGTGGGAAACTGGTCCAGAGCAGCCTCAGGCTGGGCGCTCCCCTGAGCAGAGGGGGACGAGAATTCCCAACAATTCCCAACAATTCCCAGGCGCTCGGGAGCTCGGGCGGCCGGGCAGGGATGGGCAGTGGGATCCAGGGGTCCCCGGTGTCACACCCGGCTGGCACCGCTCCTCTGGCACCGCCCCCGCGCACACGGGAAGGCTCCGAAACACCCGGAGCTGGATCCTCCATGAAAACAGAGCCGGGGGAACTTTGGGAATGGGGGTTCCACCACCCAGGCCCCAAAGGGCTGCTCTGGCTCGTCCCGCAGCTCCCAGGACTGGCCCTGCACCCCTCAGCAGGGAAACCCTTCTCCAAAAGGTGTTTTCCCAAAAAACCCACTCCCACTTCCCTGGGAGTGCAAGCCCGGAGCTCACTCCCACTGAAACCCACGTGGGAAATCCCACTCCCACTAAATCTGATCTCTGCGAGCTCCCCTAAAAGCACTCCCAAACCCATTCCCTCAGAGCCACTTCCCAAAGGCTCCTCCCTCCCTGAAATCCGTTTGCCCAAACCCAGCACAAATCCCACGGGCAAAAATCCTGCTCCTCCATTCCCCCAAATCCCCCCATTCCCCCAAACCCCCCTCCTCATCCTGCTCCGAACTTCTCCCAACAAACCCATTCCCTAAACGCCCCTCACATCCCCCTTACCCCATTCCAGCCCTGCAAGCCCCCAGTCCCATTCTCCTGATTCCCAAATCCTCCCCTTGCCACACCCAGAGCCCCCTCCCAGCCCCTCTGTGCCCCCAACCCCTTCCCCACGGCCTCTTCCTCCTCCCCAAACCCGCTCCCCTTCCCGACCCTTTGCCATGCCGGACCCTCTTCCCTCTTCCCAAAACCGCCTCCCTCCCCCTTTTCCTGACCCCTCCCATCCCGATTCCCAAAGATTCCCCTCAAAGCCGCTCCCCTTCCCGATCCCTGCCCACGCCGCCCCCTCCTCTGTCCCCCCAAAACCCCTCCCTGACCCTTTTCCATCCCTCCATCCCTCCAACCTCTCTCCCTTCCCTTTTCCCCCTCTCGCCCCAAACCTTTTCCCCTCCCTCCCGCCCCCCAAACCCTTCTCCTCCCTTCTCCCCCTCCCTCCCCATCCGAACCCTTCTCCTTTCCCCTTTCTCCATCCTCAAACCTTCTCCACTCCCTTCTCCCCATCCCTCCCCATCCAAACCCTCTTTTCCTCCCTCTCTCCCTGCCTCCACCCCCTCTCCCCTCCCTTCTGCCCCTCCCTCCCTATCCCCACCCTCCCTATCTCCATCCCCATCCCTCTCCCGTCCCTCCCTCCATCCCAATCCCCCTCCCCTCCATCCTTTCCCCCGCTCCCAGCCCATCCCGGTCCCTCCCCGGCTGCCCCGCGGGGCGGAGCAGGAGCGGAGCGGGCGGTGCCGGGCGGGCAGCGCGGCGGCTCCGCGGGCGCGGGGCAGCGCGGAGCGGCCAGGCTGGGCTCGCCTGGGCTCGGCACGGCTCCGCCCGGCCCGGCTCGGGCCGCCTGCATGCGGCGGCGGCGGCGGCGGGGCTGCGGGCAGGGATGAACGGCTCCTCGGCGGGGCTCCCGGCGGGGATGAGCGGCTCGCTGGGGGTTCCGGCAGGGCTGAACGGCTCGCTGGGAATGCCGGCAGCACCGAACGGCTCCTCGGCGGCGGCGGCGGGGCTGCTGGCGGGGGCCGGGGGCGCGGCGCTGGAGCTGGAGCGGGCGCTGCGCTGCTGCACCGCCGCCTCCGTGGTGACCGACGGCAGCGGCGCGGCGGCGGACGAGCGCAGCCTGTACATCATGCGCGTGGTGCAGATCGCCGTCATGTGCGTGCTGGCCCTCACCGTGGTGTTCGGCATCTTCTTCCTCGGCTGCAACCTCCTCATCAAGTCCGAGGGCATGATCAACTTTCTGGTCAAGGAGCGCCGCCCGTCCAAGGAGGTGGAGGCGGTGGTGGTGGGGCCGTACTGACCGCGGCGCCGAGCCCGGGGCTGCCCGCAGCGCCGACCGCCGGACCGACCGCCGGACTGACCGCCGGACTGACCGCCCGCGGACGCGCGGGGTCCGCTCGGAGCTTTTCCTCCTGAAAAACATCGGGCGAATGGATCCCGGCATGCCGGAGGTCGGGAGATGCTCGGGGTGGCCGGAGCCGCCCATCCCGGCCCGGGCCCGGTCCGGTCCCGCCGAAGTAAAGCGTGCTCTGATGGCAACAGGTCTGGGCTCCTTATTCCGTCCGCCTCCATCCCTTCCCCTTCCCTTTCTCCTTCCCCTTCCCTCCCACCCGCGAGTCCCGGGATGCGGCCGGGATGAAGCTCTCCCTGTGTCCCCGCGGCCCGTCCGGCCGGGCTAAATCTCCGCTTTTCCAGCGCTTTTCCAGCGCTTTTCCGGCCCCCGCGGCTGCTGAGCTCGGGACCCGCATCCCTGCGCGCCGGGAGATGCGGGAATTGCGTTCCTGCCCCCGGATCGGGGCTGTGGCCAGGGAAAGCGCCCAGCCCAGCCCAGCCCAGCCCGGCGGGATCCCGCTGCCCGGGAACACAGCGGGAATTCTGGCTCTGGGAAAGCCCAAAATCCGGGTTTATTATCCCAGCTACGAGCCGGACCAACAGGTGACTTGGCGCGGGCACATTCCAGGGAGGGAGAAGCCGCTGCTCCCACGGGATTTGGATTTCTCCGTCCCTTCCCTCCGCAGGGATCTTCCCGTGCGAGCTCCCCGAGTTGTTTCTCCCATTCCCGGGGGCTCCGCTGGCTCCTGGATAAATCCGTGCTCCCTCCCAGAGGCGCTTCCCGGGAATCCCGGCAGCGGGATGGGGACGCAGAGGCTCCGACAACCTGCGGGAAAATCGCTCTCCTGACACCCAAATTCCTGCCGGGAAATATTGATTGTCCGTGTTTTTTAGTGCTGGACGCTTTTGGAGCTTCCTGGTTTATCCCGGCGGTGGAGATGGCCGAGCTCCCGAAATTTAATGAACGCCCCTAGGAGAGGTTATCGGGAGTTTAAACTGGGGATGGGGAAGGTGAAATCCATTTCCAGCTGGGCTGGAAGGGGTGGAAAAAGCTGGAGCTGCCAGAGGCGCTTGTGGGAGAGGCTGAGGCAGAGCAGAGCATCCCCATGGAATCAATCCCCTGCGCCCGGCAGGAATCTCGGCAGCGATCCCTCATTTCCAGCCGCGTTTAGGGAAGGACAAAGAACAGATCTGCCTGTTCTCCCGGGAACAAACACACCCCGGATCGGGAATCACAGAACAGACACGTTCCCCAGGCTGAACCGGCCGCAGAAATGTATCCGAAATTCCCCTTTTTTACCCTTCAGTGCCAGAGGAACGTTGGGAAAAGGGGAAATTTAGGATAGCACAGTAAGAGGGAGAAATAAAGGAGAGGTTTCAGTCATTCCAAAGCATTTGCAGCTGTTTAACTGCAATACTTTGTGGTGTGGTGGAGAACACGGAGCATTCCCGAATCCTGGAATGCTTGGGCACTTTTTGGGAGTTAATTAATCAGGAATCCGTCATTAATTACAGGGAATGCTTAGAGTGGAAGACATTTTAATTAACCTTAATTCCCATCACCGGAATTCCAAGCCAAGGCAAACTCCTGGTTCTGACCTAAAATTGTGGAATTTTCAGCCTCAATCCAAGATCCCTCCTTGCCTGGTGCCCCCGCTCTAATCCAGTGTTTGTGGCTCTAATCCCTAAAAATATCCCTCATTTTAGGCAGGGGTGTGTTGGGGAAAGGGTTTTTCCTGCTGGGTGATGTGGAGATGTTGGGACACATCCAGTGCATCCATGGGATTTGGGAATTGGAGAACAGATGGGATATTTATAACCTGAGCATGGGCTGGGAGAAGGAGGGGGAGGAAGAACCTCTGAGACTCTGGGACCACCTCAGTCCCAGATTTTTGGGGTGATGGAGGAGCAGGAACCTCATGGGGAGCAGAGATTTTCCCAGCTGCTCCCACCATTTTTAGGAAAACACCTTGAAAGCTGCAGGAAGAATCTGTGGGATCGACAAATTTTGGATTTTTTTAGGGCTCTTTTGAGGTGAACAAGACCCAAAAATTCCCTGCAGCCCCAAGGAGAGCAGGCCCCGGATGGAATACTTGGAATTCCCCTGGAGTACAGCAATGCAAGACTCCAGTGTGACTTTGTTGGAGTCGGGGCTGGAATGCTCTCACCTCAGGCTCCCTGAATCCCTCATTGCTGTCTCCACAGCCATGACATCATTCCCGTGGATTGAATCCCAGTGCCAGCAGCCCCAGGGCAGAGCTCAAGGCCACACACCCTCCGTGCTCATCTCCCAGCTGGAAAACCCCAGAAAAAGCCTCTGCTGGGAATAAACCTCCCCAAATCCCACCTGCATCCCCAGGAACGCGGGATGGGAGAGCAAGGATGGATTTCCCCCTCCCAGCCCCAAAGTGCTGCGCATCCATCCCAGGACAATCCTGGAGGCGCCTCGGGCGCTCCCAGAGCCCCTCTGGAGAGGCTGGGCTGACACCTCGGCCAGGAAAAGTTCATTAAAACTCATTAAAATCACACCTGCAGCCCCGGAGCACTCCAGGTAATGGCCCTGGGGTTTCATCCTCTGCTTCCCACCTCTTTTTGGGGATCCTCGTCCGGCCCCGGCTGAGGGAGGAGGGGAAGGGGCACTTTGGCCGCTCAGCCACACCGGGAGCAGGGGGGTTAATTCCAATTCCATGCTCAGGCCACATTCCCAACGATTTTTAAAGCAGCTCGGCCCCAATCAGGAAAATCTGCACCCGGGGTTCATTTGGAGCTAAAAAGTCAAACCTTGGTAGGGACAGAGCAGCTCCAGCTTCTTGGTTTGCCTTCATATTTATTATTCCAAATGGAATGCATTCCTGGATCCTGCAGCGCTGGGGCTGGCAACTCTTAATGAAAGGATGTTCCCTAAAAATCCCAATATTCAGCTGGGAATCTCTCTAAATATCCCAGTATTCACCTGGGAATCCCTCTAAATATCCCAATATTCAGCTGTAAAATATCCCCCACTTTAGAATTCCTGATATTCAGCTGGGATCCCCCTCTAAATATCCCAATATTCAGATGGGAACCCCTCTAAAAGTCCCAATCTGGGATCCCTCTCTAAAATTCCTGGTACTCGGTTGGGATCTCCCTCCTAAAAATCCCAGTATTCAGCTGGGAATTCCTCTAAATATCCCAATATTCAGCTGAGAATTCCTCTAAAAATCCCAATATTCACCTGCAAAATATTCACCACTATAAAATTCCTGATATTCAGCTGGGATCCCCCTCTAAATATCTCAATATTCAGATGGGAACCCCTCTAAAAATCCCAATATTCAGCTGGGATGCCCCTCTAAAATTCCTGATATTCAGTTGGGATCTCCCTCCTAAAATCCCAGTATTCAGCTGGGGTCCCACTTTAAAAATCCCAGTGTTCAGCTGGCCCTCATTAGCAGGAGCCCATTAATGATCATTTAGGAGCCCTCATGAGGGGGCTGCTCCTCCTCCCGGGCCTGTTCGTGTCCATGAATGGATTGGCTCCCATTGATCCCAGCGGGAGCAGCGCTGCAGCCCCAGGGCACCGCGACCCTTCCGTTCCCCTGCCACAGAACCCAGCAGTGCCAGCTCTGCAATTAAGGCTTGGAGTTGCTCTCCCAAAATCAGAATTTTGGAGCTGCTGCTGGCACCAAATTCCTCCAGCCGATTCCCAAACTCTGGAATCGAAGGGTTGGTGCAGGAATTATTTTGAAGCGTTCCGGGAAATGCTGGAATTAAAGGGTTGGTTTTTCTCGTCCCAAAATTCTGTAAATCCTCCAAGGTGAAATTCTAACAGCAGCGCCTTCTCCCTTCACTGAACTGAATTCCAGCCCAAGGAATACTGGTGGATATGGAATTTCTTCCCTCTGGAATATGAGAGAGCTGGGAATGCTCCCCTGGAGAAGGGAAGGCTCCAGGCAGAGCTCAGAGCCCCTGGCAGGGCCTGAAGGGGCTCCAGGAGAGCTGCAGAGGGACTGGGGACAAGGGATGGAGGGACAGGAGCCAGGGAATGGCTCCCAGTGCCAGAGGGCAGGGATGGGTGGGACATTGGGAATTGGGAATTCCTGGCTGGGCTGGGATTGCCCCTGGATCCCTGGCAGTGCCCAAGGCCAGGATGGACATTGGGACACCCTGGGACAGTGGGAGGTGTCCCTGCCATGGCAGGGGTGGGATGGGATGGTTTGAATGTCTCTCCCATCCCAAACCATCCCATAATTCCATGATTTATCCAATGGTCACTGATGCATTTACTGGGATCTGTTTTGTTATTTTTATGGACACCTTTATTATTTCATGCCAAAAATCCGATATTTTTTATAGCTGGGGCCCAGACGCTTCCTCTGAAAATGGAAGCTGAAGGAAGCTGGAGCTTTCCAGGGCTGGGCAGATCCATCAAATCAGCCACGGGCAGCTTGGGACCTATTCCACAGTTATGGGATGTAATTTTAGCCCGTGGAAAAACAGTGCCAGGAGCACCTGATGTGACAAACACAGAAAGCAATCCATCACTGTCCTGGCTGTTATTCCATCACATTCTGGAGGGTTTCATTTCCCCACTCCTTGCTGCTGCTTGGGAAGTGTCTCCAGGGAGCCTGGCTGGAGCAACCAGGGAGGGAGATGGAGAGGGGATGGAGGAGGATGAAATAAATGGAATTGGGATGAAGGAGATGGAGTGAGAATTGAGGAGATAGAAATAAAGGAGCCAGGATGAAGGAGATGGAATCAGGATGAAATAAATAGAGTCAGGATGAAGGAGATGGAGCGGGGATGGAGGAGATGGAGATGGAGCGAGGATGGAGGAGATGGAGCAGGGATGGAGGAGATGGAATGGGAACGGAAGAGATGGAAATAAAGGAAATGGATGAAGGAGATGGAGTCGGGATGAAATAAATGGAGTCAGGATGAAGGAGATGGAGTGGGGAGGCAGGAAATGGAGATGGAGTGAGGATGGAGGAGATGGAGCAGGGATGGAGGAGATGGAATCGGGATGAAATAAATGGAGTCAGGATGAAGGAGATGGAGTTGGGGACTTCTCCCTGTCTCCAGCAACATCCAAGGAGCTGGAGTGAGGAACATGAGGATTCACCCATGGATACGGGGCCTAAGAGGAATGTAGGGATGATTTCACAGTGGGAAAAATGCGAGTGTGGATTAAAACCTGACACAGGGATTCAGACAGGTTTGTTTTGGGGCTGTGCCACGGAATTAATGGTGGATTTGTAGTCCTGGATAATGGAAGCTCAAAATCCCACTGGGATATCACCAATGAACTGGGAAGGGAGAGGAACATCAACAAAAATCCCCTGGAATCTGGAAAAGTTATGAAGAAATAAATCCATGAAATAAAAACGTGTGGCCTTGGAGAGAGAAATGGAAAGGAGTGTGGCATGTGGGATCCCAGCAGCCACTAATCCCTAATTCCATGTGTCAAACCCCTTTGGAACATCAACAGAGAGGGAACCATGAATCATCCTAATTCTCTTTGCACATTCCATGCACTTCCCATCCCTTTTTGCTCTTTTCCAATGGTAATTCCCAAACTCTGGAGTCAAAGGGTTGTTGCAGGAATTATTTTGAAGTGTTCAGGCACCTGTTGGAATTAAGGGTAGGATTTTCTCACCCCAAAATTCCATGAGCCCTCCAAGGTGAAATTTTACCAACAGCATCTTCTCCCGGGCCCATTTTGTCACAGGAATTACAACTGGAACAAAGCAAATCCAGGGATAGCCTTGAAGTGGGAAATGAATTCCCTTGGGAAAAAAAGAGGATGTTACTGGAAAATGGAGGCCAGCAGGAATTAGCTAATGAGCCCTGATATTGGTCATCCTTGGACACAGCAGGAAAACCCAGACATTAATTAAAGTGAGGGTTTCGGGAAAAGTGATGAACTTTGCTGTAAAAAGAGCTCAAAGCTTCCAGGGAGCTCCATGTGCCATGGAGGAGCTGGGACATTAATTGGATTAAAGGCCTGGGAAGACCTGGAACAGCAGCTCTGGGCTGTGGAGCAGGGAAAAGGTCTGGGAATTCATGGGAATTCATGGAGGACTTGACATAAAACCATGGAATTGTTTGGGTTGGGAGAGACCAGAGCAAGCCATGAACCATCACCGTTAATCCTGTCCCCAAGTGCCACCTCCACAGGTCTGGGAACACTCCCAGGGATGGGGATTCCACCTCTGGGTGCTGTGCCAGGGCTGGAAAACCCTTTCCATGATGGAATTGTCCCAAATATCCAAGCTGAAACTCCCCTGGGCCAGCCTGAGGCCGTTCCCTCTGCTCCCTGTCCCCTCCTGGCAGGGAATTCCAGAGAGGGAAAAGATCCCTGGGGATCCTCCTTGGCTCCAGCCTGAGCCCCTGCCCAGCTCCCTCAGGGATTCTGCAGCCCCTTCCCAGCTCCCTCAGGGATTCTGCAGCCCCTCAGGGTCCCTCCTGTTGGATCCTGGAGCTGTCCCCAGCCCTGGAGGTGCCCTGGGCTGTGTCACCCCGAGCTGGCACAGCCCAGGTGCCAGTGGCTCTTTCCCAGCTGGAAGCTCAGGTTTTTTGGGAGATGGGAATGACTGCGCCTCCTGCGCCAACTCCACCACACTCTGGGATGAGTCAGAGCCCTGCATTAAGCCCTGGGATTTTCCTGCATCCAGCAAAGGTGGGATGAGGGAGAAAAGCACAATTCCATCATTCCCTCCCAGCCCTCAGTGCTGGTGGGTGTTACCTGCGCCAGTGGAGCGCATCCATCCCACAGCAGGGCTGGAAAAGGCTGGAAAATCCCTTTCCATCCCAGATTGCTGCCGAGGATGGGCATCCTGTGGTTTCCCAGCTGAAATCCAGGAGCACTCAGAGCCCTGGGCTGGTTTAATGGCCATTAATGGCCCCGTGCTGCTGCCTCCTCATCATTCCCATTATCCCGTGGCTCAGCAGCTCATTCCAGGTACCCAGAGCTCCTTCCTTGCTGCCCGTGGGGAGGGGAGGGAATGGCTCCTGCTGTGCCAGGATTCATTCCCAAATTGCCTGGGGAAAGCAGATTGAGCCAGGCTGCAGCAGCTCACGAGCGAGAGGCGCCACTGATCCCACCCAGAGCCCGGAGAGGAGGAAAATCTGCGCTGCTCCTAAGGCTCCAGCAGGATCCACATCCCGGATTTAGGGCAGGAGCGGGGTGCCAGGGGCAATCTGGGGGTGGAACTCCCAATACTGTCCCAAATCCCAGCCGGGACCAGGTTCCTGCATTCCTTCTGGAAGTTTTCCTGTCAAAACACCGAATCTTGGCAATCCACGCAGGCCTGGGGTGTGCAGCTCCTGGAAGAGCCCAAGCCTGGCTTTGCCTCCAAGGCAGAGCTCAGAGCATTCCAGGGAGCTGGCCTTGGAATTCCAGGCTGGGCTGGGATGGAAAGGACCTTAAATCCCATCTAATTTAAAAAAAAATTGTTTTTTTTTTTTCCCCTCGAGTGTCATTCTGGACCTGCAGAACTTTTGGGGTTGTGAGGACGATGTATGGGAATATTTGGTTGGAAATGGATGATGGGATTATGGAATTCCAGACCGGTTTGGGTTGGAAAACACTTTAAAGCTCATCCCAAAAAGTCAGGAGGTTTGCACCTGAAAATAGAGGGAAATTCGGGGGAACCAGGAGGTTTACACAGAAAATAAAGGAAAATAATAAAGGAAAATAAAGGAAGGAAAAAAAAACAAAGGAAAATAAATGAAGGAAAAAATTAAAGGAAAATAAAGGAAAAAATAAAGGAAAATAAAGGAAAATAAAGGAAGGAAAAAATAAAGGAAGGAAAAAATAAAGGAAAAGAAAGGAAGGAAAAGCAAGGAAGGAAAAGAAAGGAAAACAAAAACGAGGTTTTTACTGGAAAATAAAGGGAAAAAAGGAAAACAAGGAGATTTTATACCATCAATAAAGGAAAAGAAAGGAAAACTGGGAGGTTTGCACCTGAAATAAATGGGAACAGGGAAAACAAAGAGGTTTTCCCTTGAAATGGAGGAAAATAAATGGAAATAAAGGAAAAGCAGGAGGTTTGCAGAGCCAGAAGCTTTACTTCCATCTCATTTTAACCTGGAAAATCACCTCCTGTCATCCAGGCTTCAGCAGAGGATTAGGAACTGTCCAGGACATAAAGGGAAAATAAAGGATGGAAGATTTTATGACAGGAGAAAAATGAACAATAGCCAAAATCCATCTGCGAGGGAGAGAGGGGCCAATCCATGCTTTCTGCTGGGTGTAATGTAATTTCTCCAGCATTTTCTGACTGATAAGCTTGGATGAAGTGTTTGTGTTGGAAAAATTCCGTGTGCTCAGGAAGGGCTCGTTGCAAGGGGTGGCAAAGGAAGGAGAAGGGAGATGGGAGCGTGGCCTCCAGCACTGGAAGGCTGGATATTCTTTGGGATAATTATCCAGAATTACCTTCTCCCACACAAAACCCACTGAGAGCCCGTGGAAAATCCTGGATCCAGGTGCACAGCTCATCAGCACAGGGACAGAGGTGGGAATGGCAAAGGAATTGTTTGGAGAAGCCTCCAAATCCAAGTTCTGCTGTCCCTGAGCTCCCCCAGCTCCGGCCCAGCCTCCTCTGGGAAGGGATTAATTCCCAAAAATCCAGGGGTGCAGCTGCCTCACCTTGGAATCTGCTGGGAAACACCTGCAATTCCCAGGAAGCCCATCCCAAATGCAGATTTTTGGGAAGCAGAGGGACCTGACCTGCAGCCAGGGTTAACTCTGAGCTCCGGTTTAACTTCGGGAGCCTCCTCAGGGCTTCTGAATCCCCATCCAAGCTGCAATTCCCCGTTTCTCCTGAAGCCTCAGCTTCCAGGGATTTCCTGACTCCTTTTCCTAATTCCTCCCTGCTGTCCTGCCCTGCAGCAGGCAGGGAATGCCAAAGGAGAGAATCTTCTCCTGATCCAATCCCGTGGGATTCCCAGGCTGGAGAACCGGGATCTCCGCTCCAGGACAATCCCACCTCTGGAATTCCTGCCAGAGGAGCAGGAAAAACGCCCCTGAGGCTCCATCCCCTGCATCCAGCTGCCCCAGTGCCTCCCATTCCTGGAGGGATTTCAAATCCACTCGGGAACACGGATTGGGCCCTGGAAGTGCTGGGAATTTTGGGATCCCATGCCCTCGGATGGTTTTCCCAACCCAAGCCCTTCTGTGATTCTCCAATCCTGCTCCTCATTTCCTGGCTTTCAAAAGTGCTTGGATCAATATTCCCTCAGTTCTCCCAAGGTTTTGGGTCTGGAGGATTTCCTCAAGAGATGTATTTGGGAAAATCAAGGATTGGCACAAATGACAGAGATCCAGTGACAGCCAGGCGTCCCCAGGTTTACTGGGACAACTGGGAAGATTCTGCTTGTAGGTTTGCACCACATTCCAACATTTTCCCTGACTCAGAAATCTGCTTTCCCACAGAAACCACAGGTTTTTCCCATAGATCCCAATGATTTTCCACAATCTGCTTGATTTGGGAAAATCTTTCAAGCTCTGGAAATTCTTTGTAGCGACCGATTTCGAAATAAAGATTCCAAGAAAAACTTTTAAATAAATGATTCCTTTAGGAAATACCTGAGATGGTTGGAAAACATTTGGGATACTGAGAATTCCATAATTCCTGCCTTTCCAACGTGTCCATCCATATTTTTGAATTTGGTTGCATTTCGAGAGGGGAAAAGCAGCAGCTCCAAGGAGCTCTGGAGGGATGGGAAAAACCCTGGGATAAAGGGATATAAAATTATGAGGAATTTGAGCAATCCATGAAGCCTGGAGGGGTTTTCCTTCTCTAATCAGTTCTCCAAGAGGCACAAAACTGGAAAACTGAAATTCCAGCCCTGGATATCACCAGAGTTGTTTCCTTGGTGACTGTAACCATGGGAAGGACCTGCATTCCCTTCCCTGAGCCTGAGTGAGCTTCTTCTGATCAAACCAAACAAACAAAACCAGAGGAAAAAGAAAAAAAAAAAGAAAAAGAAAAACTGAAATATATTTTCCACTCAGGTGCCATTTTCATATTTGGGATTCAGCTCCTGCTGCATTTTGAACACATTTCTTAATGGCTCTAAACCCAGTGGGAATCAGCAGTTCCTGACCTGTCTGCTGCCCTTATTCCCACTTTTTATTGAGTTTGAAAACTTGGAAAATATCCCTAATGTTGTCAAATCCAATCCTTGGCCTGCCAGGGTCCCCAGGTGCCACATCCACAGGGCTTTAAATCCCTCCAGGAATGGGAATTCCACCTCCCAACCTTTTCCCTGCAGGAATTTTCCCAATATTTTCCCAGCTGCGCAGGGACAGGCACTGCCCCAGGCTGTGTCACACCAGGGCTGGGACATCCTGGGTTTCCTCGGCCTCCTTCCCATCAAAAAGGCATTTCCAGGAGCATCCCTGGAATTTGCAGCACAATCCCTGCTTTAAGGAATCCCTGAGATCCCTCCTGCTGCAATTTCCAGATGGCGCCAGGAGCTAGAACCACATCCTAGGTCCAAGGTGGTTTGGGATCCACTCTGGGATCCAAGGTGGTTTGGGATCAACTCTGCAGAGGCTCCTCATCCCTGAATCCCTGGGAGCAGCCTTTCCCAGGTTCTCATCCCTAAATCCCTGGGACCAGCCTTTCCCAGGTTCTCATCCCTGAATCCCTGGGACCAGCCTTTCCCAGGTTCTCATCCCTAAATCCCTGGGACCAGCCTTTCCCAGGTTCTCATCCCTAAATCCCTTTCCCAGGTTCCTCATCCCTGAATCCCTAAACCCCTGGGACCAGCCTTTCCCAGGTTCTCATCCCTAAATCCCTTTCCCAGGCTCCTGGTGCCAGCCCCTTCCCAACGCTGCTCTTCCCCTCCTGGGGAGCCACTGCCCGGTGGATGCAGGAGCTGAGAGCTGCTCCTCCCTCATTCCTCCCGGGAATTTCACCTCATGGAAGTCTGGGATCCGGCCAGGCTCAGCTTTTCCTGCAAAAAGCAGGGATGCCAGCAGAGGAAGGAGCAGAGGGAGCAGCTCCTCCCTGCTTCCAACCAAACCTTCCTCCCTCACAGAGAACATTCCATGAATTCCCCATCCCCAGCCCGCCAATCCAATGGAAATGAGCTCCTGAAAATCCCCGAGCTGTGAGGAGCTGGACCTTTGGACAGAAATCATTCCCAAAAACCATTCCATGGTGTGGGATAGACACAGCGATCCCAGCCCTGCTTGCTCCGGGTTTGGGGACATCCAGGGAGTCTTGGGCACCAAAAAATGGGAGGGAAAACTCCAAAAGGAGGAGGAAAACTCCAAAAGGAGGAGGAGGAAAAACTCCAAAAGCAGGAGGAGGAGGAAAAACTCCAAAAGCAGGAGGAGGAAAAACTCCAAAAACGTAACACTGGTTCTTAAATCTTGGAGTAAAACAAGTTTTTACCCCAAATGCACATCCCACTGGATAGGGGGAGGTTGGCTTGAACCACAGAGCTCCTCTTTCCCTAAAAATAAACCAGCAAAAATTCCCTGCAAATTAAACATTCTAAAATGATGGGTTAGTGAAAAATCAAGGATTTCTCTTCAACTCCAAGATTTTTCTCCAGCACAAAAATTTCTCTTCCCAACAGAGATTTCTCCTCCCATCCCGAGGGAGGTTGGGCTCTGCCAAAAATTCCTGGAAGAAAGCAGGGATTTGGGGAAGCCCTGGATCTTTGGGTGCAGATTTCCAGCTCTACACTCCTACAAATCCTCTTTTCCCAGCTGGAATTATTTTGTCAGATGAGGAAGGCTCAGCTAGGAAAGGGATGATCATTTTGCACGGAGTTGTAAACACGGAGTTGTAAATATTGCACGGGAACATCCCAGCTACTCTTGGGTTTAACGCATGCAGACAAAGTGGGACAAATTCTCCTCCCAGTGCCAAATTTTCCAGCTGGGATCTCATTTGAGCAGCTCCACTCCAGCTTTGCACTGAGCCATCCCTTTGTATCCCGATGGAAGTGAAGGGGAGAGAGGGAAAATGGGGCTCCAAAGCATGGATCTCCCATGCTCCCTCCAGTTTCAGGGAATTCCAGCCCCTCTGGGAGCCCAGGGGGTTCATCCCTCCAAGCACAGCTCCAAAATCAGCAAGGATTTATCGTGGTTTCATGGAGTCGAGGAATGGTTTAGGCTGGGAAATCCTCCAGGATAAAGGACAGGAGCCAGGGAATGGCTCCCAGTGCCAGAGGGCAAGGATGGATGGGACATTGGGAACTGGGAATTCCCAGAGCAGCTGGGGCTGCCCCTGGATCCCTGGCAGTGCCCAAGGCCAGGCTGGATCACCCTGGGATGGTGGGAGGTGTCCCTGCTATGGCAGGGAGGGAATAAATGGGATTTATGGTCCTTTCCACCCCAAACCATCCCATAATTCCATGGATTCTGAGTGTGTGCTGTCCAGCCTGGTAGAGGGAGGTTAAACCCCTGCAGCAGAACAGATCCTGGGATTAAACCCAACTTTTGGGATTACATTTCTCCCCTTGGGACACTCCATGAAAAACAAACCTGGAGGGACACCCTGAACACAAACCCAGCAAAATCTCAGATATTCCAATGTTGGCCCAAAGGAGCCAATCCTGTTATACATCTTTAATCCAAACATTTCTCTGGGAAGAAATGCCTCAGGAATGAGCTTCTCCTGGAGTGACATCCATGGAAAATATCAGGAGTTACAGAAGGAAGTAACAGATGTCACTCAGGCTCCCCTGCTCCCATCCCTAATTAAGTTTGGAACCAATCAGCTCTCATTAACATATGGAGCTTTTCCCAAACATATTTCCTTTGGTTTAAAAATATCCCATTCCTGCCGCACAGGGAATAACGGCTCGGGGAATATTTACCTTTCAGCCACTGATTTGCATATTTAAATTTAATTTTTTAAAATGGATTTTGAACAATTCTGATCCGAAAGGAAAAGGGACCCTCCAAGAACAGGGAGCAGGAAGTGGCTGTGCAGCATTCCCAGGGAAGGCAAATTTCTGGGAGCTGCTCCCAGGGTGGGAAGGGCTTCAATATCCCTTTTTTTGGGAAATTTTCCTGCACACCCTTGGATTAATCATGACAAAACAGGGACTGGCCTGGCTTTTTGTATCCTAGGAAAATGGGGGGAAAATCTCATTTTAATTCATGAGAGCTGTGCTCAGAATTTTGGGAATGATCAAATCCATCCAGGGAGAGATCAGAGCTCCTGAAGGGGCTCCAGGAGAGCTGGAGAGGGGCTGGGGACAAGGGATGGAGGGACAGGAGCCAGGGAATGGCTCCCAGTGCCAGAGGGCAGGGATGGATGGGACATTGGGAATTGGGAATTCCTGGCTGGGCTGGGATTGCCAGAGCAGCTGGGGCTGCCCCTGGATCCCTGGCAGTGCCCAAGGCCAGGATGGAGCACCCTGGGGCAGTGGGAAGTGTCCCTGCCCTGGGATGGGATGGGATGGGGCCCTGGAAAGGCTCTGAGCTCTCCCTGGATCCTTCCCTTCTCCAGGGGAACATTCCCAGCTCTCCCAGCCTGGCTGCAGAGCAAGGACAGAGCCCATCCCAACAACATCCCCGTGAACCATTTGAATTCCTCTTTACAGCATCCTTCCCTTGGAAAAGCTCAGGAAAACCTTCCCATCCTTTTGTGAGCTGCAGCAGCTGCTCGGGGGGAGCCTCTGCTCATCCCTGGGGGCGAGGGGAGGGATCCCAGGGGAGGGATCGGGAGCAGGAGGGGATGGATCCAAGAGGGATGGATTGGGATCAGGAGGGGAGAGATTGGGATCCCAGGGGAGGGATCAGGATGAGGAGGAGATAGATGAAGATCAGGAGGGGAGGGATCCGAGGGGAAGGGATGGATCCCGAGGGGAATGGATTGGGAGGGAATGGGATGGATCCAAGAGGAGGGATTGGGATCAGGAGGGGATGGATGAGGATCAGGAGGGGAGGGATCTGAGGGGAATGGATCAGGAGGGGATGGATCCAAGAGGGATGGATCGCGATCAGGAGGGGAGGGATCGGGAGGGGATGGGATGGATCCCAGGGAAGGATCTGGAGGGGGTGGATGGATCGGGCTGGGATGGATGGATCAGGAGGGATTGGATGGATCAGGATTGGATGGATGGATGGATGGATGGATGGATGGATGGATGGATGGATGGATGGATGGATGGATGGATGGATGGATGGATCGGGCTGGGATGGATGGATCAGGCTGGGATGGATGGATCGGGAGGGGATGGATGGATGGATCAGGATGGGATGGATCAGGCTGGGATGGATGGATCGGGCTGGGATGGACGGGTCGGGCTGGGATGGATGGATCAGGATGGGATGGACAGATCGGGCTGGGATGGATGGATCAGGATTGGTTGGATGGATCGGGCTGGGATGGATGGATCAGGAGGGATTGGACGGATCGGGCTGGGATGGATGGATCAGGCTGGATTGGACGGATCGGGCTGGGATGGATGGATCAGGCTGGATTGGATGGATCGGGCTGGGATGGATGGATCAGGATTGGATGGATGGATCGGGCTGGGATGGATGGATCAGGATGGACGGATGGGGCTGGGATGGATGGATCAGGATTGGATGGATGGATCAGGCTGGGATGGATGGATCAGGATGGACGGATCGGGCTGGGATGGATGGATCAGGATTGGATGGGACGGATCGGGCGCTCAGCCAGGCGTGGCCTGATGCCGTGTGACGCGGCGCTGCCCCGTGGTGTCCCAGGGACGCCGCTCCCCGGGACAATCGATTCTGGAGCAGAGCGAGCCCGGGTTTGCGTAACCGCGGCGCCCAGCGGCGCAGCACAAACACCCGGCTGCTCCCGCTCCCACAGCCCCACCCTGGCCCGAAAGACACGGGAAATGGCTTCCTCACCCAATACTGGACAGAATTCCAGAGAGTCCCAGCAGATCCCCATGGGAGCGGGGGGACACGGCTTCCCCTGCCCTGCTGCCTTGGAGTTCCACACCAAAAATCCATCGGCTCCCGACTCTGCCCCAGGGCAGCTCGCTTTTCCAGGCCACTCTCCTGTCACATCCCTGCTCTCTCGCTCAGTGCCTGGTTTTATTTTAAAACACCAAATTACCCAGTGCTGAGCCCCCCACCCACCTCAATTTGTCCCCAAAATCCCAAAGAGACTGCAGGAAAATCCTGCTCTGAGCTCCCCCAGGGCTGGGGATTTAGTCCTTTCCTCAGCTGCCCCCAGAATTTGGGTCTGGGGAGGAAATTCCTCTGGGAATTATTGATAAATCCCTTAAATTTATTTTATTTTTAAGCAGTCAGGGTTATTCTAAATTGCCTTTATCCTTCTCCTGTGAAGCCTCATCTCACCCAACACCTCCTATTCCTGCACCACATTCCCACTCCCATTTCATGCCAGGGATGGAATCAGTGTGAGGAAAACACAATTCCTCATCTCAGACCCCAAATCCAGCTGGAATTTGGTGGAATCGCCACCACCCTTTTCTCCCACCCAATTCTCCATCTCTCTCCTTCCTTAAGGAAAACTGCTGGAGCTTATTTAGGATTTCAGAGGCACTCCAGCACCCAAAGGTGACCAAGTTCCACAGAAATCACCCAAATTTGGGTGGGAAATGCCCCAGCTCTTGCCCATTCCAGTGGATTTGGGTATTCCATGGACTCCCAAGCTGGGAATTTGTGGGAAAACAAAACATTCCTGGCCTGAAATCCAACAATTCCCAAGGCATCTGAAGGATCAGAGAGCGCCCCTGGCTGTCTTACTCCTGAGTTACTCCTCGAGTAGC
This sequence comes from Molothrus ater, assembly GCF_012460135.2. Taxonomy (NCBI): domain Eukaryota; kingdom Metazoa; phylum Chordata; class Aves; order Passeriformes; family Icteridae; genus Molothrus; species Molothrus ater. Next base: position 37,181,810 of record NC_050484.2, on the reverse strand, counting down.
ATCTGAGATGCGGAGATGGATGAAAAGAGGCCCCAGCCTGGCAGGGAAAAGCAGAACAGACTCATCCACAGCCTGGCCTGGACTCTTTTCCCATCTTTTCAATCATTCCACCCTTTTTGTGCCCAGTGGGATTCATCCCTCTGCTGCTCCCAAGCTGCTTTTCCCAGGATGGATTCATGCCTCGACAGGTTTGGGATTTAAGAGTCCAATTCTACAACAAAAAGCAGCAAATAAAATCAATAACGAGCACGGCTGGCTGAAAGAACCATGGAAGATAATTTGAAAAAAGACTCCAAATTCAGGAGTTTCCACACTGCGGGGAAAACCAATCAATTCCCTGGAATGGTTTTGCTGGCACTGCTGGAGTTTTGTTTTAAAAGGAATAAAAAATGCCACCAAGATGGGTCAAGGTCTTTGTTTGCCCCGATCTCAGGGAAAAATGAGGGGAAAAACCCTATTTAATCCCAATGGATGTAAAATCCTCAGTTTTCCCATTAAAGCCTGGGAACCTGCCCCTCTGGTCTCACTGAAATGTCAGAGCCTTGCTCTGCAAAACCAGCAAAAACACCAACAGGAATCCTGGAATAGCTGAATTCCCTCTCATTTATTTCCACACAAACTCCAGGACTGCAGCAGGACAAAACCAGTGACAGAAATCTTGGGCCAAGTTAAATTTATATTGGATTATTTTCACTTCTCCCACAGGAAAAGAAGGCTGAGGGTCCCAGGCCCAGCCCAGGCAGGGGCTGCACCCTCCCAGGAACAATTCCTGCCCAAAATTCCAGGAAATTTTCCCTCTTCCACCTCCTTCCCACCCTGCTCTCCTGACATTTAAGCCAACCCCAGCACCTTCAGAATAAATTGTATTTTCAGGAAGTCTTTACATTTACACGAACACCAATGAAGTCACAGCTGAAGGAACTCCAGGAGTGGCTGCTCCCAGCTCCAACATTCCCAAAAATTATCCAGCATTTACCTTGGCTCCACTTGTTTCTGTCTGGAATTTGGGAGAGGTTTATCCATGGAAACCCAGGAAGTTCCCCAGCCCCTGGATATGGGGGAACATTCATTATTTGCCCTCTTAATATTCCCACTGTTCACTGATTTTTTTGCTCCCCATCACTTCCCACATATTCCCCTTTTTCCCATCAGCATTTCCTCATTTTACTGGTATTTCTCCTCAAGGAAAATTCCTATTTAAAGAACAACATGGTTCCGTGAATATTTCCCTGATGGGAATCATTTGGGCCTAAGCAGCAGTTTAGCAGCTGGAGAAAACAAATGGGGTTATTTTAAGCTCAGCTTTTGTGCTGCAGTTCAGGCCTAATTTCATTTTATAATAAAGCCAAACTCTTATCATACTTGGGGAAATATTTGGATGACTTTCCCAATTTTTAATCTAATTCCTGCCAATTTATTTGGAAGGCTTAATTTCAATTGTCACAACCAGCAGCAATATCCAACCTGGAATTGCACATCCAAGCTGTGGGAGGATCCCACACCAAAAACTGCTGGGAACTGCCAGGAATCTCTGATTTTATCTCAGTGCCTCGGTTCCCACTTGTCCAACAGCACAAAAAATAACAGCGATCACCTCTATAAAACTTAAATAATAAAAACAGCAAAGTATTAGAGGGATAATTAGTATTTCAATTAATTAGAAACAAAAGAACGTACGGAAGTGGTGGATTTAAATGCAAATTATTCACTGGGTTTAGGAGTGAAAAAAACCCCTTCACAGATGAATTTTGTGCTATTTTTTATTTGATCTGGATGCATTTTGTTGGAAAAATAAATGTGGGAGTGTAGACTTAAACTGTTGGGACTCTGTGTCCTCATTAAGCACTAATTGCTGCTGTTTATCTGGCCAACATTCTTCTGCAGGAGAAGCTTTCCAAAACCCTCCTTTTCTCCTTTAAATCATCCCAGTACTCGTTGGAATAAAAGGAAGGCTTCCATTCTGGTTTGGATTCATTTTGATTTAACCCCATGACTGAACCAAAACTCTCTGGGCAGCGGAAGCCAAAATCCCAGGAGGAAATGGGATGTGTTTCTCCAGGAGGAAGTGGATGCTTCCCTAAAAACCAGCCCAGCTGTCAAAGCTCCCCTCCAAATCACCTGATTTGGGACAAAATGGTTTTGGGAAAAGAGGATTCTGCCACAAAGGGTGACCTTCAGATTTTTGGGGAGCAGCCACCAGTGGGTTTGAACAGGCCAGAGCTCTGAAAACCAGGAAAATGGGATTGAGGGGATTTGGGAATCGCAGCCAGACCTGCACCCATATCCCACAAAACCCCTCACAACCCTTTAACTCCCAGGGCTGGGAGAGCTGGGAATGCTCCCCTGGAGAAGGGAAGGCTCCAGGCAGAGCTCAGAGCCCCTGGCAGGGCCTGAAGGGGCTCCAGGAGAGCTGGAGAGGGACTGGGGACAAGGGATGGAGGGACAGGAGCCAGGGAATGGCTCCCAGTGCCAGAGGGCAGGGATGGATGGGACATTGGGAATTGGGAATTCCTGGCTGGGCTGGGATTCCCAGAGCAGCTGGGGCTGCCCCTGGATCCCTGGCAGTGCCCAAGGCCAGGCTGGAACACCCTGGGATGGGGAAGGTGTCCCTGCCCATGGAATGGGTGGAATGGGATAACCTTTAACATCTTTCCCAAGCCCAGCAATCCCAGCATTCCATGAAACCCAAACCCACACTTTTTTTCCTCTCCCCGTGGGTTTTTGGCCCAAGAAAATCCAGGCCCCAGGGCAGGAATTGCTTCTCTGCACTCCTTGCCCAGGAACACTGCCCACATTCCCAGCTTTTATTTCCTTAGGGGTGGGAAATTGGCCAAATCCCAACATTCCCCTCCACCTGCAGCCCTCAGGCTTTTCTAGGATGAGCTTAATTCCTTCTCCATGCTCAATGCCCAGCTGGAATGGGGCAATAGGACCTAAAAGCCCCAAATTCACTGAATTTGGGGGGCCTGGAGATGTGGAGCCCCAAAGGTGTTGGAATGTGATTCAATCCCACCTTTCTCCCCCATTCCTGCTTCACCGAATCCCAGTTCTGGGGCTTCATATGGAAAAGGGATTTGTGTCCATCTCTCATCCATGGCTTTATTGGACTGAGGGTTACACAACTCCACAGCCTCATAAAACACAATCAGCTCTGGAAAATGCTTTTCCTGCCTTCCAGCCCACGGCACAAATCAGATTTCAGGGATAAGATCCAGCCTGGCTTTATGAGGAGAAAGGGCATTAAACCAGGACTAAAATAGGAACCACACCACCCTTAGGCTTATGTGGAGAAAGGATTGGGATGTGCTTTTAAAAAAAAAAACCACTTCAGATATCTTGCCTTTCACTGTAATTCTCCAGTCCCGGGCAAATCTGGGATCAGCAGCAGGAGGCTGCCCAGACACACAGACAGGTGAAGCATCTGCCCACAAAAAGCTGCTCAGACCTGGCAGCACTCCCAGAGGTCGGAATAAATCCTTCAGAAATTGTCAGCCGAGGCACAAAGGGCAGGCAGAGGAAGGAGAAGGAGATGATAACAAGAGAAATTTGCTTTATTGAAGCTGTCTCTGCTACAGAGGGAACGGCGCCTCGAGGGCAGGGAGGGCTCGGAAGCACGAACTTCTCCTTGAGCAGACTTTTCCATGTTTGCCAGCCCCAGCAGCAGGAAAAGGCAGACCAAGGGAATTGTTACAGCTCAAACATGCAGGGAAGGGCCCAAATGCTCTCCCAGGGAAGGTGGGGCTGCCCTGGATCCCTGGCAGTGCCCCAGCCAGGCTGGAGCAGCTGGGACCGTGCAAGGTGGCCCTGCCATGGAATGGGTGGAATGGGATCATCTTTAACACCTTTTCCAACTCCAGCTATCCCAGCATTCCATGAATCCCAAACCCACTTTTTTTTTTTTTTTTTTTTTTCCCCTCTTTCTGTGGGTTTGTGGCCCAGGAAAATCCAAGCTCCAGGGCAGGAAGAGCTTTCTCTGCACTCCCTGCCCGCATTCCCAACTCTCACCTCGTGGCAGGGGTGCCACTAAACGGGATTTCAGCTCCCTGGGATTCCGGGATTTTCAAAAACTCCATGTGCAGACCAGACCCCACCAACTCCTGTCCTGAACTGCCTTTCACCCAAGCCAGCCCAGCCCTGAGTGATTTCTGGTGTTGCTCTGAGGGCAGAGGTTCCCCATCCCTCTTCTTTCCCCACCCGAGTGCTGAATTTCTGCCCTGAATTCCCACTTCCAGCAAAACCAAACCACGCTCGACCCAGGAGCATTTTCCAAGAGATCTGCGGAGCGCAAAAAGAGATTTATTTTGGATAAATCCCCGTTTCCTTCCCAGCTCTCTGAAAGGAGGCTGAGGCAGAGCGAGCACAGCTTGGATTGGAAATGAATTTTTCTCCACATGCTCTGGAAGAGGATCCTGGGAATAGAACCAACAGCAGGACAGGCAGCTCTCACTGCACTCCCAGGGTTTGATTTACCGTGGAGCTTTAGCACTTCCACTGCTGAGAAAACACAAAAAGAATGTGTAAATCCAACTCAATATTGCACCGAGCAGCAACAGCCCCGAGCACGCTGTGAGAGCTGCAGCTCCTCTGGAATTGCCCTGCTGGGAGAGGCCTGGAGATGCAGATTTATTCCTGCCACTCCAGAATTTCCATCTGGGAGCAGAAAAGGTAGGGTTGGAGGTGCTGTCATAAGCAGCTTTTTCGTCCTGACTGCTTTTATTGCTTTGGGAGGGAATAAACAGAACCAGGGTTTGTTTTCTGGATTATAATTTGACTTTTTCTTGCTTGAAAAATGGATTTATTTCAAATCAATCCGTGCACCTTGGAACCTTTCCCTCCCTGGAGGGATTTGCCTTTTAATGGCATTCCCACACATTCCCCTCGTGGAATGTTCACCCTGTCCTGTTTAAATGCTGAGGTGATCCTTGAGCTCTTCAAATCCAACAAATCAACAAATCACCACAAAACAGCAGAGCCAGCACTGAAATGCCACTAAAACTCCTCCTTGGGCATTCATTTCCCAGATTGTCAGCAGTTATGGGCAGCCAGGCATATTTAAACCCAAATTCAAGCCTGGTTTGACTCCTCTGACACCTTTAGAGCCAGAAATCTCCATCCCACATCCTTCAGGGATTTTTCTTTTTTTCCTCCCTGCCAGAACTTCCTCAGCCCTTCCAAGCCACTCAGCACTGTCCCAGGGAATATTCCACAGCAATTATTTGACATTTACAGCTCAGGGAAGCTCAGGGTTTGCCTCAGGGCTGTTCCAGGCTCCCCAGGCAGCCAGGAGGAACCTGGGCCATGGTGGAGAAAACAGGGAAAAGGGAGTTAAAAACATCCAGGGACAAGGGATGGGATTCCATGGTGTGATGGCAACCAGGACAAGGGATGGAATTCCATGGTGTGATGGCAACCAGGACAAGGAATGGAATTCCATGGTGTGATGGAAACCAGGACAAGGAATGGAATTCCATGGTGTGATGGCAACCAGGACAAGGGATGGAATTCCACGGTGTGATGGTAACCAGGACAAGGGGTGGAATTCCATGGTGTGACAGCCACCAGGACAAGGAATGGAATTCCATGGTATGATGGAAACCAGGACAAGGAATGGAATTCCATGGTGTGATGGTAACCAGGACAAGGAATGGAATTCCATGGTGTGATGGTAACCAGGACAAAGGATGGGATTCCATGGTGTGATGGTAACCAGGACAAAGGATGGAGTTCCATGGTGTGACGGTAACCAGGACAAGGGGTGGAATTCCATGGTGTGACAGCCACCAGGACAAGGGATGGAACTCCATGGTGTGATGGCAACCAGGACAAGGGGTGGAATTCCATGGCATCCATGGAATCAAATGTAAAATCATCAGGGCTGGAAAAGCCCCCCAGGATGGAGCCCAACCATTGCCAGCACTGCCCCCTGTCCCCCCCAGTGCCATATTCCCACAGCCTGGGGATCCCTCCGGGGCTAGGAATCCAGGGCTGGAGAACTTTTGGGAATGCAGCATTCCCAGCTGGCAGGGAAGGAAGGAGGGAGGGAGGCAGGATCCATGGACAGCCCTGGAGCTGGGACAGCTCTGCAGTCCCACAGCCAGAGCCAAATAATTCATGGGCAGCCTCAGACACCCCCACAGAACCCAGGAGTGTCACTTCCACATTTTCTGAAAAATCCCTCTGCTCAGGATTCTTCTCCAGGGAAGCTGAGAAGCCTCTTAGAAACAAAGAAACAGCGTTATCTGGTTTGCTTCTCCTGTGTTCTGCTGCTTTGGAATGTGGTTGGAGATTGGTTACCCACAGGTGATGGTTTCTTTGGGTTTCTAATGTAAATTGTTTTAACTTATTGGCCAACCAGTGCCAAGCTGTGTTGGGACTCTGGAAAAAGAGTCATGAGTTTTCATTTCTGTCTTTTTAACCTTCTCTTTGTATCCTTTCTGTATTCTTTAGTATAGTTTAATATTCTTTATTATTAGTTTAATATTCTTTTATATAATATAGTATCGTAATAAATATGATAAAATCAAAAATCTCAATAAACATAAATTATAAAAAATAATAATTTAGCCTTCTGAGAACATGGGGTCAGAGTCATCATTCCTTCCTCCACCTGGACACCACAGATCCAACCCAGGAGCTGAGGAGGCAGCTCCATTCCAGGGTAACAACTCCAGGAGGGAGCAGAGCTGCATTTTGGACACAAATGGAGCTGGCAAATGCTGATTTTGGGCCCAGCCTGGCAGCTCAGGGCCTGTTGGGCCTTCAGCTGTTCCCTGCTTTCCTGGCATTCCCGGGTTTTTAAACATTCCCTGGTGTGGTGGTGTTCACAGGGGTCCCAGGACGAGGGAAGAGATGAGGATCTGACTCCATGTTTCAGAAAGCTGATTTGTTATTTTATGATATATATTATATTAAAAGAAAATGATACATTAAGACTATACTAAAAGAAAAGAGGAAGGAGACATCAGAAGGCCAGCAAAGGAAAGGAGTGGAATGATAATAAAATCTTGTGACTGCTCACAGCCTCCACTGAGGTGGCTGCCATTGGTCATCAAGCAAAACCAATTTCACACGCTGGCTAAACAATTCTCCAAATCACATTCCAAAGCAGCAAAACGTGGAGAAGCTGAACCTTCTCAGGAGAAAAGGAATTTTCATAAAACACGTCTGTGCCAGCCTGGCACCATTCCCCCCATCCTTCAGCTTTGGGGACATTCCCTGGCACAGCTCTGAGCAGCCAGGGAAAGGCAGGAATGCTGTCCCAGCCCCACGTGGGACAATCCCAAATCCCCAGCATCCCTGCCCATCCCAAGCCCAAATATTTCATTTTTCCAGAGGATTCCGAGGGGTCGGAGCCAGCAGGAGCTCCAGGGGAGGAGGAGGCTGGCTTTGGTCAGGATAAACAGCTGGAACAGCTGCCCCATCCCTCCCTTCGTCTCCTCAGACACCTGGGAGTGAAAACCTGGGATTAGGGCCAGAAAAACAGGAGTGAAATGGTTCTGATCATTAATTCCACCCCCTTCCACTATCCCAGTGCTCCAGCCTGGCCTTGGACACTCCCGGGGATGCAGGAGCAGCCACAGCTGCCCTGGGAATCTGCACCAGGGCCTCACCTCCCTCAGTGGAAAAACCTTTCCTTACATTTAAATTTCCTTATCTCTGAAAAAGATTCCACCCCAGAATATTAACAGGATTAATTACAGTTATCTCAGCCAAACAGACGCCTAATTACAGAATTAAAGATCCACAAACCCACCAGCATTCCCAGTGTTTTAGTCAGCATTCCTTTTAATCAGAGGGAGGGATAGGGGGGGTTATTGGTCATGGAACGGGTGGGACATTAAAGGAAAAAAATTCCAGCCTTGGCACAAATATTTGGATCGAAATGTGGAATTCTGAGGGCTGGGGCCCATCCCCAATTTGCGATTGCCCAGCACAGAGTTCCTGCAGGAATCCCTGGGAACGGGGAATGCTCCAGCCCTCCCACCCTGAGCTGCCCCAGGGAACCATCCAGAACATTCCACCGCTCTCCCACTCCCCATCAAAAATTCATGGCTTATTCCTGCTATTTGTTTTTCATCTCCTGTTTTGTCATAAAATAAATTCCACCTCGGATTCATTTCAGAGCTTTGCTTCTTCAGGGCAATGGGGGAAGATCAATTTGCTGCCTTTTTTTTTTTTTTTTCCCTGGGAAAAAAAAAAAAATACCCAAAAAGCTGCTGAAGAATCCAATTAAGTTGGGAAACTTCCTGTCAGTGGAGATGATGGGAGTGAAAAATGGGAATAAATGCAGCTGGAGTGGCAAAGGCTTCTCCGAGTGCGCAGAGCACAAAATCCATCATTGTGTTCCTGGAATTTTCCAGAGGGTTTTCTCTGCTCTCTGCCCCCCAGAATGCTCCCTGGCCAGACCCACATCCAGGTGGGAATTCCCTGCAGGGACATTCCTGCCTCGTGCTTTTTTACACCAAAAATCCCAATAAAACCCCATCCCAGCCGGAATTCCTACAGCAGCTCTGCTCCTGTTTATTGCTCCTTGGATTCAAATCCTGCTTTATTGCTCCCAAAAAGATTCCTGGGAAGCTGCAGGAGCAGGCAGAGGAGAACTGCAGAATTCCCATTATTCCCTCCAGGTTTTTTGCACTTAGGAAACCTGGGAACAATCCTTTGTTTCCATGGTCTGCTCATCCCTGGGAATTTCCAGGTGAAAAAGTTCCAGCAGACACAAGGATGGTTCCATTAAGAGAAATTATTCCCCATTTCTGTAATAATCCAGGTTTCTTGCAATACCAGGAGGACAAAAGCAACAATTCCTCACCAGTAACAACTTCCTTCCAATAATTCCAGAGAAATCCTAAGGAAATCACCCCAAATTACCCAAATTTTAAACCCATGGAATATCCTGAGCTGGAAGGATCCCCCAGGATCATTTTCCAGCTGCTGGCCCTGCACAGGACACCCATCCTGTGCCCAGCAGCATTGTCCAGACATTCCTGGAGCTCCAGCAGGAGAAATCCAGCAGGATTCTGCTGGAATTCAGCCTCAAATCCAAAGCACACCAGGCAGAGCCTGAAATTTGGGATTCATTCATGCAGGGATCAACTCAGCTCCCCACATTTTTATTCCATCCTGGGAGTTCCTGCTGGGAGAGGAGGAATCTCAATCCCTCACCTGCTTCCAGGGGTCCTCAAGGGCAGGGGAAAACAAATCCCAGCAGGAATATTGGGGAAAGGACACTGACCACTGAAACTCCCAAGATTTATTTAATTATCAATATCCAACAGCTCCCACTGCTTCTTTCCCACCCCATTCCCAAGCTCTGGGCAGGAATTCCCTGAGCAGACACCCCCACCCTGATTTTTCCAGCTTCTGAGCAGGGTTTGGAGGGAAAATCTCCCGGGAATATCCTGATTCCAGGTCGTCTGGGCTGACTTCCATGCGCTCATTAAAATAAAAAAACCTCGGAGTAAGAGCTGCTGGCTGCCCACTGAGGGGGCGGATTCAGATCCGCATCCCTCGGCCCTGGAAAACTGACACCACCGAGGCTGCTCCGAGCATCCCTCCCAAATTACCTCCTGAATCATCCTCCCCTTCTGGGAGAGAAAAAGAAGGGGAAAAAAAAATAAATAAAAAAAGGAAAACAAGCGGCAGCTCCGTGGTTGTTTTGTGTTTTGTCTCGTTTCACCATTGCCACCTGCTGAGGGATATTTTATGCTCCATTTCTCTCACTCTGGCTGTTTCCAGGTGGGGATAAAATGTCATTTCTTTTCTCCAGGAGTGGGAGGCCTTTGGGCTTCGTGCTGGGCGAAGGACATCCATGGAATGGGAAGAATGGGAGCAGGAATGAGCCCAAGGAGCTGGAAAATCCCTCCCTCCATGTCACCCCAAACCAGGGGTCAGCTGCTCCAGGATTTGGGGAAAACAGTGTGGGAAAAGAATGGGATGTGTTGGACATCCCAAAAAGGGATTTTAAAGGATGTGACCAGTCCAGGATCCCCCTGCAGCCCTGGATTAATTCCCCCTTTTTTTGGGAGCAAGGATTTCTCCTGCTATTCCATGGAACACCGCCCTGAGCTGCGCTGCCTCCCCTCCATTCCCAGTGATGGATTTGATGCCTGAAGCCAAATTTTCTCCTTTTTTTGGCCTCCTCCCAAGCCAAACCCCAGCCCTGCTGTCACTTCCCTCATCACCTCGCAGGAATTATTGCAGCAGCTGCAAACGCCCCAGGATGCAGCCCCGGCTCCCTAAAGCCTGCCATCCATCTCTGCAAAGGAGAACTAATGGCTCCTGCAGCCAACCCTGCCTCCAGTGCTCCAGAGCATCTTTTATTTAACAGCAGCAGCCACAGCCCCGCTGAGAGCAGAGGCTGGGGGGGATCTGTGGGATAACAAATCCATTCCTGCCCGTCCCATTAAAGCTGTTCCCCCCAGGATACCCCAGAGCACAGGGAGGGATGGTTTGGCAGAGCTTGGCCGCTCAACCAAACCCCAAGTTCATCTAATCCCAGCTTTGTCTCTCTCTCTCTCTCTCTCTCTCTCCCCCTGTTCCTGGTGTTGCAGACATTTGGACATCTCCCTCTGGAGACAAAAGTGGGGGAAGAAAAGACAATTTTCCTGCCTAAATTCCTCCAGTTTTGCCAGCTCCTGGCTCCAGCGGGATGCAGCAGAGGAGGTGAAAAAGGCAAATCCTTTTAATTGACCTGAGGCTCAAATCCTTCTGCTTGCACCTGGATCTTGGAATATTCTGACTGTTCCTGCCTAAATAATCCCATTCTCAGTGGGCAGGGTTAAGGGCTTGGCTGAGTTTTTCTGGGATAAACCCCAGAGCCTCATTTTCCCTCTCTGGGCTCCTGGAATTGCAGTTTTCCTTGCCAAACAGAAGGAAAAGTGTCCACTCCGACTCTGGCATTCCTGCTGTTAAAAAGGAATCCCAAATCCTTCATTTTCGTGGGACCAAAGTTGGAAAAGAGCCCCAAAATCCCCAGATCCATCCCCTCCTCTCAGCTGAGCCATTCAGGCTCAGAATCAGCCCAGGAAAAGGCTCTGGACCCTGCAAAGCCAGAGTAATTTTAATTGGGAGCTAATTAAGGGTGTGAGTGACAGCACAGATGGGAGCCAGCAGAGCTGAACCTTTGGAATTCAAACCTCCCAACAATTCAGCTCCCAGCAGGTGGGAGATGAGGCTGGAAATCAGAGCAGGGGAAGGCAGAGGCACGAGAGGGAGAAATGACAACTTGGGGCAGCTCAAGGAGCCTGGAATTTGTAGGGATTTTACACAGCCAGGTATTAAGGAAAAGGATTCTCCCTCAGGAATGGACATTTTTTAACTCTCTTGGATTTTGCACAAAAAAAAAAAAGACGGATTTGTGCGTGTTTTGTGACTAAACAAAACCTCCCACACCTCCCTCCTGCTTCCCTCGGGACTGAAACAAACATCTGGAGAGGAGGTTTGGGAATAACCCCACTCCCAGCTCTGGAGAGGAGATTTGGGAATAACCCCACTCCCAGCTCTGGAGAGGAGATTTGGGAATAACTCCACTCCCAGCTCTGGAGAGGAGATCTGGGAATGAGCCCATTCCCAGCTCTGGAGCGGACATTTGGGAATGAGCCCATTCCCAGCTCTGGGAAGGAAGTTTGGGAATGAGCCCATTCCCAGCTCTGGAGAGGAGGTTTGGGAATGAGCCCATTCCCAGCTCTGGAGAGGAGGTTTGGGAATGAGCCCATTCCCAGCTCTGGGAAGGAGGTTTGGGAATAACCCCACTCCCAGCTCTGGAGAGGAGGTTTGGGAATGAGCCCATTCCCAGCTCTGGAGCGGACATTTGGGAATGAGCCCATTCCCAGCTCTGGAGAGGACATTTGGGAATGAGCCCATTCCCAGCTCTGGAAAGGAGGTTTGGGAATAACCCCATTCCCAGCTCTGGAAAGGAGGTTTGGGAATGAGCCCATTCCCAGCTCTGGAGAGGAGATTTGGGAATGAGCCCATTCCCAGCTCTGGGAAGGAGGTTTGGGAATGAGCCCATTCCCAGCTCTCCTCCCCTTGTCCTGGGCCATATCCCCGCATGGATTGTGCCCCTTCTCCTCTCCTGTGTTCATATCCAGGGATTTTTGGCAATCCTGAGTTCACATCCAGGGATTTTTTGGCATTCAGGGAGCAGCTTTGGGAGGCTCCAAGAGTCCATTTTGCTGAGCCACCGACACCAAATCATCCTGAATTTTATCATCTCAGTCCATTTTCATTCCCACATGGAAAAAATACAATTTTAAGTCCAGGAAGTCCCTGAAATCTCCTCCCTGACCTTCAGCCAAATCCATATTTCACCTTTCCCTGCCAGCACAAACCACCCACAGATCCTTTCCCACCCCCTCCTTCTCACATGTTTTTGAAGTGGGGTTGCTTTGTGTTCCAGCAGAGGAAGGATAAATGTCAGGGATTCATTGTTATGGGAGATAATGGAAAAAAATAGCAGCCAGGAAGAAGGCTGGGGTATTTTCAGGAATGCAGGAAAACATTTAGGGAAGGATCCAGGCAGAGCTCAGAGCCCCTGGCAGGGCCTGGAGGGGCTCCAGGAGAGCTGGAGAGGGACTGGGGACAAGGGATGGAGGGACAGGAGCCAGGGAATGGCTCCCAGTGCCAGAGGGCAGGGATGGATGGGACACTGGGAATTGGGAATTCCTGGCTGGGCTGGGATTGCCAGAGCAGCTGGGGCTGCCCCTGGATCCCTGGCAGTGCCCAAGGCCAGGCTGGAGCAGCCTGGGACGGTGGGAGGTGTCCCTGGGGATGGGATTTCAGGTCCCTTCCCACCCAAACCAGTCTGGAATCCTACCAAATGCTGGACTGATCCAAGAGAGTAAATCCAGGGAACCGATGGAATCGGGATTAGCTGAATTAGGACCCAGCAAACCTGGAGAATCCCAGTGATTTGGCCATGCTGTGATTAGAACAACATTCCTGTGCACTGGCAGCACACTCAGATATAAATTCCCAATTTCCCATGACAACTTTATGATTTTCCCAGGAACAATTTCATAGCTCCCTGTGAACTCTTCCATTAAGGACCCCCCGGTTTGGAGCGGAGTGGAATTAAGCCCAGTTTTATCTTTTGGAACATCAAACCTCCTTTTCCACCTCGGCACGGGTACAGTGTGTGAGGGAAGACAAAAAGGGGAATTTCATTGTGTGATAACAGCAGAAACTCTGCGTGGAGAGCTCCATCCCTAATGGCTTTCATCTGCATCCCCAATTAATCTTGCCTCGTTATCTGCCCGTTAATTACCTGGCATCAATCTTTAAAGTGCTGCAGGGAGTGGAAAGGAATCCTCCATGGAAACTGCAGAGCGCCTCAGAAATGCCACGGGTGGGGTGGAGATAAACCAGCTAAACCTCATGGGAGACCCCTAAAAACAGCCCCATCCACGGGCTCGGAATTCCCGGGATCAGTGGGGAGTAACCTGGGCAGATCCCAAAGATTTGGGTGCTAACACACATTTATCTCACCAAAATCCCAAAATACAAACCCCTCCTGGTGCCTTCTTCCCATCCTGCTTTCCTCAAATCTCACTTCCAATCCAGTGCATGCTCCAAACTGATCATTTGCCAAATATAGGAATGTTCAAATGCTTACTAATATCCAATAAATATCAATAAATATCCCTAAATATCCAATAAATGTCATCACTTCTGGGCCCCCCAAAGGCAGAACAAGTCACCAAATTCTGATTGAATTGATAAAAAGGGCAAGAACCACATCAAATTATAATTCCCACCCTCAGCTGGGAATTTAAAGCTTCTCCCAGAGCTTGGTGGGCAGAGTTAAACTCAGAAACACAAAATAGGGAGACCCAGGCTTGAATTACTTGGGGAAAGAGGGGCTAAACTGGGCAGATCCCAAAGATTTGGGTGCTAACACACATTTATCTCACCAAAATCCCAAAATACAAACCCCTCCTGGTGCCTTCTTCCCATCCTGCTTTCCTCGACTCTCACTGCCAATCCAGTGCATGCTCCAAACTGACCATTTGCCAATTAGCGTCCATGAAAATCCAATAAACAATTAACATCCAATAAACACCATCACACCCAAAAGCAGAACCAAAGCTTTACCTGTGCTGCTCCTAAAGGCCAAATTCCACAGGAGCATCCCAGAGGGCCAGAGTCCCCCTCCAACCTCATTTATACCCTGGCAGTTACTACCAGGTGTAGCTGCTCATCCCCCTGCCTTTTCCCTAAAAAGCTGGGAGGAGAGATGGGGATGGGGTTATTCCTAAATACCTTTTTTTTTTTAATATTTATATATTATTTAGTTTATTCTTTTAAGTATTATTATTTTAATTATTATTAAAATATTATATTTAGTATATTTACTTTTATTATAATTATATTTATTTTTCAATATTTATATTTTAAATAATTTATATTATACAAACCTTTTCTATATTTATACTTTTCTTATATTTATATAATTTATATAATATATAAATTAATTATTTTTATTATAAATATTAATATAAATAAATTATAAATTAATTATTTTTATTTTTATCTTTATTTTGTTTTTTATTCTTTTAATTATATTTATTTTTATTATTATTAGGGCTGATATTTGTTTTTATTTTATTTATTACATTTATTTTATGATATTTGTATTTATTTTGATTATTTTGATTTTGATTATTTTTTTTTATCTTCACAACAATTCCAAAGCTGCAGTTTAGCAGGACTTTGCTGTTCTACTGTCATATTCAGATATAATTGAATATAAAAAATTCATTTTAAAAATGAATATTAAAGAAATTGAATTCATCCCAGCTCTGCCTGGATCCTTCCCTTCTCCAGGGGAACATTCCCAGCCCTCCCAGCCTGGCTCCAGAGGGGCTCCAGCCCTTGGGGGCTCCTCCAGACTCATTCCAGCCCTCTGAGACCCTGGAGCTGATTTTGGGAAGTTTTGCCTGAAATTCCCCGAGTCTCCAAACGACCCAGAGCATTCCCAAGGCCTCAATAACTCACTCAGAGCTGCTCTGGACTTTGGTCAAGGCCAGCAGTTCCTGCTGGGTGGCCCAAAGCCCACGGGGACAATTCCTCACGGATCAGGGGCGGAAGCAGCTCCAAGGAGGTGCCAGATCCAAGGTTTTATTGAGGAATTAAACCCAGCAGCAGCTCCCTGTGGTGCTCCCAGGACATTCCCAGCTTCCTGGAGCAGCCTGGAAGGAGGAGGAATGAAGGCCAGCCCTAATGGCTCGTTAAGCCCAGCAGTGAAAAAGGCCACAGATGGAAAATAAGTCGCGCTAAGCCGATCCGAGCGCAAAGATCCTTTCTGGGATCAAGGATATCCTTACGTCATCCCACGGAGCTCAGGAAATCCTTCCCTGCCTGGGTTTGCACGGGCTGCTGAGAGCACAGCGAACATTCCCTCCCCACAGGGATCCCATCCATAGGGGGATGATCCCATCCACAGGGGGATGATCCCATCCATAGAGAATGGTCCCACTCATGGGGGACTCATCCCAGCCATAGGGAATGATCTCACTCATGGTGATAGTGGAACCCTGGAAAATGTTAAAGATGGACTTTGAAAATGTTGGGCTTTGTGTTTTCTCAGGTCGCTGCACCTGCGTAAGCAGTATGATAAATGATATAATTGTCAGATGTGATGAATGTTTAGCAACTAAATATAATTGTTGTATAATCGTAAGAAGAATCATGAGAAACTATGTTGGAAATTTAAGAGGGAGCCATGAGAAGCCATGCTTGGCTGAAATCTGTGTATACAATAGAACAATATAAGTTTGATAATTAACATGAAAGTTATATAACGATAGAATACAAAAACACGATCATCTCAAATGTATGGTCAGAATCAGATTTGGGTGGAAACCACCACAATTCCCAGAGCTCTTAAATAAAAAGCACCACATATAATCACTCATGTGATTTCATGTGTTTTTGAACGCTAACAATGGGGGAATGATCCCAGCCATGGGGGATGATCCCCCCCAGAGGGGATGATTTCGCTGCTGAGGCACTTTAAAGGCATTTCTGTCGTATCCATAAAATCTCGAGCCATGCGTTCACTGGAATTGGGGAAAAGGGGAGAATTTGGGGAAAGCAAAGGGAAACTCTTTGGGAAAAGAGATTCTCAGCTCTGCCTCCACGTGGATCCCTGGATGGGCTCTGGGATCTGGGATGCCAGAGCCTATCCATCCCTTCCCATCCCTGATCCCTGATCCCTCCTCCTCCCCGAGCGTGCTCAACCCTGTTCATTAACAGCCTGGCGCTAATTGTGTTAGGTGTCTGTCCTGCCCCAAAGCCGGGGTGCAGAGAGCCCCAAGCCCCCTTTCCTGCTGGGTGCAGCTCCCTGCAGGAGATCCTGGGCTGATCCCAGGGGAGGGAGCTGCTCTGCTGCCCTGGGATGTGCCGCAACATCTGGCAGGAGCCGCAATCCCGGCGGCCCAGGACGCTGCACATCTGGGCGAGATTTGTTCTGTCACCTCGGGACACGCACGTGGGAAACGCCACGGGATCAGTGGGGTCGTGGGGAGCTGGCCTGGGGAGGGACAAGGATGGAGGGCACACAAAGGGAGCAGCAGGACAGGCTTGGGACTCTGTCTGCTCACAGGGACCCCCAGATGTGTCAGAAATTCTCTTTTCCCAGCCCGGCGCTCCAAGAAGGAGTCAGAGCTCTTCAGTTCTCGGTCTCAAGGTTGGTTACTGTTCCTTATCTATAAAATTCTTTCTCTGACCTGCCCAGGTCTGCTCAGCAGGACAGACAGAGGCACTCTGCCCGCCCTGGGGCTGTGTTATCTTTTTATACTAAAAACCACCTGTACAATATTTACAATGACTTCCCAATACCCATCACCTGTGTTAGACAGTGAGTTTCTACTCTAAACCAGTCCAAAAGTGCCACCATCACAGCAGGAGATGGAGGCCAAGGAGAAGAAGGAGAAAGGCTGGACATGCCCAGATTCCTCCATCTTGCCCCCTGAACCCCCATTCTAAAACCCCCAAAAAATCTATTTTCACCCTGTTCCAAACTGATTATTATTCCACTTATACTTTCGTGGCTTGCAGACCTTCATATAAGGTTGGTAACTTTTTCCATGGGTCATAACCAAACCCACAGGGGTCCTGGGCTCTGTGCCAGGGTCTGTGAGCCCCCTGGCAGGGTCCTGGCAGTCCAGGACAGCCAGAGGGATGTCCTGAGTTCCGACAGGACAGCAGCAGGACCTTGGATCAGGAAACAGCCCCTGGGGGCTGGCATGGGGAGCGCTGGGAATTCCAGGGAATTCTCTGTAAGGACAGGTTGGGAGTGGGAGCACAGCCTGCTCCATACCTGGGCTCTGCTGGATTTGATCTTCCCTGAGGGAACTGGGGAGCTTATCCTAGAAAAAAGGGGGATCAGAGGGAGCCTCTCATTCCATAATTCCCTGCCAGGAGGGCACGGCTGGGGGGCTTGGGCTCTGCTCCCAGGGAACCGGGACAGGAGGAGAGGGAACGGCCCCAGCTGTGGGAGGTTTAGTTGGATACGGGGGAAATTCCTTCATGGAAAGGGTTTCCCAGCCCTGGCATAGCTGCCCAGGGCAGGGGTGGAATCCCCATCCCTGGAATTGTTCAAAACCTGTGGATGTGGCACTTGGGGACAAGGGGCAGTGGTGACCATGGCGGTGCTGGGTGGGACTCGATGATCTCAAAGGTCTTTTCCAGCCCAAACAATTCCATGGCTCCGTGGTCTCCTCAGCAGTGATGGACCAACAGCCATTCCCACCACCACGGCTGGAAGCAAATTCCATCCCAGAATGATCAATTCCCACCTTGGGGCCATAGCCCTGGGTAAACCATCAGTTTTCCCAATGTCCACCTGGGAATATTTGAGCCCACACCCTCAGACCAGGCTGGAATTGTCCAACGGGAGAACCTGGAAGTGCCCACCAAGATCCTCAAAACCTTGCTTAGGGCACCCACACCCCATTAGCCAAAATCCCTGGACTTCAGCTGTGTGACCTCCAGGCAGGCTGCACTTTGTGGATATAATTCCAAGAATTTCCCATCGGGGAAGGGTTCAGACTCAGTGTGGAAGTGACAGAGGTCGCTTCCCTGCTGGGTTTGTCCTTCCTTGCCACTGGAATCAAAAGTAGCATTGAGGCTGTCCCATAATTCCGATATTTTAGATCCCTGTAAAATTCCCTGGGGATGGAGCAGCTGGAGGAGGCTCATCCCCACCAACCCCAGGTTCCATGGTCCTGGAACAGAAGTGTGGAGATCCCAGGGCTGTGGACACCTCAGGGTTTGTCCTCCCACCTTCATCTCCACGAGATGCACAAATCCTCCAATTAAGTTGGCACCTGTCACGATTTTCCTTAATTCCCTGCCCCTAAAGTTGAGAAAAACTTGGGGAATGGCTCCAAAGGCTCCTTTGTGCCAGGCTGAGGGTGACAAGTGGAGCTGAAGGAGCAGTGGGGACAGAGAGAGCCACAGATGCTCTGCTGCTTGAGCTACTGCCTGGGAAAAAGTGCCAGGAAACCAATCCCAAATGCTACCACTGCCCTTAGAGCCGGTTGGAATTGCTGTTCCTGGCTGAAATCAGGGATTTATTTGGGGTATCCCAAAGAAATGATGCCCAGAAAGGGGTGCTCCATTCCCAGCCCTGCTCTCTGGGCGACTCAGCTGCTCCAGACATGAACTGTTAACCACAGGCCAGGGAGAATCCCTTTGATTCTTTGGATAATCTTCCAATAAAGCCCAGATTTGGCTGGGAGTGCTCCCACTTGGTAGCAGAGGCTCCTAATTTGTGGCTAAACCACTTTGGGAGGGATATTGATGGATATTCATCAGCGCTGGGATTATCCTGCATTTGTCCCTGCTCCATTGGCAGCTCCGCCTCAATCCCCCACAGGTTTCAGAGCAGTGGGAGCACAGAGCCTCCAGCCATTCCCGGGAATACTGAGGGTGGGATGCTCCCCACACACCTCTTCCACGCTCAGAGTCCTCCTGAGAGCTTGGGAGAGGATGGGAAAGGTGTGCAAGGGAAGAGGGGATGAAATGTCTCCAGGAAAAGTGAGGAGTGCGATGGGATGAGTTCTGCCAGGAACGTCCCAGTCCTTTCCCACCGGTGTCCTTTGAGCTGCTCCAAGGATGGCAAATCCAGGGAAACATGGAGCTGGATCCCTGCTGGGCTGCCCAAGCACCCATTTGTGCTCCAGGGAATCCCACAGTTCTGCAGGGATGCCAATGGAGCCGTTTTCCAAGTGCCCTGAACTTCGGGATGTGGAGGGACCTGGGAGCCTTCTCCAAGCTCCTTCTCCCACAGCTGCCGCCCACAGCAATGAATATTCCTTGGAGATTGAATCCCAGTGTTCTCCAAGGTGCAGATTCCTCTTTCCCAATGAAACCAGACACAACAATCCCAACAAAACACGCACTCCAACCCCAAAATCTCTGGGATGTGGGAATTCCCCCATTCCCATCTACCACAAGCCCCAGATTTGGTAATTTCCCAGCTCCGGCCATGATGGATCTCCCCATTGCAGGGGAGGTGATCCATTCCTCTTTCCCAAAGAAACCAGACACAACAATCCCAACAAAACACACACTCCAACGCCAAATTCTCCAGGATGTGGGAATTCCCCTGTTCCCAGCTACCACAAGTCCCAGATTTGGGAATTTCCCATCTCTGGCCATGATGGATCTCCCCATTGCTGGGGAGGTGATCCATGCCCTGCTCCAATGGCTGGAGATTCCAGAATTCCAAATTCCCCATCCAGCTCCAAAGCCCTGCAGCCACAGCCCCCAAGCACGTGGAGCCTGGGAGGCAGTGGAGAGATCCCAGGAATTTTGGGAATTCCTGCATGTGGCTCTGGGCTGGTTGGGATCCGTCACAGGTTGGACTCAGTGACCTTGGAGGGCTTTTCCAACCTCAACAATTCCACCATTTTGTGGGATGTAATCACCTTTATGCCTTATTCACTGTGACAACTCACACTAGATTTGTTGGAAAAATAATTTTAATTTTAATCTTAATCTTAATTTTAATTTTAATTTTAATTTTGAAGTGGGAATGGATTGTAAAGTTCCTCATGGATTTGTTGGAGAACAAATCCGTGAGGAACTTTACAATCCATTCCCACTTCAAAATGATTCATTTCCATGAGAAAACCCATATAAATGTTGGTTTCTGGGAGAACTGGATCCAAGAACACCAGAGCATCTGCTCCAGAAACTTCCCAACTTTTCCTGCAAAAAGCCTGGCCAGGATGCTCAGGGCCACTTTCTCCCTCTTTCATCAGTGTTTAAGAATCCTTTTGATAAGGATTAATTTTAATTTTAATTTTAATTTCAATTTTAGTTTTCATTTTAATCTAATCCTAGCAATTGGACAGCATGGAATGGGCAGGAGATTCCCACAGGGATGGGAGAGCCATGCCCATCTCTAAGGAACTCACTGGAATTGTTAAAGGGGGTTTTGAGCTGCATTAAAATATAAAATCCAGCAATAATTAGGTTAAATCAGAGGTCTAATTAGGTAAAATCAGAGCTGTAATTAATCACTCCTTTTAATGAAGCAGCACTTTAGGTGGGCAGCACGTGAAACTTCAGGAGAATTCAATTTTAGGGCTTTTTTCCTGGAATTTCAGGCTGGTTTGGGTTGGAAGGGACCTTAAAATCCATCCCATTCCAACCAAGGGACACCTTCCACTATCCCAGGTCGCTTCAAGCCCTGTCCAACAAATTTTCATTTTCATAGAATTAATCTGCATTCTCATTCTCATTTTTGTTTGAATTTTAATGTTAATTTAATTTTAATTTTAGTTTCAATTTTGACTTTAATTTTCTCTTTCATTTAGAACTGAGATAAACAAAATTGAAACCCAGATCCAGGTTTCTTCTTCCAAGAGCTGCAGCCAAGCCTGATCCTGGAGTTCCTCCACAATAAATCTTCACGGATTCCTCCTGGAATTTACAGCAGCAAGGAATTAGTGGGGAAATCTGTTTGCTCTTGTGTTCTTTTCTGGGTGAAGCCAAGGAAGAGCCAGGCTTTGATGGAGTGTCTCCTCTCAGGAGTTTTTCCCTGGAATGAATGACCCAGCCAGCTTCAGCCGTTCCAGAGAATTACAGATCATTAAAATGTGCATCATCCCCTGTAAAATGAGATTTATCGAGGCCTCTGTGTTCTCCACAGCCCCAAGCTTGCTGTCCATGGAAATAAATCCTGGGAATGTTAATGGGAACATTTCTGGAGGCTGATTTAAAAGGCAGGAGCAGCCAAGCAAGTACAAATTAGCACAGGTTTGGGCTGAGGAGGTGTGGGGTGGGGTTAAGGTGTTTAGGAGCTTATGGCAGGAAATACCTTCATTTATTTAGGTAAAAAAGTAATTAAATTCTCAGAGTTTTCAACACCTGTAAAGCTTTTTTCCATTTCCAGCAATTGTTTGATATGGTGATGTTATGAACAGATTAAATATAAAAAAACCCCCATAAATGTAAATGTAAATTAATTATAAATACAAATTACCTCCACTGGGTTGAGCTACAGCTGCCACCAGGGAAGTTGTGGGACACCAGGAGAGATCAATCCTAAGCACAGTTGGGATTCCAGAATATTCCTGAATTTTTTTCAACCTGTAAAGCTTTTTTCCATTTCCAATAATTGTTTAATATGGTGAAGTTATGGACAGATTGAATATAAAATAAATGTAAATGTAACTGTAAATGTAAATGTAACTGTAAATATAAATATAATTGCAAATATAAATATACATTTAAATATTGTAAATATAAATTGTAGTATCGTAATATATTGTAATATTTATATATTACAATATAATAAAATTGTAATATTGTATATATTGTCATATAATATTGTAAATGTAACTGTAAATATAAATATAATTGCAAATATAAATATATACATTTAAACAGAATTGTAAATGTAAATATAAGTATACATATAAATATGAATATAGATAAACTGTAAATGTAAATACACTATAATTATAACTATAACTAACTATAACTATATCACTAAAAATAATCTCCCCTGGGCTGGGCTGCAGCTGCCACCAGTGAAGTTGTGGGACACCAGGAGACATCAATCTTAAGCACACTTAGGATTCCAGAATATTCCAGATTTTTTTTTCAACACCTGTAAAGCTTTTTTCCATTTCCAATAACTGTTTAATATGGCGATGTTATGGACAGATTAAATATAAAATAAATGTACGTGTAGCTATAAGTATACATGTGACTATTATAAATATAAATATAAAGTAGAAATATAAAATAGAACTATATCTGTAGCTATAAATATAAATACATGGATTTGTAAATGTAAATATACTGTTATTATAGATAAGTATAAAAATATATATACATATACATAAACACATATATACATATACATATAAAATTGTAAATATAAATACACTGTAATCATAACTATAACTAAAACTGACTATAAATACATAAATATAAATATAAATATACATATACATACACATATAAATATAGAAAAAGTTGTAAATATAAATACACTGTAATTATAACTGTAACTATAACTATATAACTATAACCATCCATATATACATATATATACATATACATATAAAATTGTAAATATAAATACACCGTAACTATAACTATAACTAACTATAAATACATAAATATAAATATCCATAGATATACGCATATAAATATAGAAAAATTGTAAATATAAATACACTGTAATTATAACTATAACTAGAACTATATAACTATACCTATCCATATATACATATATATACATACATCTATACATATACATATAAAATTGTAAATATAAATACACTGTAATTATAACTGTAACTATATAACTATAACTATCCATATATACATATATATATCCATACATATATACATATACATATAAAATTGTAAATATAAATACACTATAACTACAACTACAATAACTATAACTATAACTGTATAACTATAACTATCCATATATATATCCATACATATACATATAAAATTGTAAATATAAATACACTGTAACTATAACTATAACTACTATAACTATAACTGTATAACTATAACTATCCGTATATACATATATATATATACATATAAAATTGTAAATATAAATACACTATAACTATAACTATAACTACCCTCCCCTGGGCTGGGCTGCAGCTGCCCCCAGTGAAGCTGTGGGACACCAGGAGAGTTCAATCCCAAACACACTCAGGATTCCGGAATATTCCTGAATTCCTGGATTAGCCAGCACCATCCCAGGTAGCCATTAGCGTTTCCTCATTAGCGTTTCCTCATTAGCACTCCTCATTAAGGGGCTGAGCAGCCCAGCTCCATGCCCTGCTGTCACCCGGTGCCCCTGGCAGTGCTGGGCTGCTTTGTTTTTCCAAGTTTGTCTAAGTTTTCTGGTGTTTACATTTTTGTAACAAACTTTCTTACACACTTTATGCAAATAACTCATTATTTTACTTTTTTTTTTTATGGAGGAAAAAAAATTTACCAGGCTGTTAGCTTGTCCAGCATCATTGGAGAGGTGACACTGTCACCCTCCAATCCACTGCCACTTTTAGAAACCTACAAATGTTCAAATCAGAAATTAAAAGCTCTCTTTTTTTACCTTAGTGTCCACAGCATTTTATTTGGAGTTCTATGAAGCAGTGCCACGCAATTCCCATCACATTCCCTGGGCAGACCCCAAAGCCCCCCTGCTCTCAGCTGATCCCAGCCCTGCTGCCATGGAATACACAGGGAGAACGGGATGTGGGCACTGCCATGGACAGATTTGATCAAAAACCCTTTGCTAGGAGTTTTTCTCTTGAGAAGCTGAGAAGCCTCAGAGGAAAAGAAAAACAGCAATTATCTGCTGCTGTGGAGGGCAACGGGTGCATCTGTGATTGGGCTCATGTGGTTGTTTTTAATTAATGGCCAATCACAGTCAGCTGGCTTGGACTCTCTGGTCAGTCACAAGATTTTATTATCATTCCATTCTTTTCCATTCTTTGCTAGCCTTCTGATGACATCTTTTCTTCTGTTTTTTTAGTATAGTTTTAATATATCATTTTATTTTAATATAATATATATCCTAAAATAATAAACCAGCCTTCTGAAACATGGACTCAAGATTCTCATCTCTTCCCTCCTCCTGGGACCCCTGCAAACACCACCACAGTTAACTACTAACTCTTAACTTCATCAAGGCCTACCCATTTATTTTAATTAACTCCAATAAAACTTATCTCTAACTAAAATCTTAGCTCCTCTAAAATCTGTAATCCCTTCAAGTTTATGTCTCAGCGAGTGTCATCACCGTGTCCCTGTCCCTGCCAGTCTCTGCCCTCCCCAGGCTGCTCTGTCCTTCCTGCTCCTGAGCCCATCCCTTGTCCTTGGCAGCACCACGGGATGCTCATGGAATAATTTTGTGTCCGAGTGGCATCGGGCAGGGCCATCTGTGCCAGCTGCAGGGACAGCGCTGCTCCTGCACAGGGAAAGCTCGGGAGCTGGCAGTGACATTCCCTGCCTCCGGTGTTTGTCACGAGGTGAGAGATGAGAATCTGACCCCGTGTTCTCAGAAGGATGATTGATTATTTTATTATATTATATTTATTGTATTTAAGAATGCTATACTAAAACTATACTAAAGAAAGAGAAGGATGCAGACAGACAGAAGGCTTAACAAGAATGAATAATAAGAACTCGTGACTGACTCCTCAGAGTCCAACACAGCTGATGGTGATTGGTCATGAAGTGAAAGCAACTCACATGTTTGGATAAACAATCTCCAGGCTACATCCCAGAGCAGCAAAACATGGAGAAGCTGAGGCTTCCCATCTTGCCAGGAGATGAAATCCTGGAGAAGGGATATTTCAGCAAACATGACAGTGACACGTGCCCTTGGAATCAGAATGGGAATGACAGGATGGTTTGGGTGGGAAGGGGTGGGAAAGGTCACCCAGGGCCACCCCTGCCATGGCTGGGACATCTCCCACCATCCCCGGCTGCTCCATCCTGGCCTTGGGCACTGCCAGGGATCCAGGGGCAGCCCCAGCTGCTCTGGCAATCCCAGCCCAGCCAGGAATTCCCAATTCCCAATGTCCCACCCATCCCTGCCCTCTGGCACTGGGAGCCATTCCCTGGCTCCTGTCCCTCCATCCCTTGTCCCCAGTCCCTCTCCAGCTCTCCTGCAGGCTCCCCCAGGTCCTGGAAGGTCACAGTTCTGTCCTCCTGGAATTCTCTCTTCTCCAAGGTGACAATGCCAAGATCCCTTTTTTTTTTTGGCAAGCTCCTGTGACAATGCCAGGACGCTGGTTCCATACAAGCCCATGGACACAGATCTTGCAGGAAGGCTGGGATATTTGCCTGGGATGTTTTTTGAGGAGCAGTTTGTGAGGGATAACTCTGCCCACAGCTCCCTGCAGGCCCTGATAAAGGCTGGCATTCATCACGGGGATGGGCGGGCGTCCTCAGGGCCGCTCCGCTCCTTCCTGCAGAGAACAATCAGGGCCTGGAATTATGATCCCTCGATTAGCTGCAGGGATGATTCCTGATGGAAATGAGGCATCCAGAGAGCCTCAAACTGTGCTTGATGAGGCTTTTCCTGATGAATCTCCCGAGCTTTTGGGCACCAGCGGGGCTGGGGCTGGGCCGAGCTGCAGGGTGCAAAGTGTGAGCTGGGCTTTGTAAATCCGAGCGTATGCTGTGGTAAAGCAGGGTTAGGTGGGATATTGGGAAGGAATTCCCGGCTGGGCTGGAATTCCCAGAGCAGCTGTGGCTGCCCCTGGATCCCTGGCAGTGCCCAAGGCCAGGCTGGAGCAGCCTGGGACAGTGGGAGGTGGCCCTGCCCATGGCAGAGGGGGATTCGGAAATCTCTAAGGTCCCCACCCAAACCATTCCACAGTTTAATGATTTTTGGGCTTCAATGATCTTTGGGAACCTCAAGGCTCTGCAAATTGGGGAAATGTTTAAAGAATCATGATCCTTATGTCCTGTATGGAGCTATGGGAGCAGAGGATCCGTGGATTTTCCTGCCCCAGTGGCACTACCTGATTTTGGAATCAGCCTCTGGAAGCCCCAGCTGAGCCTCACTCTGCGTCCCTGCCTGGATTCCAGAAGAGCAGATCCATCCTCTGCCCTTGTCTGAGGGCAGGACTGGAAAAAGGCACAATCCTGAACCTGTGGATGCACTTGGGAAATAAAGGGATATCTGTGGGGCAACTGTGAGACCAAATAGAAACAAACCCAAGCATTTCCCTTTGCTACTTCCCAAGAAAAGTTGGGGACATCATCTCTTGATTTTTTTTCTCCCCCATCCAGGCTTTTCCAAAGCCAGCAGACCCCCAGGAGCAGCAGCTCCTGCTGTGCCCATTAATTCCAGCTCATTCCCAGGGAGACACTCCGATGTGAAGAGCAGCTCTCAGGGCATCCTTTATTCCCTACAAATAATTCCAACACAAAGCAACGTTGGTGTAAAACATCAGGACTCCAATTTATGAAATGCCCGTGGCCCAGATGAATCACTTAGCACATTAATTATGGTAATTTATGCAGATGAAAGGCCAGAACAAGAGAAGTTTCTATTTATTTAGACCAAAAGCACAAAAGACTCAGCAAATTGTGTTTTAACCAGTGAGGAAAAAGGGTTTTCAGTCATTGCAGCCTCACAATGGAATTCGGGCCGAGCTGGCATTAAAGAGATAAGGAAGAAGGATTTTAATGGGGATTTTAATGGGGTTTTTAAGCTGCTTTTTGCCATTAGTTCCTTGAATCATCCCAGAATCCTGGATTTTTGGGTGGGGAGGGATCTTAAAGCTCATCCATGTCCACTCCCAACACCTCCCACTGTCCCAGGCTGCTCCAGCCTGGCCTTGGGCACTGCCAGGGATCCAGGGGCAGCCCCAGCTGCTCTGGCAATCCCATCCCAGCCAGGAATTCCCAATTCCCAATGTCCCACCCATCCCTGCCCTCTGGCACTGGGAGCCATTCCCTGGCTCCTGTCCCTCCATCCCTTGTCCCCAGTCCCTCTCCAGCTCTCCTGGAGCCCCTTCAGGCCCTGCCAGGGGCTCTGAGCTCTGCCTGGAGCCTTCCCTTCTCCAGGGGAACATTCCCATCATTGCACCAATAACATCAATTCCATTTTTTTTCTCCCAAAAGCCAAAGGTTTTCCTGCTGCTGGGCACCTGTATCCACCTGTTGGGAGCAGGACAAGATTTCCACCTATCCCCCCCAGCACTGCCTTTCCCGATTTCCTGCTTTTATTCAGGATTCTGCACTGCAATCGCCTGGCATTTCCTTTATTGCCTAAAAAATAACTCAGTCAGTGCCTCTAAATAAACCCTCACAACATTTCAGGGCTGAAAGTGGGAACAGGGGCCACCCCTTTTAAAAGCTGAAGGAACACGAAATTCTCAGCTCATTTTCAGAGTTGTCTTGATGAATAAATTAACAAAAATAGCATTTGCTTAAACTGCAGCTTTCCAGGACAATTTGTTTGTTGTCAGAAATTAACCCCAAAAAAAAGGAATTAAATCAGGCCACAGGTCCTCTATCCAAGCGGAAAAAAAAACCCAGGTGAGTTTTAGGAATCCTACAAAACCTAAAGGAATTGTACATTACAGATAACAGTGCAGGAGGAATATTGTCCTGGAAAATCCTTTGTTTCGTCCCACACTTGGTTCCTTCCACAGGGTCCATCAGTGACTGACAACAAGACATCAAATTTGATCCCACTCCATGGATTTATGGCAGCAGGTTTTATGGAATTTAGTTTTTAGGATTTATGGAAACCTGCAGTTATCAGTGGTGCCACTGCTTTCCATTTTCCAATTGTTCTCCTTTTATTCCTTTCCAAAATCCCTTCTTTCCAAGATCCATCCTAATCCAAGCACAAACACTGTGTGCAGCAATGGGGGCTGGGAAGGGGCTGCAGAATCCCTGAGGGAGCTGGGCAGGGGCTCAGGCTGGAGCCAAGGAGGATCCCCAGGGATCTTTTCCCTCTCTGGAATTCCCTGCCAGGAGGGCACAGCCGGGGGGGTCGGGCTCTGCTCCCAGGGCACAGGGACAGGAGCAGAGGGAACGGCCTCAGGCTGGCCCAGGGCAGCTCAGGGTGGATTTTGGGGCGATTCCTGCAGGAAAAGGTGCTCAGGTGGAGCCCCCACCCCTGCAGGGATGTCACAGCCCTGTGCATGTGGCACTGGGGACATGGGGCAGTGCTGGGAATGGTTGGACTCCTGGGAATGGTTGGACTCCATGATCTCACAGGACTTTTCCAACTGAACCATTCCATGATTTTATCCTTGAGCATCATTCCTTCAATCACCTTTTCACCTCTCTGTTCCTCCTCCTCCATGGTCTCAGCCCCCTCCAGCAGCCCTTTCCCCAAAGGCAGCTGAGGCCAAGTGCCAGAAGGGAAGGAAGGATGGGATCAAGGGCTCAGGGTGGATTTCCAGAGCCTCTCCTGGTTCTCCAGAGTTGAGAGCAGCTGAATAATTCATCCTTGGGATATCATCACCCGCCTTTTGTAGGTCACTGGTGGCAGTGACAGACGTCGAGCACAAACCAACGGCCTGAAATTGCTCCACGGAAGGAAATTTAATCCAAATCTGGGAATTATTTGGGAAAGTTAAAAATAAATAAACCTTCAAAAAAAAAAAATCTGCTGGTGATGCTGGTTGTGCTCTGGGACTCACACACTGGAATAAAGAAATTGTGAATCAGCTCCTCAGGGTGAAGGGTTTTGGGAGCCATCCAGGGGGATGAAGCTGCAGGGAATGACAAGGGCTGGAAGGTCAGATTTCAATCCACACAGGAGGAAAAAAGAAGGAGAAGGGATGAAGCCACCCAGGCACAACTGTGGCAACTCTCAACACTCCCTCAGTGACATGGAATTGGATCTCAGACACTGTCCTCACCCTGTGCTTCCAGCCAGCAGTGCTGAGAGAAATCGGAAAGCTCTTGGGAAAATCTGATCCTGCTCGTGGAAAAGGTGCAGGGCTGGGTCAGGGAGGGGTTTGTCCATCAGGTACAGGCCAGGATCTGACCTTTGGGAGCCTCCAGGGCTGGGGACAGTCCTGGGACCCTCAGGACAAGAGGGGCTGGAGCAGGGCAGGGAAGGGAACAGAGCTGGGCAGGGGCTGCAGAATCCCTGAGGGAGCTGGGCAGGGGCTGCAGAATCCCTGAGGGAGCTGGGAAGGGGCTGCAGAATCCCTGAGGGAGCTGGGCAGGGGCTCAGGCTGGAGCCAAGGAGGATCCCCAGGGATCTTTTCCCTCTCTGGAATTCCCTGCCAGGAGGGCACAGCCGGGGGGGTCGGGCTCTGCTCCCAGGGCACAGGGACAGGAGCAGAGGGAACGGCCTCAGGCTGGCCCAGGGCAGCTCAGGGTGGGCACAGCAGGAATTTCCCCATGCAAAGGGGGCTCAGGGATTGCAGCTGCCCAGGGAGGTTTGCAGTGCCCATCCCTGCAGGTGTCCCAGGAATTGTGGAGGTGGCACTCAGGGCTCTGGGCTGGGGACAAGGTGGGCATGGGCACAGCTGGGATTTGATGATCCCAGAGGGCTTTTCCAGCCTCAGGGATCCTGGGATTCGATCTTGGGAATCTCCAACTTTGCATTTGCAGATATGCAGATGGAAAGATGCCGTGCACAGCTGGAATTCCCCTCCCAGCCCTGGCACACAGGGGGAAATTCCAGCTCCATCCTCACTCCATCCCTCAGCTCTGCTCTGCTGGGTGGCAACAGCTGAGCTGCAAACTCATTTTATTGAATTATTGCAACAACCAAACCAGGCTCTGCAGACTCACCCTGACTTTTAAATGCATTCATTTGAAATTCCTCAAATCCTGGTGGTGAAGAGACTTGAAAGGAGAGCAGGAATTTGTTTTCCTGGTGTTTTGACACCAACAGCTGGAGAAGGAAGGGGACAGGCCTGGTTTGAGTGCAACGAGCACAGAACCTGCTGATCTCTCCCACAGACAGCACCTGCTTGAATAAAACGCATTTTTAGACCAATCAAAATGTATTTTGATAAATTTTTAATAGGGGCTGTCAGTCACACGAACACCTGCTGCCACTGCAGCTGTGGTTTCTAAGAGAATGGCTCATTCCCAGGCTTCCCTGGATAAATAATTCCTTAAAATCCTGCATTTCTTACAGGGAATGTTCCTCCACAATTTAATCCTGACACACAGCCAGTTTATATTTCTCAGAGCCACATCTTTTCCCTCATGATTTATATGAAGGAAATTAAGTGAGACAAATGAAATTCCACACACGACTAGAGACTTGATTTTCCTGGGAAAAATACTGCAGGAAAGGTGGGTTTGTGTCATTTGTAAGGACAAAACCTCCCCTAATAATTTCTTCTGCAATTATTTAGTCTTTAAATCCTGCAACCAAATTCTAAACAATGCTAAAATATATAAAATCTAAATGTACAATAACACAGCAGCAATTTTAGCTTTTGTCTGTTTGTCCAAACCCTTTTGTATCCTTGGTGCAATTAATTTTGGAATTTACTCCTGGCTGCAAATGTCTGGCATGGAATTACAACTCCGGGATTTATGAAAACCATAGGGAAGAAAAACTCCTAAAATCAGATAGAAAAGCAATCCTGTTTTCACTGAATCCAATAAAAATTCTTAAATAACTCAGTACCTGCGGGGTTAGAAAATAAAACAGTGCTGTACAAATATCACTAAGCCCAAGGGTTCGAATATAGGAACCCAAAATTGCTGATTTGTATCAGGTGGAAGTTAAACAGAAGGAGAAGTGAGGAAAAATTACTGTATTTCATCACATTTTAATTGTAAATTGGTTTTGTCTGCTTTTCCCTTCATCTCCAAACCAGCATGAAAATAACATCAAGAAAATCAGAAAATATCCCAGGGGTTTTGAATTCTGTGTTGTGTGGAAGATAAATATTCCAGTTTTGCGTTCTGACACTCCCACTGTCCCAGGCTGCACCAAGCCCCCATGTCCAGCCTGGCCTTGGGCACTGCCAGGGATCCAGGGGCAGCCCCAGCTGCTCTGGCAATCCCAGCCCAGCCAGGAATTCCCAATTCCCAATGTCCCATCCATCCCTGCCCTCTGGCACTGGGAGCCATTCCCTGGCTCCTGTCCCTCCAGCCCTTTCCAAAGTCAGCTCACGGGCACAGGCACTGCCAGGATGGAAACACAACGTGCAGTAATTGCATTTTGCATCCAAATTAAAAAATCCAATTATATCCAATGCCTTTAAACACAGTTAATGAATTGAAAACTTCCTCAGGAACTCAGCCTGGAGGAGAGGAGCTTGGGGGTGACCTAAATGTGACCTTCCAGGGCCTGAAGGGGCTCCAGGAGAGCTGGAGAGGGACTGGGGACAAGGCATGGAGGGACAGGAGCCAGGGAATGGCTCCCAGTGCCAGAGGGCAGGGATGGATGGGACATTGGGAATTGGGAATTCCTGGCTGGGCTGGGATTCCCAGAGCAGCTGGGGCTGCCCCTGGATCCCTGGCAGTGCCCAAGGCCAGGCTGGAGCAGCCTGGGATGGTGGGAGTGGCCCTGCCATGGGACGGGATGGGATGGGATTTAGGGTGCCAACCCAAACCAGTCTGGCATTCTGTGGAATGAACTCCAGAACTGGGATAAGGTTTAGTAAAATAGGAAGAAGTAGAAGGGAAAAAAAGGAAGAAATAAGGAGGAAAAGCATTCCAGATGATTATTCACTAAGAATTTGCCTTCCTGAGGGGAGGCCATACCTGGATGTGGAGGGAGCCGATGTCCACAGCTATTCTGAAAAGTCTCCCCTCAGGGTGTTTATCCCAACTGATCCCACTGGATATTGCCTGGAAAAGCTGCCTTTGTTTCCCCTGCTGCTGAGGAAGATCCTGTTCCCAGGAGCAGGGAATGGCCACTATCCCACTGCTCTTCCCAGGGCTTGGGAATCAACTGTGGCTCAGTTCCCTTTAAGCTTTATCCCCACACTTTTATCTTCAGCCTCGCGAGGCTCCTTAGGGCACATCCCAGACAGCTCCAAAGTGGGAAAACAACAAGCCCAGCTCATCCAGAGCTGCTTTATTGGGATTTCTCCACACGCTGCTCCCCCACCCCTTGCCCACTTTTATTTCCCGTATCCAAAGGCTCCCAAGTGCCGCTGCAGAGCTGGATTCTGGGAAGCAGCTGTCACCACTCTCTCAGCTTTTGAACATTTCTCCGGAGAGATTTTTTATCTTTCCAATTTTAATCCTCTCTTACGACTCCCGGATTTGTGTTTTTTCCACCAATAGTCCGGAGCCCGTTTTTATTTCTAGCACTTGCTGGTAATGAAATCGGGATTATTTGCCCTAAATCCATGAATTCATCAGCTATGCAGCAGCGGGATCAAGGCAGAAATATTACTGATCTCTGCTCCGGGGCGTGATTTTTATGGAATGCAACAAGCAGATGGAAACAATAAGGTGGGAGCTGCAATTCTTTAGGATCAAATCCCTTGTTAACCACCGAAATCTGGGATTAGGCACGTGAGGTGCAGCAGGGCTTAACTGGGATTCTCCTGGAGGGCAAATCAGGTGGGAAATGTCCAACATTTATTACACAAAGTCCAAGTTATCCCTCTTGCAGTGAGAAT
Organism: Molothrus ater; assembly: GCF_012460135.2. Classification (NCBI taxonomy): domain Eukaryota; kingdom Metazoa; phylum Chordata; class Aves; order Passeriformes; family Icteridae; genus Molothrus; species Molothrus ater. The sequence continues at coordinate 37,149,219 of NC_050484.2, read as the reverse complement.
TCCTGTATCCAAGGAAGTATCCAAGGGGATCCAAGGGGAATGTCAATTTATTTCTGGAATTTTCACATCTTTTCCTTTGCAGTTTGCCCTGGCTTTGCTCCTCCTGCCTCCCATCTTTCCTCTGGCACTGGATTTGGGATGTGCTGCTCCTCCTGGTGCCCATCCCTAATATTCTCACCTTCCTGAGCTGTTAAAAAGAGGAATTCCCCAGATCCTGAGTTTTCCAGGCTCCCAGATTCCCTCAAATGGATCTCCTGAATGGACACCTCCATGCCCAAGCTGCTCCAGGGACATTCCAGACCCCTCCAGAGGTGACATTTCCAGAGGAACTCCCACTGTCCCCATCACATGAAACATTCCCTAGGAATTATTAATCCTCAGATTCAGACTGTTTTCCCAGGAAAAGAAGCTGGATTTTGTATTTTTACGTTTCCCTACATTGGGCTGGTGACAATCCAGCTGTGGCCTGATGTTTTCTGGGATGAAAAGCAGGAGCAGAACATGCCTGGGATAACACATTTCCATAGGGAATACTGCAGTATCCAGAGAACCCAATCCCACAGAAAATTTATTAGGAAAATTCTGATTCATAAGGAAAACTCACTGCTGGGAAATTTGATTTTCATGGGCTAAAGAATGAAAAACAAATTTATCAGAGGAAGAAATAACAGCAAAAAATACTTGAGGGATATGGAGAAAAGCTCCCTGCAGCTGCTTTCCAAAGGGTGATGTGCAGAATCCATGGATTCAGACATCCTGGCACTCCTTGGAATATGGGGAAAAGCTCCCTGCAGCTGCTCTCCAAAGGGTGATGTGCAGAATCCATGGATTCAGACATCCTGGCACTCCTTAGAAGGAAAGCAGAGCCCCACCTTCCCCACAGAACCACTTTAAAACCCCAAATCACTGCAATTCTTAAATAATTTATGAGCTCTAATGGAAAAAAAAAAAAAAAAAAAAAAACAAAAAACCAAAACAAACCTACAAACCCAACCAGAAAACAACCAGCTAAATCTGCTGGAGGCGGAGCTGCTGGGAAAAGCCAGCCAAGGGAAGGCAGCCACAGCTTCCCGCTGGATCCCACTGGATGGAATCCCACTGGATCCCACTGGATGGAATCTCAATGAATGGAATCCCACTGGCTCCCACTGGATGGAATCCCGCAGGATCCCACTGGATCCCATTGAATGGAATCTCCCTGGATCCCACTGGATGGAATCCCCCTGGATCCCATTGAATCAAATCCTGCTGGGTCCCACTGGATGGAATCGCGCTGGGTCCCTTTGGATGGAATTCTGCTGGATCCCATTGGATGGAATCCCATTGGATCCCATTGGATGGAACCCTGCTGAATCCCATTGGATGAAATCCTGCTGGATCCCATTGGATCAAATCCCACTGGGTCCCACTGGATGGAACCCTGTTGGATCCCACTGGATGAAATCCCCCTGGATCTCATTGAATGAAGTCCTGCTGGATCCCACTGGATGAAATCCCCATGGATCCCGTTGGATGGAATCCCCCTGGATCCCACTGGATGGAATCTCGCTGGATGCCATTGGATGGAATTCCTGCTGGACCCCACTGGATCAAATCCTGCTGGATCCCGTTGTATTGAATTCCCCTGGATCCCATTGGATTGAATCCTGCTGGATCCCATTGGATGGAATCCCACTAAACTCCACTGGATGGAATCCCACTGGATCCCATTGGATGGAATCCTGCTGGATCCCGTTTGATGGAATCCCACTGGATCCCAGTGGATGGACTCCTCCTGGATCCCATTTGATGGAATCCTGCTGGATCCTGTTGGATTGAATCCCCCTGGATCCCAGTGGATGGAATCCCCCTGGATCCTGTTGGATTGAATCCCCCTGGATCCCAGTGGATGGAATCCCCCTGGATCCCATTTGATGGAATCCCCCTGGATCTCAGTGGATGGAATCCTCCTGGATCCCATTTGGATGGAATCCCCCTGGATCCCGTTTGATGGAACCCCCTGCATCCCAATTGGATGGAATCCTCCTGGATCCCGTTTGATGGAATCCCCCTGGATCCCGTTTGATGGAATGCCCCTGGATCCCGTTTGATGGAATCCTCCTGGATCCCATTTGATGGAATCCTCCTGGATCCCATTTGATGGAATCCCCCTGGATCTCAGGGGATGGAATCCTCCTGGATCCCGTTTGATGGAATCCCCCTGGATCCCAGTGGATGGAATCCTCCTGGATCCCATTTGATGGAATCCCCCTGGATCCCATTTGATGGAATCCCCCTGGATCCCGTTTGATGGAATCCCCCTGGATCCCAGTGGATGGAATCCTCCTGGATCCCATTTGATGGAATCCCCCTGGATCCCATTTGATGGAATCCCCCTGGATCCCGTTTGATGGAATCCTCCTGGATCCTGCTGGATCAAATCCCGGGTTTGGGAATGCCCACAGCGAGGTCTCACCAGGCAGGGCTGGATCAGCAGCTCCAGATCTCCTGGAGCGGGACACGGCTCCAAGACCACCGTGCCCATGGAACCACCCCGCGTTTTCCCGGGAATCCCAGAATTCCAAATGGATCGGAAATGAAAAATCTCTTCCCAAGTGCTCTCTGGTTTTCGTCCTTGCCCAGCTGCGGCTGATTCGGGGTCCCGGGACCATCCGCGAGATCCCTGCCCGAGAGATTCCGTGTGCGAGCCCTCTCCCTGCTGGCCGCTCCAGGAATTCCCTTGGAATTCTCCGGCTTTCCAGAAGAAACCCGGCTCTCGGCGCCTGGGAAACACCTGAGGGCGATTTTATATTGAGTTTACGGGAAATAAAAGAGTTTTTCTACGAGAAAAAAAGGTTAAATACATTAAATACAAATCCCACTGGTTAAACACATTCCAGCTAACAGGTAAAACTCCATGGAAAAGGAATTCCAGGGCTCATTGTCCCAAATATCTTGTATTCCAGAATGCCATATTTCACAATTTGCATTGCAGAATTTATATTTCGAAATTTTCATTTCAATTTTTTTTTTTTAATTTTGGGGAATTTGTTTCAGAATTTGTATTCCTGATTTTTTTTTTTCAGAATTTTTACTTCCGTTTTTATTTCTGATTTTGCATTCCTGAATTCGGATTTCAGAATTTGTGTTTCAGGGTTTTCATTTCAGAGTTTGAATTTCCAAATTTATATTTCAAAGTCCTCTTTTTTAGAATTTTCAGCTCAGATTTTTTATTTCAGAATTTTTTATTTCAGAATTTTTAGTTCAGAATTTCTATTTCAGAATCTGCAATTCAAAATTTGTATTTCAGAATTTTTATTCCAAAATTCTCTATTTCAGAATTTGTATTAAATTGTTTTAAATTTTGGAATTCTGTATTTCCTACGAATCCTGCCTGAAAATCCAAATTAAAAACCAGGGGTTTCCTCCAGGATCAAGAAGAAGAGTGAATGCTTTATAAAAATTTGTGTAAAACCACAAAAAAAAGTTTAAAAAATCAGAAAAATTTAAATAAATTCACTTGATTTGGACTGATTTTAGGCAGCGGTGTTTAAAAATAAAGAAATAAAAATACTCCAAGTACTAAAGTTACACCTCAGGCTGACAAAAGCAACTGTGCCCCGCTGGAGCTCTGCTCACTGCACACCAGGAGAGACTGAAATGGGATTGCAAGATTTAATTAAAAAATCAATTTAAATTTTCATTTCACCGCTTGATTGTGGCAGAAAAATGTGATTAATCAAGGCCTTTTTGGGTGGATTTAGAGAATTCTTTAGGCTCAGGGGGGTGAGGTGTTTATCCCAGGAGTCCAAGGCCAGGCTGGAAGAACCTGGGTCAGTGGGAGGTGTCCCTGCCCATGGAAGGGTGGGATTGCAGGAATTTCTGTCCTTTTTATCCCAACCATTCCACATTTCCATGAGCTGAACCAAACCAGCCCCTGCCTCACAGCAGCCAAGGGGTTTATAAAATATCTACGCATGAAGGTGTAAAATGAGGTGTTTGATAAACCATGGGGGTGTGTGGAAATCCAGAAATATTATGGAAAAATAAATCCACATCCCTGAAAATCCCCTCTGCTCAAGGAGGACAGTGAGACACGGGCCATGCAGTGCTGGGGACAGGAAAATATTCCAAGTTGTGCAATTCCGAAGAAGAGAAACACAGATAAATAAATACACCAAGGGAGCAGAGATCATTCCCTGGGTCTCCTGAGTTGTTCCCCTTTGAAGTCCCCCCTTAAATTCATTTATCCCACAGAATTCCCAGCCCTCTCCCACTCTGCTGTGTGGGGTAGACTCCATCTAAATAAACTTGGTGTGAAGACCAAATTATAGATTATACAAGACCAAATTATAAATTATTGGGAATTTCTCCTCAACTTTCCCAGCCCTTCTCCCACTTTTTTTTTTTTTTCAGGTGGATTTTGGGTATTAAACCAAGATTATCAAATATATCAAATGCATCTCTCCCAGTGATTTGATTGACGGGCAGGAATTTTAGATCATACACAATTTTACCTTGATTTAATCAATTAACTCCTTCCTCCGCACCAAAACCTTGACAGGAGGGTTTTGTGCGAGGAAAACAGTGGGATTTTAACCTTTCCCGGAAAACCGGAGTTACATTTTAGACACTTCCAGCCGAAGTTACATTTGAGCTTTAACATTGTTTGCTTTCAGTTCTCCTTTTCTGGCCGTTTTCCCGAGGCCCTGGAGGGACAGGACACCGGGAATGGGTTCCCTTGGCCATAGGGCAGGGATGGGTGGGATATTGGGAATTCCTGGTTGTGAGGGAGAGGAGTCCCTGAATGGAATTCCCGGAGAAGCCGAGGCTGCCCCTGGATCCCTGGCAGCGCCACGGCCTCACGGCTGCCAGAGCTCCCGGAGCGCTTGGAAAGGACTCGCGGTCACAGGGGGGGACTGTGGGGCTGTGCAGGTACAGGAGTGGGACGGACTGTCTCCCGTGGGTGCCTTCCCAGCGGGATATTCCCCAATCCCAGCGGGATATTCCCCGCTCCCACCGCGCTCTCCCGCCCGCCATGGCGGCCGCTCCCCCTCAGCGGCCGCAACCACGGCGCGCGGCGCGGGGGGGGGGGGGGGGGTCCGAGCGCCTCCACGGCCGCGCTCGGCCCGTACCACCCGCACCGTCACGGGGGGGAAGCACGAACCCGGCGCGTACCACCCGCAACACAGCTGAGGGGAGATCTGCCGCCACCTCCCGAGCTGAGCTGAAATGGTGGCGGGGGAAGTCACCCCCTCCTTGCGGCGCTGTTGGTACCGCCCGGCTGATCGCGCACCGCCCCCGGTCCCACGTGAGCGGTTTCCCGGCGTGCCCCGCGTTCGGCCGCCGCAGCCGCCGCTTCGCTCCGCGCCCCGCGCTCTCGGGAGCCGCCCGAGCCAGCGCCGCGCCGCGGGGCCGGGCCGCCCGCCGCCGCCATGTCCGGCGGGGACTCTACGGCCGCGGCCGCCGCCGCCTCCCCGCAGCCGCTGCCGTTCTCGCTGCCGAAGCCGCCGCCCCTCATGCAGCTGACGCCGGGCGACGCCGTGCGGCCGGTGGGCTCGGGCGCCGACCAATCGCCGAAGAGCGCGCGGCTGGCGGCGCGCCCCGATTGGCCGGCGGGGAAGCCCGTCAGCCTGCTGGCGCCGCTGCTCCCGCCCCGCGGGGAGCCCGAGCCGCTGCTGCCCTTCGGGCCCGCGGCCCCGCGGCCGCCGCTGCGCGGGCGCCTCCTGGGCCGCTGCGGGGGCTCCCTGCTCAGCCCCGCCATGCGGCCCGGCGGCGTCGACCGCGGCTCTCTCATGGTGAGTGCGGGCTCGGGAGGGGGGGCACGGAGTCGCAGCGTGCGGAAGCTGGTCCCGCCTTCCTGCTCCGGGGTCATCCTAGGGTTGGGTGGGATGGGCATCCCATGGTGCAGGGCTGTGTCCAGGCGGTTCTGGGTGTCCCCGCTGAGGGAGACGCCAAAACCTCTCTGGGCACCTGTCACCCGCACAAGGAGGAAGTTGATGCTCGTGTACAGGTGGAACTTCCTGGGCATCAGTCCTTGCCTTCCTCTGGTGCCATTGCTGGGCCCTGCATGGAGCCTTCCGTGCACCCAAGGACAGCCAGGGCTGAGGCCGCTCTCACTGGGGCTCCTCTCCAGGCTGGGCAGCCCCAGCTCCCTCAGCCTCTCCTGGGCACCGAGATGCTCCAGGCCCTTGCTCAGCTCCAGGAGCTGCTGTCCCTGCTGTGCTGTGGAGCCAGAGCTGGACACAGCACCCAGAGGTGCCTTGGAGGGGCAGGATCCCTGCCTGACCTGCTGGAAATGCCCTTCCCGATGCCCCCCAGGGCACAGCGGATCACAGACCTGGCTGTATCCAGAGCTGGGGAGGATCTGGAGCCCCAGGAGCAGCTGAGGGAGCTGGAAAGGGGCTCAGCCTGGGGAAAAGCAGGCTTGGGAGGACCTTCTCTGCACCAGGGTGGTAGGGCCCTCTGAAAGGGAATCAACACTCCAAAGAGGGTCAGAGGAGATTTTTAGGAAACACTGTTCCACCTGGAATTACCTGGGGCTTGGGAAACAGGAGCTGTCACTGCATGTGCTGTGAGAGGATATGATTGGGAAAAGTCAAGTGTTCTGCCCAGAAGACTCAAACCTTTTTAGTTGCTCGTGGTTTCTTTTTGTGACTCCTAGCCCCTGGAAGATTGGGATAAGAAGAAAATCACTGGAAAACTGCTTTTGGACTGAAAGGGTGTAAAGTTAGGGGAAATTAGGAGAGAATTCCTTCCCTATGAAGGTGGGGGTTCCTGGGATGGAATTCCAGGCTGCCCCATCCCTGGAAGTGTCCAAGGCCACGTTGGAGCACCTGGGATAGTGGAAGGTGTCCCAGAAGGTGGAACTGGACGAACTTTAAGGTCCCTCCTACCCAAACCATTCTGGGATTCTGTGATCAATAATTTGATTTTTTTTTTCCTTCCTGCTAAATGTATTTTCCAAAGGGAAAAGCGCCCAGGCTTTATCTTAAGGTGTTCTCAGAGCTGTTGCATCTGTGTGGAACAGAAAGTACTTAAAGTGTTGGAAAAGAATGAAAAACTCCTGGAAAGGGCTTTTTCTTATTCCTTTTGGAGAGTGTGTGTGGGGTGGCTGCCTCGGTGCTGATTTTCCCTGTTGTTGGTGTTTTCCAGATGGGCCACCCGGGCATGCCCCACTACCCCCCCATGGGGATGCACCCCATGGGCCAGAGACCCCCCAACATGCCCCCAGTTCCCCACGGGATGATGCCTCAGATGATGCCCCCCATGGGAGGACCCCCGATGGGGCAGGTAAGGCAATTCCAGCAGCGTCCTGTTCCCTGGGATCAGCCCTCGGCAGGGAAATCTCCCTGGGAAAAGGAGGGGGAGAACTCAGGGGGAGTGAGCCTGGCCAGGTAAAACCCTCCTTATGGGGAGCAGGGAATTGCTGCACCTCTGGGACTTTAGCTGGAATTTGGTATGGTAACAGGTAATTAACATACTTCTAATTATCAGTCCATAATTTGGGATTTATTGAAGTGTTTCGGAATGAGAACAGGTAATTACTGTACCTCTAACTTTAATTATCAATCCATAGTTTGGGATTTGTTCAAGTGTTTTGGGTGAGAACAGGTGATTAATGCACCTCCAACTTTCAGTCAATTATTTGGGATTTATTCAAGTGTTTTTGGATGGGAATAGGTAATGCACCTCTAATTATCAATCCATAATTTGGGATTTATTCCAGTGTTTTGGATGAGAACAGGTAATTAATGCATCTCTAACTTTCAGTCAGTTATTTGGGATTTATTCAAGTGTTTTTGGATGGGAATAGGTAATGCACCTCTAATTTTCAATCCATAATTTGGGATTTATTCCAGTGTTTTGGATGAGAACAGGTAATTAATGCACCTCTAACTTTCAGTCAGTTATTTGGGCTTTATTCAAGTTGTTTTGGATGAGAATAGGTAATGCACCTCTAAGTTTAATTATCAATCCATAATTTGGGATTTATTCCAGTTTTGGATGAGAACAGGTTTATTCCAGTTTATTCCAGGTTTGGATGTGAACAGGTAATTAATGCACCTCCAACTTTCAATCCATTATTTGGGATTTATTCAAGTGTTTTTGGATGAGAATAGGTAATGCACCTCTAAGTTGAATTATCAATCCATAATTTGGGATTTATTCCATTTTTTTGGAAGTTTCCTGTAGATTTTTGAAGGGATAGGTTTGTCTTGAGACTTCACGTTTCTGTAATTCTTGGCCAGTTCCTACACAGTGAATATTACAGCAAGAGAAGAAGCAAAGAAGTAGAGGATTTTTGCAGGATTCCTGTTGGAATCCTAGGGGTGGGTTTGTAATCCCTGCATCCCATTGTTTCTGATGCCATGGGATTGGAAAAGCCCTGGCAGGTGACACGGCCACGACCATGGCCCTGCTTTTGGCAGCTTTTCTTCTCAATTGCCACATTTCCTGGGTGGTTTGTGATGAAATCCTCAACTCTTAAAAGAAATAATTCTCCTGTGGGTATAATAAATATCCCAGGAATGCTGAATGTCCTTGGGATGCTCCTTGTGATGGTGGATTATGGAAGAGAGGCAGGGAAGGATTAAACCTTGGTGACAACTCCTCTTCCTTTGCAATTCCTTGGACAGTGCATCCTTGTCTTCCTTAAATTAAAAGGGCTTGGTAGGAATTTTTTCAGTGGGGATTTGCAGCTTCTGGGGTATCAATAAAACAATTTTTAAAAAATGAGGAGTATTTGACTCATTAGCACTGTGTGTGTTCATTAGGAGGTGAAGTAGAAATTCTCATTTATTTCTCTGCTTTTTTTGTACCTCCTTTTCCACAATTCCCACACTTAGCCAGGGAATATTTCAATATTTCACATTTTAGGGAGCAACTCAGGACTTTTTGGTAGATGGAGAGCAAAAAGCTGAAGGTAAATGTCACACCTGGGGGTTCACCTTTCCTTTGTTCCTTTATTCCCTGTAGCCTTGGAATTCTGTGGGAATTCATCATTCCCAACCTTTGCTTTTCCTGCTTTCACTCAGGCTTCCAGTAATGGAATCAGGTCCCACATCATTTGCTATTGTTCCTTTGCAGCTTAAATGGTTTTTATTGTTATTTCCTGTCCAGCTTTGGAATGTGGACATGCCATTCCTAATAGGAATATCCCAGTTGAGTGGGAATGTTATGTAGGAAATCACAATCCCACAAATCTACTTTATTTTTCTGTACCTAAGAGGGATGTTTGGTTGGGGTTTTTTTTGGGGCTTTTTTATTTAATTAGAAAGAAGTATAATATAATGGCTTTTAAATAGAAATACTGTATTTTGTGTTGAGAATATGATAAAATATATGGGAAATGCTCTTGAATTCCAGATGCCTGGAATGATGCAGTCGGTGATGCCTGGAATGATGATGTCCCACATGTCCCAGGCTGCCATGCAGCCCACGGTTCCTGTGAGTTTAATTTAATTTCTTTTGTTTAGTTTTTAAAAGCTCTTTTTAGCAGTTGCAGTTGATCACTCTTGGCTTTCTTTAATTAGAAAATAAGAATTTAAATTTTAAATTATTTTCATTACAGTGGAGTTTTATGTGACTCTTGAATAATTAAAAATAAGATTTTTGTGATTTTCATCAGTCTTTAAACTCCTTTTAGTTTTTCTTTCATTGCTTATCCTTCACTTCCTGGAGTTTGGCAGGAATCACTGTGACCCTGGATTGTTAAATTGTCTGACCAAGAGATTCTTTACTCTTAAATTGTAATTTTTTTAAAGAATTTTGATTCAATATTAGAGAGATTTGAATCCATTAGAATGAGATTTTTTTTTATTAAAAGTTCCTGAAATTCAGTTGGGTCTAAAAATTGCTGGAATAGCTCATTCCACTCTTTGGGTGGAAGTGGAGAGGGAAAAGTTAAAATACACATAAAATCTCTGAGGGGAAAAAATTTAAGTTAAATCTTGTTCTTAAGAAACAAATTTAGTCCAAGCCTAAGAGATTCACTTAAAACCAGTTCCAGCCATTTCAATTTAGAAATAAATTATTTTTATGGGTTTTCTTCCCATGCAGGTTTAAATCCCTGAATTCCTCTGGAATTTCCTCTAATGCTGAGCACAAACCTTTGCTGTGCTGATTTGAAGAGTGAAATTCCTAAAAATTAGTATTTTGGTCAGATTAATGCTCTTAAAATACATTAAGAAATTCCTGTTTTGGTCAAATTACACAACAAATACACAACAAATTTCTGGGGATTTCCTGGTTTATTCCTGTTGGATAATATCAAATCAAATTGATCCAGTGTGATTTATTTTCACTTGTTTCACAATTTTTCTGTTTTCTTGAGGAATATTTGTAGTTTGTAGCTGAGAGCTGAAAATAAACCTTAAGCAAAGCTAAATCCACAAGGAAAAAAAATGGGAAGCCTTGGAATTTGGTTGATTTTTTTTTTCCTTAATTGGAAGGAATTTCAGGAAGAGCTCCAGGAATGCAGTTTTAATACACCCAAAGCCATATGCCCCCTAATTATCCCACCTAATGATGTTCCTAATTGCTTATTTAAGGAGCAGGAATAATTAAGGGGGAAGCAAGAATCCTTATTTAAGGATTTGAGCCTTTTTTGGCAGAAAAGCCTTGTTTGGATAATGAATATTGGATTTTTTTTTAGGATTTAATTCCTCAGGAATTAATTAATTTAATTGTTTAAATGTTTGTTTTAATTATTTTTACAGCCAGGAGTGAACAGCATGGATGCACAAGTAGGTAAGTAAAACAACTTGATATAATTTCAAAATATTTAACCAAAATCAACTGAAACATTAAAAAATTCCCCTTTTCCCTAAAATGGAATGGAGCATTTCAGTCCTGGAGTCTCCACTGGTGCCCAGGACATTTTTTTCCTTGCACACGTGGAGGAATATTTAGGAAAATGAAGCAACCAAACCTTTTATTAATTTTTAATTATTTATTTTTCAGGTGTGACCCCTCCTGGGACTCAGGTATGTGGAAAGCACAATTCCAGAAGGTTGGAATTTCATTGTGATGTGGGGCAAACTTGGTTTTAGGGATTTAAAGGAAAACCTTAATTCTATTTTTTCCTCCCCTCCTTTTTTCTCCTGCTGTTTTTCCAAGTTTTTGCTTGTTCCTTGAAATCTGTGGGCCTTGTCCCAATTTAATTATTAAATAGATGATATCCACATTATTTCCATGGAATTTCCATCCTGTCCATGGAAATCCAGTTTTCCCTGGCAATACCAAATCCCTGATCCACAGCAGGGATTCCAGGGAATTCATGGGGAAGCTGGCCATGGAAAGCAGCAGGAAGTGTGGTGTGAGGGAGCTCAGGCAGCCACAATCTTCCTGCAGCAGATTTCCCTCCAGATGTGGGAACAGGGAGTGCTGCTGGAATTGTGGCTTGGGCTTGCTGTGGTCTGACCCCTTGGCTCGCACTTCCTGGGGGAATCAGGCCCTTGGGAATGTGCAGTTGAACAGCTCCACTCCCAAAGAAGGAGGTTTCTGGGAAAAACACTGCCTCAAGGTGTGAATTTGGCTCCCTGCCTTTGCTGTGCTGCTGCACCACTTGGAGAATCCAGGGTATTTGGGTGAAACCCACCAGTTGATGAGGATTTTCCAAGGCTGTTTTGTGTCCTCCTCAGACAACGCATCCCGTGGTGTCCACAGTCCAGCAGAGCTCCACCACCACCAGCTCTGCCAGCGAGGAGCACTCCAAGCAGGTCTGTATCCCACTCTTTCTGTGGACTTGGATCCCATTTCTTATTACATCATTATTAATTTCCTTTGGAATTTTTTCAGAAATCCACGTGGACGGAGCACAAGTCCCCGGATGGAAGAACTTATTACTACAACACTGAGACCAAGCAGTCCACGTGGGAGAAGCCAGATGACCTCAAAACCCCTGCTGAGGTAACCAAATCCCAAATTAACTCTGGGATATTGTGGGAACACGAGGAGTTCCAAGCCTGACACCTGCAGCAGGGAGAATTCTGCTGGAAGCAATGGGAGCAAACTCTTCCAATAGGAAATGTTCCTAAAATATTTGGATTGTTCTCCTTATGTTGGGAGAACTTGAAGGTGCAAAGTGGCCAAAATTCCTCATTTTCCTCATTTTTAGATAGGCTTTTTTATTAAAAATGTGGGGGGGGGTTATTATTTAGAGAGGAAAAATTCCTAGACATTACTGTTTTGGTCAAATTAATGCTCTTAAAATATACAAGGAATTCCTTAGAATTCCCCATGTTTATTCCTGTTAGATACTATCAAATCAAATTGATCCAATGTGATTTGTTTTCACATTTTTTAACAATTTTTCTGTTTTCCTGAGGAATATTTGAAGTTTGTAGCTGAGAACTGAAAATAAAACTTAAACCAAAGCTAAATCCACAAGGAAGAAAATGGGAAAACTTGAAATTTGATTTTTTTTTTTCAGGAAGAAAGAGCTCCAGGAATGGAACTTTAATGCACCCAAAGCCTTGTGCCTCATAATTATTTCACCTAATGATGTTCCTAATTGCTTATTTAAGGAGCAGGAATAGGGAAGAGGGAAACAAGAATCCTTATTTAAGGAGTTACTAAAGGAGATTTTCCTTGGAAAATCTTTGTTTTCTCTCCATCAGCAATTGCTGTCCAAGTGTCCCTGGAAGGAGTATAAATCAGACTCTGGGAAGCCTTATTATTACAATTCCCAAACAAAGGAATCCCGCTGGGCAAAACCCAAAGAGCTGGAGGATCTTGAAGGTAAAAGAGATAAGAACTTGCATTTTTATAAATATATATTAATTAATTATATTATTTATTTAAATAGCAACAAAATCAGCTGGGAGGGAAAGAATAAATGTTAAAAAAGTAATAGGCAACAGTAATTTAAATATTTTCTTTCTTAAAATTCTGTTTAATAATCCTGACTTTCTTTCTGGGTCTTTGAACTACTTTTTTACAAATTCAAAGAATTATTTCAAACCAAAAAGTCATTTTTATATTCCCAATCTCTCTGTAGTGGCATTTCTAAACTTTATTTTAATCTCGATTGATTTCAGTCTTTGAAGGACACAAACATTAAAATTTTTGATGTCACAAAAACATTTAAAACTTTGCTTTTATTAAATCAAGAATTACAAGAACTTCCTATGTATATGAACTATTTTAAAGCTATATTTTAATGGTTTTTCTCCTTTTTTCCTCTAGCAATGATTAAAGCTGAAGAAAACAGGTACATTTTTATCATTTTACTAATTTTTTCATGAGGGCCTTCAAACTTTTTATGAGGGCCTTCAAGCCTTTCCTGGGGATCTTCAAACCTTTCCTGTTGAAGTTTAAACCTTTTTCCTGAGCGTCTTTGAACTTTTCTTAGGGTCCTACAAACCCTTTTTCCCCAAGGTTCTTCAACCCCTTTTTCCTGATGGCCTTCAAGCCTGTTTTTTCCTGAGGGCCTTTCAGCCCTTTTTTTCCTGAGGGTCTTCAAACTTTTCCTAGGATCCTTCAAGCCCTTTTTTTCCCTGACGCTCTTCAAGCCCTTTTTTTCCTGATGGCCTTCAAACCTTTCTTAGGATCCTTTAAACCCTCTTTCCTGAGGGTCTTTTACCCTTTTTTTCCTGAGGATCTTTTACCCTTTTTGTCCTGGGAGCCTTCAACCCCTTTCCTGAGGATCTTTCACCCTTTTTTCCCTGAGGCCTTCAAACCTTTCCTAGGATCCTTCAGCCCCTTTTTTACCCTGAAGGCCTTCAGCCCCTTTTTTCCCTGAGGGTCTTCAAACCCTTTTTTCCCTGAGGTTCTTCAGCCCCTTTTTTTACCCTGAAGGCCTTCAGCCCCTTTTTTACCCTGAAGGCCTTCAGCCCCTTTTTTTCCTGAGGCTCTTCAACCCTTTTTTCCCTGAGGTTCTTCAAACCCTTTTTTCCCTGAGGCTCTTCAGCCCCTTTTTTTCCTGAGGCTCTTCAGCCCCTTTTTTTACCCTGAGGCTTCTTCAGCCCCTTTTTTTCCTGAGGCTCTTCAGCCCCTTTTTTTCCTGAGGCTCTTCAGCCCCTTTTTTTACCCTGAGGCTTCTTCAGCCCCTTTTTTTACCCTGAGGCTCTTCAACCCCTTTTTTACCCTGAAGGCCTTCACCTCTTTTTTTCCTGAGGGCTTTTCACCCTTTTTTCCTGAGGCCTTACAAACCCTTTTCCCTGAGGGCCTATAAACCTTTTCCGAGTCTTTCACTCACCCCAAACCCCACATTCCCCACTTTCACCACGTCCTAAGCTGCCCCGTTGCCCTAAATCTCCAGACCGGAGCCCGCAGGTGACCGCTGTTGTTTTTGTCCCCAGCACGAAGCCAGAGGATGCGGCTGCCGCCGCCTCGGCTCCGGCCACGGCCGGGGATGCCCCGAGCGGGGCCAGCGCGGCCCCGGCCACCGAGAGCGCCACGGCCGCGGCTGCTCCTGCAGGAGCTGCTCCTGAGGGGGAATCGGCCCCGGCCGCCACCACGGGGGACACGGACACGGCTGGCACTGCCACGGCCGAGGAGCAGGGCCAGGGCGGCGCCGCCCCCGGCACGCAGGACGGGAGCGCGGACGCCGCGGCGGCCGCCACGGATGAGGCAGCCAGGCAGGAGGCCTCGGGAGAGTGAGTGCCAGGGGATGGGTGTCAGCTCCAGGAAAGGGGATTTGGGGGGGATGTTAGGGGGGATTGTTCTCTGTGAGGCCCTGGGATGGAATTCCCACAGAAGCTGTGGCTGTCCCTGGATCCCTAGAAGTGTCCCAGGCCAGGTTGGACAGGGCTTGGAGCAGCCTGGGATAGTGGAAGGTGTCCCTGCCCATGGCAGGGGTGGATTGGGATGATCCTTAATGTCCCTTCCCACCCAACCCATCCCATGGTTCTTAGCCCAAACACCAAGGTCTTCCCACAAACCTGTAGCACACTTACAGCAAGTTCTTCAAGGGAATGAATAATTCATCACTGGACAAGAGGGAATGGCTTTGAGCTGGTGGAAGGCAGGCTTAGATCAGGGATTGAGAAGAAATCGTTTCCTGGGAAGGTGATGAGGCTCTGGCACAGGTGCCCAGAGCAGCTGGGGCTGCCCCTGGATCCCTGGCAGTGCCCAAGGCCAGGCTGGACAGGGCTGGGAGCAGCTGGGACAGGGGGAGGTGTCCCTGCCCATGGAACTGTGGGGGCTTTACTGTCCCCTCCCATCCAAGCCATTCCAGTTTATGAAACCTCAAGGCTTTGCTGCAGCTTTTCATTTCCCAGTAGCATCAGTGACAGGAACATTCCATGGATTTTCCAGTGTCTGTAAGAATTTCCCAGGGTGCCATTAAACACTTCCCTCCCTCTTCATGCTCCTTTTCCATGGATCGGTGCCATTAGTTATCACTTGAAGAAAATAAAATACTAAAGGGATTTTTATGTGTTCCAGCTATGATTCCTTTTTATTTTAAATAATGAAAGATCTATTATGTGGAAAATTATAACTTAGGATTTTTATAATTCAAAAAAAAAAGGAATTGCTGTGGGGGATTTTAGACAGCAGGATATAATTAAAGAGAAGCCCATTTTTAGGCACTTCTCCTTACAGTTTTATATAAAATGTTAATATTCCTGCTGAATTTCAACATTATATTTTTAGAAATAATTTCTAGATAACTTCAGCAGGCAGCCAGTTGCAGGAGGGAAATACTTTGCCTCAATAATTCACTTTTTTTGATCTTTTTTTCATCAGTTGTGGTGCCTGTAAGGAAGAGCCTTGTATGAATTATTAGAATTATTTTTTTACTTGAACTTGCTGTTTATAAAACTCACTTTGTGGTGGTTTTTGACTCTTCAGTGCCTCTAACTTAGAAAAAAATTCTGAAATAATAAAATTTGTTTTGCTTTAGTGCTGCTGCAAAGAAGGAGGATGAGGATGCCCAACCAGTTAAAAAAACCTACACGTGGAACACAAAGGAAGAGGCCAAACAAGCATTTAAAGAACTGTTAAAAGAAAAGGTATTTGGGCCAATTATTAATATTTTATTGACCAATTATTAATGTTTTCTTGAACTACAAAACCCAGTTTCATTTCTGTTTTATTTGCCAGGTTTTATTTGATTTTTCTAGGGAAGAACTCCTCACTCTTGAGGAAATGAAAG
Source organism: Molothrus ater (assembly GCF_012460135.2). Classification (NCBI taxonomy): domain Eukaryota; kingdom Metazoa; phylum Chordata; class Aves; order Passeriformes; family Icteridae; genus Molothrus; species Molothrus ater. The sequence continues at coordinate 37,133,135 of NC_050484.2, read as the reverse complement.
AGAAAGAACATTGCAGTGAAGTGTTGTTTTAGCTTAAAAATAAAATGTTGTTCTTTTTTTTCTTTTCCCATGGCTTTTTCTTTCCCAAGGAATTATTCCTTGTTGGATGTTAACTCCAGGTCTGATTCATCCATAATTTCCTGTTTTCACAGCGGGTTCCCTCCAATGCTTCCTGGGAGCAGGCCATGAAAATGATCATTAATGACCCCAGATACAGGTACTGAGTCCTCCTTCAGTTCCATCCAAACCTTTTTCTAGGGAATTTACTTCCAAAACATCCAAACTCCTGTCAGCAACAGATACTCCTGGCTTGTGCCACTGGCAGGGAATTGTCTTCCTGCCCTCCATAAGGAAATGCTTCCAACAGCTTCATTGTTATTGGGAAAAAGTGGGGAAGTTGGTGTTTTATGTTGATTTAGGGATTAAAATGTTCAGATCAATTTTATCTCAAATCTGAATTATTCAAACCTGTTGCCTTTTGCTTTCTGGTTTTGATTTTATTAGTTATTTTTCTTTATTTTCCTTTTCTGATTGTTCTGGCTTTTCTTTCTTTTTCCTCAGTTTTCTTTCCTTCTCCTCAGTTTTCTTTCCTTCTCCTCAGTTTTCTTTCCTTCTCCTCAGTTTTCTCTCTTTTTCCTCAGTTTTCTCTCTTTTTTCCTCAGTTTTCTCTCTTTTTTCCTCAGTTTTCTTTCTTTCTCCTCAGTTTTCTTATTTTCTGGTTCTCTTCCAATTTTTCTTCTGATTATTTGATTTTTCTTTTCTTTTTTCTTTCTTTTTTTCTGATTTTCTTTCTTTTTTTTCTGATTTTTTTTCTGATTTTTCTGATTTCCTCTGTCTTCTCTTCCTGATTTTTTTTTTTTTAATTTATAAATAACATTGCTCTTTCCTTTTCTTTCCTGGGAAGTGCTCTGGCAAAATTGAGTGAAAAGAAGCAGGCCTTTAATGCCTACAAAGTTCAGACAGAGAAGGAGGAGAAGGAAGAAGCCAGATCCAAGTACAAGGAAGCCAAGGAATCCTTCCAGCGTTTCCTGGAAAACCATGAGAAGATGACATCCACCACCAGATACAAGTAAGAGACTTGGGATAAAAATCTGGGATCAAAATCCTGATAGGATGCACTGCTTGGAGTGGCATCAACTTCCATTGTTAGTTTTCTCTTCCTTTATAAAAATTCAAAATATATCACAAAAAAAAAAAAAACTTCCAAGGGGGAAAACCAAGAATTCCTATAAATCTGTTCCTTCTTGGAACAGCTCTCCCTGATGTTCTGGGGGGTTGATGAATAATTCAACCACCAATAAATAAATAAATGAATAAATAGTTGTGTGGTTTTCATTTGCTTTGCCCAGAAAAGCTGAACAGATGTTTGGGGAGATGGAAGTGTGGAATGCCATATCCGAGCGGGACCGGCTGGAGATCTATGAGGATGTTCTGTTCTTCCTGTCCAAGAAGGAGAAGGTAAATTCCCTTCAAAGCCATCCAACATCTCCTCACTTGGTCCTAAATCACTTTAAACCTGTGCTTGAGGCTTTATGGCAGATAAACAGCAGCTTTTAGGGAAGGTTGTGGGGTTTATTGGGATTTATTCCTGCTGATTTCAACATGTGTTGAGTTTTGAGGGGATTTTAATCAATCACATGATGGATTTTATTCTGGATCAGTGAAATAATAAGATGGAAGAATTGTGTTGTTTGGTGTCCAAGGATGGGGCTTGGAGCAACCTGGTCCCTGTCCAGGGCAGGAGGCTGGAATGGGATGAGCTTTAAGGACCCTTCCAGCCCAAACCACACTAGAATTCCATGATTTGATATAAATTAATCTTTAATTTCATATTTTCTTGGAGAACACACTAGATATCTTACAATTCTATCCAAACCACTTCAAATTGAGTCCCAAAAAAAACCTTTTCCCCTCAGGAACAAGCCAAGCAGCTGCGGAAGAGGAACTGGGAAGCTCTGAAGAACATCCTGGATAACATGGCCAACGTCACCTACTGCACCACCTGGTCAGAGGCCCAGCAGTACCTCATGGACAACCCCACCTTTGCTGAGGATGAGGAGCTCCAGAGTATGTCTGTGGGCTCTGGAATTCTCTGGGGAGGAGGATCCTTCCTGACTTGGAAGGAATAACCTGATGGTTTTTTCCCCCTTCTCCCTGTTTTCTTGCTAGACATGGATAAGGAGGATGCCCTGATCTGTTTTGAGGAACACATCAGGGCCTTGGAGAAAGAGGAGGAGGAAGAGAAGCAGAAAAGTTTGCTGAGGGAAAGGAGGAGGCAGCGTAAAAACAGGGAGTCTTTCCAGGTTGGTGCAGTTTGGAGTTCTGTCCTAAAAATCTCATGGATTATCATGGGATGTTCCATGTGGGTTTTCTTTATTTCTGGGGGTTGATTCAAGGGTGTGTTTAAAGCCTGAGGTGTTGGGTTGTGGTATTTTCTCTGCTGTGTTACACACAAGAGAAAAATCAGAGGGGGGATAGGCCTGGATGGGAAGGAGATGCAGCTGGAACGTTGTGGGTGATGGAGAAAAGCAGGAAGAACGAGAGAAAAAGGGATTTTTCTGGAACAAAAGTAGAATTCCAGTTACCAAGCCAATCCATCCCAGCTGGTACCAAGGAGAAGCTTGAGGAATGGCTCCAAATTCCCATTTCCCCTGTTTTTTGCAGCTGTTTCTGGATGAGCTGCACGAGCACGGGCAGTTGCACTCCATGTCCTCCTGGATGGAATTGTACCCAGCCATCAGCTCCGACATCAGATTCACCAGCATGCTCGGCCAGCCTGGTAAGGAGGGCAGATCCCGGGCTTTGGGGCAGGCCACAGCAATCCCAAATCCTAAATCCACACCTAAAAATGCAGCTCTGGGGTTAAACCTGACCTGTGGCTTAACTAAACCCTCCCTCAGGATCAACAGCACTCGACCTGTTCAAGTTTTACGTGGAGGATTTGAAAGCTCGTTACCACGATGAGAAGAAGATAATTAAAGACATCCTAAAGGTGAGCATTACCTGGCTCCTCCTCGAATTGCACATTTCCCATCCAAGGGAGCTGGGATTCCCTTGGAGCTGAAGGAGTTCCTGATTTCCCTCATGCCAAAGGAGCCATTTTTTCCAGGATAAAGGATTTGTGGTGGAGGTGAACACTTCCTTTGAGGATTTTGTCACTGTCATCAGCTCCACTAAAAGAGCCACCACGTTGGATGCAGGGAACATCAAGCTGGCTTTCAACAGTGTAAGTATGAATTAATAAATTCATTAATTAATTGGGATATCTGGATAATTAGGGTGGGAAATCCCTTCTCCAGACAGGAATTAGGGTTTGTTTTTTAACTAATTCCATAATATTTGAGGAATGTTCTGTTATTTAGGGTTATTTAACTGATTTCAGTTGCCACAATAGAAATAAACCTTAGTCCAAGCAGTCAACATTCCCAAACTTGAGGAATTCTGGGATAGGAATTCAGTGATGCTCTCCTGTTTGTACATAAGATTTCTCCTAATTTCTATGGTTCTGTAGTTTTGCATCATTGGATTTTCAGCAGAGGCAATTCCATGCTTGGAAAAGAAATAATGGATTAATTTTCGATCAAACCATTTAACATCATAGTTTTGATCTATTAATTAAGTACAGGAAAAGCAGTTAATTTCCTTGTCATTTCCCAGTGACTCAGACACAACTCTGAGGGTGCAGAATTCCCAATAAATGGAATTCTCTTCCTTTCATCCCCGCAGCTGCTGGAGAAGGCGGAGGCGCGGGAACGGGAGCGGGAGAAGGAGGAGGCCCGGAAGATGAAGAGGAAGGAATCGGCCTTCAAGAGCATGCTGAAACAAGCCACCCCTCCCATCGAGCTGGATGCTGTCTGGGAGGATGTAAGGATGAGAATTCCCTGGGGGAAACATTCCCAAATTCCCAAACAGGCCCCTGCTCCTCCCTAAAAAACCCCACGTTTGCCAGGCTCTTCCTGGTTCTGCTGATGGGGCTTCAAAATCCCATCCAACCCTGTGGGTTCTTCAGGGAAACTTGGAGATGGATAGGAAAAGCATCATCCTTTTGAAACAAAGAACATCCTAAAAGAACTGGAAAAAAAACCAAAACCCCCTCAAAAAATCCCACAACCCTCCCAAAGTTAATTGAAATTATTTAGAACTTTGTCCTGGATAAAAGACCCTGGAAAAACCTTTCCTTTCCAAGGATAATTTATATAAATATTTGGGGTTTTTTTAAGTTTAAATGGAATGTGCAGGGAAAACAGTGGGGTTTTCCGTGTTTCCATGAGTTAGAGCTTCCCTGAACACTGGAAATTTGGGAATTGCTTGGAAATCTGGGATTAAAAATTTAGCCTTGTAGCAGTTCAGGGGCTTCTTAACTGGTGAAAATTAATTTTTTTTGTTATTATTTTTTTAAATTATTTGTTTTGTTTTTTCATTTTTCTATTATTTTTCTTATCTTTTTTTGTTTTTAATTATTTTTTCATATTTCTGTTATTATTGGTTTTATTTTTCCTTATTTTTATTTCTTCAGGGTTTTAGTTTTCTTATTTTTTATTTTTTTTATTTTATTTCTTATTTCTTAATTTTCTTGTTACTTTTATTATGCCTTATTTTTATTATTCCTTTTAATCTTTATTCATTATTATTTATAGAGGTTTTATTATTATTCCTTACTGGTTTTCTTATTTCTTAATGCCATTTTTATTACTACATTATATTTTATTATTTTCTTCTATTTCTTCTATCCTAATACCTTAATAAATTTATAATTTGATTTCTTAGAATATCATTAATAGAATTAATTTTCCTGACAGATCAGAGACAGATTTGTGAAGGAACCAGCATTTGAAGACATCACCCTGGAATCTGAAAGGAAAAGGATATTTAAGGATTTCCTTCATGTACTTGAGGTAATTGTTCCTTTATTTTTGAAATCAGTGGACAACAGACAAGGAAAATTCCTTCTAAATTGAGTGGGAAGGAGAAGGATTTAATGGAATTGTTTCCATAAAGTGATACCAGGAGATTAATTTGATTTTTCAGCTCTCACACTTGGGGATTTTGTTGCTTTTCTTGCAGTTTGGAAGAATTTCAGCTGAAATTTTGACTTTTAATTCTGTAATTTCCAATTAGGCAGAGCAAGGGGTGGGTTTAGGCCAGGCTTTGCTTGGATCCAGGGAGCAGATCCATGGGAATCCAGGTGTTTTTCCTTGCTCCTGGCTGCCTTTATTGCAGCTCCAACATGGCAGCAGTGTCCATTTTGACATTAAGTGGTGATTGTGGAGTTTTTAACCTTTCCCAGCTTTCTTGGATGAGGAGAAACATCCCATCAGATTCTTTGGGATGTCCTGTAGGAGCTGATAAGGTGGTGCTGCCATGCAATGGTGATTATGGAGTTTTTAACCTTTCCCAGCTTTTGTGGATGAGGAAAAACATCCCATCAGATTTTTGGGATGTTCTGTAGGAGCTGATGAGGTTTTACTGCCCCATCCCTGGAACTGGCCAAGGCCAGGTTGAGCACCCTGCTCCAGGGAAGTTGTCCTTACCCATGGTGGAAGGAGCTGGGATTTTAGGGTTTTTCCAAGGCCAATCCCTGCTGGAATTCCAAGCTCTCCCCTCCTTGCCTTGCCCACAGCACGAGTGTCAGCACCACCACTCCAAGACCAAGAAACATTCGAAGAAATCCAAAAAACACCACCGGAAGCGCTCGCGTTCCCGCTCCGTGAGTATCCCTGGAAACCCTCCCCCTGCCATTCCCAGCTGCACTGATTGCTGCTGGAATTCCCATTGCTAATTGGAATTCTCCCCTGGGCTGTGTGTGAAGGGCTCAGAGTCCGAGGATGACGACAGCCACTCCAAGAAGAAGCGGCAGCGCTCGGAATCGCGGTCAGTGTCCGAGCGTTCTTCCAGCGCCGAGTCCGGTACGGCATGGGATGGGATGGGACGGGACTGGCTTTAAACCAGCTGTGCTGTTCCCCTTTGGGATTTATCCATTGATTCCTGGGGGTTTTGTCTCTCCCTGTGGCTGCAGAGAGGAGCTACAAGAAGTCCAAAAAACACAAGAAGAAGAGCAAGAAGAGGAGGCACAAGTCTGTAAGTGGAGCTCAGTTTCTAATTGGGTTATGGACAACCTGGCGCCTGCTGTCACCTGGATGATCCTAGGGAAAAGTTGGGATCAAGCTGGAGGAGGGTACTGCCAAAATAACAACTTTGTTATATATTCCTACTATTAAACCACTTAAAACTGCTGAATTCGGAGGGTTTAACTCCAGGTGGAGGACTCCATGAGTAGCCTGGGATTTGCTGTTTATCCTGGCAGATCCAGGTGTTCTCCTTCTGGGAAAGGATCCCAGCCATTCCTTGTGCCTGCCTGAGCATCAGGCTTGTGTTGGAAGCTCTGGAAGGATCCAAAATGCAGAAAGAGCTTCACTTCTTCCTGGGAAGGTGGGGAGGCCCTGACACAGGGTGCCCAGAGAAGCTGGAAGTGTCCAAGGCCAGGGTGGACAACCTGGAGAAACCTGGGATAGGGGAAGGTGTCCCTGCCCCTGGCAGGGCTGGAATGGGATGAAATTTGAAGTCCCTTCTAACTGAAATCATTCCATGATTCTACAATGCTTTAAATGGAAGTTGAACTCCAAAATATTCAACATTAATATTCACTATTCCATTTTTTTTCCCCACAGGATTCACCAGAATCTGATGTGGAACGAGAGAAGGACAAGAAGGATAGAGAGAGGGACAGTGAGAAGGAAAGAGCCAGACAGAGATCTGAGTCCAAGCATAAATCTCCCACTAAGAAACGGCCTGGGAAAGATTCTGTAAGCTCTGCTTCCTGTTTTTCCCCGTGCTTTGGGCTCTGCTGGATGCAGCTCCATAGCTGTGCTCTGGGAGAGGTCAGAGGTTGCATTTGAGGATCCTGGAGGTCTTTGCCATTCCCCAGTTTGCATTTTGGGCTTTCTGAGTGCCACAGAGCAGCCAGCTCTGTGTGTCCCTGCTGAGGCTCCCAGTGTGGAACTCCCTGCACAGTCCCGTCCTGACCACTGTCCCATCTCTCCACAGGGAAACTGGGATACCTCTGGCAGCGAGCTCAGCGAGGGGGAGCTGGAAAAGCAGAGGAGGACTCTTTTGGAACAGCTGGATGAAGATCAATGAGAAGATCCTTGATACCAAAAATGTTTACAGGTGGCAAAATAAAACCAAGCCTTGTGTGGGCAAGGCCCTGGGGCCGGTGGCCGGTGGCCCACGGCCACAACAACGGTGGCTTTTAGTTTTTTACCACTTCAATCCAGTCAAAAGTAGAAAAATCCATGGAATTCTGAGGGCAAAGCTGTGCCTGGCCTGGAGCTGCGGGGCGGGATGGGGGCTGGGATCCCCTGGAGGGGACACACAGGTGGCAGCAGTGTCCCCAAGCACTTTCCCGGCGTCCTTCCCAAGGCAGGGAGCAACCCTGGGCTGCCTGGGCAGAGCCCAGTTCAGCTTCAGGAAAAAAAAAAAAAAAACTAATTTAATTCTTTGTGCTTTTGTTCTTTGATGAATTTGGTTGGGTGGAATTTTTTTTTGGGAAGGCAGCAGGAGTAAGGAATCCATGTCCTGATGTGTTCTGCAATCCCCTGGATTTTGGGGTTGTTTGGCACCGGGGCTTTTGTCCAAGACTGGTTCGTCTCCCGACTCCCATCGATCCCAAATCCAGGGAATGCTGTGGATGGGAATTCTCCTGCTGTGCCAGCAGAGGGAGCGTTTGGGACACAACCACCTCGGCATTCCCGAAATCCCACCCCGGCCCAGCCCTGGCTGTTACTCCAGCGTTTCTCTCCACCTTTTCTCTCCCCCTTCCGAAAACTTAGGAATAAAAATCCAATGTTAAACGCAATTCCATGTGTTGCCTTAAGAACCTGCTGCAGAATGTACCTGCACAGCCCAGAGGAGGGAGGAGGAAGCAGCTCCAGCCCCTGTTTTCCAGCCCCTGCACGTTCAGGAAGGTGCCCCCAGCCCTGCTCGGTGAGAAAATTGGGAAGCCGCTGTCCTTGGAATATTTTTGTACATTTTTATCAATGATTAAACCTTGTCTTTTAGCATGTACTGGTATTTATTTCTCCTTAAATACTCTGTACGGCTCTGAGCCACAGAACCACTCACAGAACCTGCTTGAAGACTGTTTGGATTCCTTTCAGGAGTTTTTTCCTGAATTTTGACCACTTTTACCAGTGCATAAACACCCAAAGGATCAATTTATCCAGGGAATTTTCTGGCTGGGGTGGTTACAAGGCTCAGAATCCTTAAGAACACCCTGAGATTGAAATGAGTTATTTGAAATATAAAATGCAAGAGGTTTATAACCATTTTTCCCTGGGATGCTTTGGGATTTTCTGGGATGGTTTGGGATGGGAAAGCACATCCCAATCCTGCTGTTTCCCCCTGAAGGGTCGTTGCTTATCACCTATTGCCTGGGGGAAAACCACCTGGATTTGGTCAAACAGGACTTGGGGGGGATTTTTGGTATCCACGGGTGTTTGGTGTGGAAATCCAGGTTGGAATATTCCAGGTTTTTCCCTGCAGGCTCTCCTAAGGAAGGATGGGATAATTGCTGCTCCAGGACTGAACAATGAGCCAGGTTTGCTTTGCTCACCTGCCACCCACCTCCCTGGATTTATATCCCAAAATGGGAGTGCTCCAAGTGGGAACAGCCCAGCAGAGTTTGGAAAACAGGAGGGCAGCAGGTCCTGGAATCTGCCATGGAGCTGGGATTTAGAGCCTGACAGGTCCTAAGGGTTTGTAAGCAGGGAGGAACTTCTTCCAATGCTCTTACTCCCTTGCATCCACACAAATTCAAGGAAAAAGTTGTCCCTAAGGGAGCATCACTTTAAAAGGTTTGCACTGATTGTCCCATCAAAAATAAAAAACTGGGGATGTCCCTTATTCCAATGGTGGGATTTTCTTAACATCTTAATAATTCAGTTTGCTGGAAGAAACTCAGCTTAAGCCAAGCAAGGCAGGATTGAGTTTTCCAGGGAATTGAGTTCAGGTTTATTTTTCCAGCTTTTTTTGGTGTTTTCCTCTTTCCTGTTTCCCAGCCCCATTTTTTCCTGTAGCAGCCCCAGCACAGCCAACAGCTCAACCTCTGCATTCCTGCCTGCAAACTGGAAGGAATTTGAGCCAAATTGATTCTTTTAGGTCAGTTATTGGATTTGTTTGGATGATTTTTAACTGTGTCCATCAATGTTGAAACCTTGGCTGTGCTGATTAGTCCTGACCCCCCCCTCCCACCCCAGAATAATTTTATTAAACCCTTTTAAAAATTAAAATTTATATTAAAAGTCAAGCTATTTAGGCCTTAAATATTTGGATTGTTTTGAGTGCATTTCTGACAAATAATCATCCCCATTTATTTCTCTCCTGGTGTCTGCCAGGAACATTCAAATTTCTTCCCTCAGCCTCTTCCAGAATAACAAAGAATAAATCGATTCTTGCAAAATTCTTTCAGTCTTCATCCACACAAGCTCCAGGTGTTCACCTACCAAATACCAGCATTTTTTTGGGGAAAAAAACAGGTAAAAGTGACCCAAAAAACCCCTCTGGATTTCAGTGTAGTAGTGTAAATAGTTTATTTGATTTTATGGCAGGAACAGACCAGGAAAGGAACGTGAACTGCTTTAGAAACACTTCTAATCTTGCTAAGAAGCAGATCTATGACTAGAAAAATATTAAAGAGAACATGCCAGCTTGGCTTTCATTCTGGGCTTTTATTATAAAAATACCTTTCAGCTGAAGAAAATGAGATTTAGTGCTTATACCCCAACAAGTGCTGAAATTTGAAATTCAAATTATCCAATTTTCTTTGATCCAAGCACTCATTCCAACAGTGGCATGTTCTCTTTAGCAGGTCAAGTACACAGTGCTGTAAATGCAAAACTTGGCAGTTTTTCAAGGAAAAATTCCTGGAAATTGGTCAGTGTGGTAACTCTGAGTCCAAAACTGTCCTTTTAGTTAAATATAAAAACAAAAACTATAAGTTAAAATAACATTCAGATTGTATAGCACAGGCTTGATGCATTTATTTCCTTTTAAACAATATTTACAATATTACCCAGAGGCTAAAGTGGGGGGGAAGTGTAAAAACCATAAAAAACTGCACCAATTTTGTAGCAAAATATCTGTACATTTAAAAACAGATTATCATATAACTACACATTATCCAAGGGGAAACAAAAAAAACCAGGGACCTTCACCAGTGGTTCACAGGAGCACAATGGAAAAGGGCAAAGAAATGGAATGGTTAAATACTATACAAGAAATTTTACAATTAACAGATGGATGAGCCCAGGCAGGGAAGCTGGAAGCGAAATGGGATTTGGGAAGGACAAATTTCTCCTCGGTCCAGCTCTTCCCAACTCCTGGCTGCTGCTGGCAGGGAGTGGGATCCACCCCGCTGCTCCGGGGCACGGGGAGGGGCACCATGGTCCTAAACCAGCCTCCTGTCCCTTTTTAGGCTTGGAAAATGCCATGGAGAACCTAAACCCTACCGGGAGTTTCGGGCTGGGCTTCCCTTCCAAAGGAGCCCCAGCAGGGATCCGGAGCAGGGGTGGAATCCCCCTGCCAGGAACTGGACTGCACTGGTCCTCAGAGCCTAATACTGATTACTGGGTGTTAATTGCTTAGTGCTAATTAATAAATACGCTGTTATCCCAACGCTGCCTGCCAAAGCCCTGGAGCATCCCAAACCCCCGCGCTGGGCTGGGGGCACCTCCTGTTCCATTGCTAGCCCTGGGGCTGTGGGCCTGCCTTCCATGTGGAGGCTGTAGGGGCTGGGAAAAGGGCTGGGTTCTACTTTGGGATTATTTTAGTTCCAGGAACAGAAAGCCCTCAAATGTCTTTGTAGATTGAATTTAAAAGAGCCGTTAAGTGCAGCTGAAGGCCGGGCCTGCCCCTCGGCCCAGCGTTAAAAGCCAAGCACATCCAGTCCCAGTATTCCCAGTTTCCAACCAGTCAGGCCCACGGGAGCCCTTGCTCTCACCAACCCAACCCCCCAACCCACCCCTATTTTACATTTTGGTTACAAATCCTGCAGAGTCTCGGCAGAGTCCGGAGAAACCCAACCAAGCCCAATCCTATTGCTTGGATCCGTCGGAGCAGGAGCTTCCATTTGAGGCACTTGGCGCGGAGAGCCCGGCGCAGGGCCGGGATCCCCGCGGAGGAGGACGAGGAGGAGGAAGAGGAGGAGGTCGGTGTTCCCCGGCGCGGGCGGAACGTGCCGCAGCCCCACGGCTCACATGGCCAGCTCGGCGCCGTTGGAGCGCAGCCCGTGCTCGTCGAAGCGGCGGCGCACGCTCCTCCTCAGCGCGTCGGCCCGGCGGTACGGCTGGTTCCGGAGATCTGCGGGGAGCCGGCAGTCAGCAGCGCCCCCGCGGGACACACGGACGCGCGGACGGCACGACAGACACGGAAAGGCCCGCTGGAAGCCAGTCAAAGCAGCTTGTGGAGCGCGGGAGCAGGGATCGGCCCCAGCGGCACGGGGAAGGATGGACGTGCCCGAACTACGCGCCCCAGCGGCCGGATAATACTGGTGGGAATGGTGCTGAGGGAATGGTGCTGTGGGAATCCCCTCACAGCCCTCACCAAGGCCACATCGAGCCCAGCCAGGTGGTTTGGGGTGTTCCCTGCACGTTCCCACACACCTGAGGTGGAGGATGTTCCTCATGGCAGGTGCGTGACCCTAGCTGAGCCATGCCGGGATGGGTTTAGGATCCCTACAGCCCATTCAGCATGGAATTGTTCGGGTTGGCAAGGGCCTCCAAGATCTAAAGGAGGTGCCCTGGGAAAAGCAGCTGGCACTGGGCTGGGACTCTCCAGCTGCTTTCCATGGCTGGAGTGACACTTCATCAGCCAAAGGAGGGGAGAGCTCGGGAGGGAACACTGAGCAAGGGATGGATGGGAGATGGATGGATGGATGGATGGATGGATGGATGATGGATGGATGGATGGATGGATGGATGGATGGATGGATGGATGGATGGATGGATGGATGGAAGAGGCAGAAAGCTGATGGATGGGATGGTGGAAGCCCTTTACATATGTCACATGTGCTGTCACCTATGCATCTACAAGAGAACACTAAAGACAATTCCAGTTCAAATATTGGTCTCCTGACCAACAAATTTGCCTTGGACTGGGTAAATCCCTCAGATTTCCTGGATAACTTGTGTTGGGGGTTACACAGAACTCCCAAACTTCTCAGCTCCTCCCTCTCCACACCTGGAGTTGGAGATTGTCCACCTCATGCAGATCCCAGCTGTGGGGCTGCAACACGAGGGACAAAACTATTTTGGGCTGGACTTGAAGAGAAATGGCCAAACCAGAGTGTGATGGTGGTCACCAACCAACAACACCTGGGGACAAGATTATTTTGGGCTCAACTTGAATTAAAATGGCCAAAATGGAGCGTGAAGATGGCCACCAACCAACAGCACTTGGGGACAAAACTGTTTTGGGCTCAGCTTGAGGAGAAGTGGCCAAAACAGTGTGATGATGGTCACCAGCCAGCATCCTGTGGATCTCTGCACCTCCAGAGGTGAAAATCAAGGATCTGGGTCTCAAGTGGCCTCAAGGGTCTCACCAGTATTAGCTCAGCCACATCTACCACCAGCTGCCTGGCACAGAGAGAGAGGAGGAAGCCAAGTAAAAAGAGATGCTTGCCAGCTCTGGGAATCCTCCACCACGGCTGTGCTAGAAGAAATCCTTACCCTCGAGTGAACATTGGGAAATTTAGTGATATTATTCTTCTTTAGGGCTAAACAGAAAACAAAAACAAAAAACAACAAAGAAAAAAAAAAAAGAAAAAAAACAGAACACAAAAAAATGATGGTTAAGTAAAAAAATGGGATGGAGAATGAAGAGCAAGTCAAGTCAGTGTTCAAACCTCCCGGGCAGAAACCACAGAGCAAGAGGGGTTAGACAGGGCAGGAGGGACAGGAGGCCGCTCCCTACCCCAGTTCAAGCTGCTTTGAAGGTTGGCTCCAGGAAGAGAAACACAGAGAGAACCCGGAAGAGCACAGAACCATGGAGTGGGTTAGTTTGTGGATTTATTGGCAGCACTGATGGAGTTACACAGGGAACGGTGGAAGGAGCACTGCTGGCTTCTTAAGCTGAGTCCTTAATGAGGACAACAGTGTCCAGGGCCATGCTGGGTGAGGGACACCACGATGGGAACCGCTCAGTTCCATGTCAGGTTTGCATTGACACCATTCTGGCGGTTCTGCCCTGTATTCCCAACTCCCAGCCCTGCTCCCCACTCCCCTGCTCCACACACTGAGCCCAGCCTCAGCACGGGCTCCAAGCTCAGAGAGAATTCCTGATTCCATGAAATAAAGCTGGCATGGAACTGACGTGGAACAAGAGAGTTAAATATGGACATGACAGAACAAGGAGAGATTTCACCCCGCTGTTCCACCCCATGCAGCTGAACATGCAGGGGCTCGTTAGGAATCCTAGACCACCCCATGGGTGTCATTCCCGAGCCAGAAGCCACCCCCAAGGCCATTCCCAAGGTCCATGCAGCCCGGAATTCCACTCGGAGGTGCCACATGCACGGCACCCCGAGGTGACACAAGCCAAGGGAGCTGTCACTGCTGGGGCTCCTCAGCCCTTGCACTGCAGGAGACTCATCCCAGTGACTCCCAGCTTGCTGTTCTATGGGACACGAGGACAGCCAGATGGGATGGGATGGGAATAGGGATGGGATGAAGAGGACGTGCGACAGAGGGGACACCACTACAAAGTCAGGAGGACGCTGGACACCACTACACACTCAACAGTCACAGATTCCTGGCTGAGATCCGCACAAACAAAGTGGCAAAAAGTCTACAGCGACCTTCCTGGTTTCTAAGAGCGTCAGGTGTGAAAGAGGGAGAGTTTAGTAATGGAATTCCTCAGGGACAACAGGGTCGCAGAAGAACCGAGAGCCGCGCTTGGCGCTTCGGGCGGTGAACGGCACCGTCTTCAGCACTGCATGGGAACAACAACAGCCACACACAAACCAAGGTCAGCCTGCTCCAGCAGGGCAGAGCTCAGGGCTCCCACAGGGACACTGGGACACGCTCCAGCCTGCTCCTCGCTGGCCTTGGGACAAGGTGGCCGTGAGGCGTCAGGAGGTATTTCAGCCACTCATGGAATCCCAGCCTGGTCTGGGTGGGGAGGGACCTTAAACTCATCCCATCCCACCCTGCCATGGCAGGGACACCTCCCACTACTGTCCCAGGCTGCTCCAAGCCCTGTCCAGCCTGGCCTTGGGCACTGCCAGGGATCCAGGGGCAGCCACAGCTGCTCTGGGCACCCTGTGCCAGGGCCACTCTACCCACCCAGCCAGGAATTCCTGCCCAATCCCTGACCCTTCCTTCATGGTAAAGCCATTCCCCCTCTATAGAAAATAATTCCCTTGAAGACTTGCTTTAAGGTGTGCTACAGGTTTGTGGGAAGACCTTGGTGTTTGGGATGATTTGGGTTGGAAGGGACCTTAAATCCCACCCAGTGTCACCCCAGCTATGGGCAGGGACACCTTCCACTGTCCCAAAGTGTTCCAAGCCCCATCCAGCCTGGCCTGGAGCACTCCCAGAGATGGGGAGGTGCAGGATTTACTGGGAGATCTCCAGGGACAGGGAGGTGACCTTGGTCCTACCTGACCTTCCATGCCTGACCTTTCCTCCTCCGTGGCTTGAGGCCCCAAAATGGGCAAATCCAGGCACAAGAGTGCAGGAAATGTTTAATTGAAGCCTGGCACCCTCTCCCCTGGATGGTTTTTTCCATAGGGATGGGCATCTGCCACACAATCTGTTCCTTCCACAGAGCAGGAAAACCATTTTTCCAATTAAACCAAGTCCCAGGAGTCCGGAGGAGTTGTGGAAGCAATGCCAGGTTGGATATTATTGCCACCATGCCCTTTAAATGAGGAATGTTATCTCAGGGCCATTAATCAAGGTTAAAAGGAGTTGGGCAAGCTTCACACACTTCATCCAATTGGGCAAAAATTCCCTGGCTTCCTTAGTGAGGGATCAAAGAGCTCTCCTGCCCTTCTGCAGGAAAAGCTCCTGTGGAAAACTTCCAGGAGCAGTTGGCAAACACCTTTTATTTTTGGGTTCTGTGCAAGGAAACGGAGTTTGTGAAGCTCCTGAGGTGTTAAATCATTTTCCTTCCACACCGCAGGTAAAAAACACGTGGAAAACTCCCAGTTCTGCAATCCCAGAAGCTGGAGGTGTTAAAAAGGATTTAATTCCTGGGAAAGATGCAGTTCAGGTGGCTCTTTCAATCAGCAAATATTTGCAGCCAAGTCCTGACTGTGCCTGGCTGCACCAGGGGCTGTGTCCCTTCCCTCTGGAATCAGCAGGAAAACCTGGAGCAGTCTGGGGTCACTGGGGGCTGACTGAGGGATTTCTGGGATCAATCTTAATGAGAACAGATGCTCTTCATCCTGACCCTGATCCCATTTGTGGGGAGAAAAGAGGGATCTGGGGCAGATCCACCGGGCACAGCTGGAGCAGCTGCTGGCACCAGGCGCTCCCTGCCTGCTCTACAACCCTGCGGGTGTCCCCCGGGCTGGAAGAGAAGGAGCAGAACCTTCTGCACTTGCTCCACACCACACAAGCAGGAGGGGAGCAAAGGAGGGGGGCTCTGAGCGTGGCAGGGATCCCAGCTGGCAGAGGGTACCTGTGATGATGTCCTCGATGGCGCCGTCCTTGCCCTCGTACACGTGCCGGTTGTCCTTGACCTGCCGGCGCCGCAGCTCCGCGATCAGCTCCTGCTGCTGCCGCTTGCTCTTGTGGGATGGGGACTGGGACACACAGCGCCATGGTCAGCACGGAGCTGCCCTTCCTCTCCTGGCCTTCTTCCTGAGCCTCACTCACCCCTGTGCCCCAGCAATTCCCACAGGAACTGCCGTTTCCACCCCGTTCCCAAGGCTGCCACCGGCCTCCTCCTCCTCTTTCTCTTTCTCCTCATCCTTTTCTCTTTCTCCTCCTCCTCTTCTCTTTCTCATCCTCCTCTTTCTCCTCCTCCTCTTCTCTTTCTCCTCCTCCTCTTCTCTTTCTCCTCCTCTCTTCCTCTTCTCTTTCTCCTCCTCCTCTTCTCTTTCTCCTCCTCCTCATCCTCCTTGTCCTCCCCCCAATTCTTCTCCTCCTATACTCTTCTCCTTCTCCTCTTTCTCCTCTTGCTTTTCTTTTCCTCCTCCTCCTTCTCTTCTTTTCCTCCTTCTCCTTTCTCCTTCTCCTCCTTTCTTGCTCCAACTCCATGGAGAAGTCAGGGAAGGATAAAGTTTAGCTCATTACAACTTTCCACCTATTTAGTTTTCCTTAATTTTTCAGACTTCCAAAGCAGCAGAACCGACATTGGACTTTTCCAGCCTATCCCAGTTTCCTCCATAAAAACTTCCAGACTCTCTTTCTAGGCAACTACAGTTCCTCACTTGGAGCTGAGGTTTCTGAAAATCAGGATCCCAATCCCACCTGGAAGCTGTATCTGTGCCATACCTTTTGGTCCTGTTGCTCCATCAATGCTTCTTGCTCCATGAGTTTTTCCATTAAGGCCTGTTCCTGCTTTTTCCTCAGCTCATTTTCTTCCTCTGCTTGCTGTTTGTGAGAAAATCCATGGGTTAGAGATCCCAGGGGAGCCAGGTAGGAATGGGATCTGTGCCACCATGGGGCTTTCTGAGGGAGGGAGAGGACAAGGAGAAAGAAGGAGGAGAAGAAAGGAGAAGGAGAAAGGAGAATGCAAAGGAGAAAAGAGGAGGAGAAAGAAGAAGGAGGAGGAAAAAGAGAAGGAGGAGGAAGAAAAGAAAAAGAAAGGAAAAGGAAGAAGGAAAGGAAAGGAAAGGAAAGGAAAGGAAAGGAAAGGAAAGGAAAGGAAAGGAAAGGAAAGGAAAGGAAAGGAAAGGAAAGGAAAGGGAAAAGAAGGAGGAGGAGGAGGAGTATAGGAGGAGAAGTTGAGGGAGGACAAAGAGGATGAAGAGGAGGAGGAGGAGGAGAAGGAAGAGGAGGAGGACAAGGGCAAGGAAGCTCAGGTTTACCTTGTAGGCCTTCACAAAGCGGACGAACACTGGGAAGAAGACTGAGGGTGGGGTTGTCTTGGGATTCTCCCCGAAATACTTCACAGCATCATCGAAGGCATCCTGCAACAGGCCCAGCCTCAGTGCCCTGCACACCCTCCCAGGCATCCCCAGCATTCCATGGGAACACACCCCATCCCTGGGTGTCACCCCCTCACGGCGGATCCCGGGAGCACAGAAGTACCTGGGCTATTTTGGCGTCATCCTGGAGCTTCTTGAGCTTGCCCTCGTTGCTCTGGATGAAGTCCTTGAGCATGGTGTTGTGGTCGTGCATGGTGTACTCGCGCTTGGTCAGCTCCAGGCCCCGCTGCAGCTCCTTCACGTCCAGCAGGACGTTCTCCAGGGACACTGGGGAGCGGGGCAGGAATGCTGAGCGTGCCAGGAGTGTCCCAGCAGGGCAGGGCAGGGCACAGGAGGGGCTGTACCTGCGGCTGCCTTCTCCACGTAGTGCAGCTCGTTGTAGAACAGGGCCACGTGCTGGTACTTCTCCTTCACCACGTTGGAGATGTAGTGCAGCAGCGTCTGCTTCCGGTCCGTAGACTTGGTCTCCAGGAGCTGGGAGCAGCAGGAACACACGTGTAGGGAGCACAGGGACTCACTGGGGTGCTCCAGCGTGTTCTCCATGCTGGGAACCACCACTGGAGTCCCCAGCAGCCACCTGGCTCACCAGGACCCTCTGAAGGGTCAGAGGGTTGGGATAGAGAGCCTGGAAAACTGGGAAAGGATCTGGGGGTGATGAACACGAGCCCAGGGGTGCCCAGCTGGGCAAGAGGCCCCTGGGCTGTGCCAGCTCTGGTGTGACAGAGCCCCAGGGCAGTGCCCATCCCTGTGCTGGCACTGCTGGGGCACCTCCAGGGACAGCTCTGGGACAAGAGGCACCCTGAGGGGCTGGAGCGGGGCCAGGGAAGGGAACAGAGCTGGGAATGGCTGCAGAATCCCTGAGGGGGCTGGGAATGGCTGGAGAATCCCTGAGGGAGCTGGGCAGGGGCTGCAGAATCCCTGAGGGAGCTGGGCAGGGGCTGCAGAATCCCTGAGGGGGCTGGGAATGGCTGGAGAATCCCTGAGGGAGCTGGGCAGGGGCTGCAGAATCCCTGAGGGAGCTGGGCAGGGGCTCAGGCTGGAGCCAAGGAGGATCCCCAGGGATCTTTTCCCTCTCTGGAATTCCCTGCCAGGAGGGCACAGCCGGGGGGGTCGGGCTCTGCTCCCAGGGCACAGGGACAGGAGCAGAGGGAACGGCCTCAGGCTGGCCCAGGGCAGCTCAGGGTGGATTTTGGGGCAATTCCTGCAGGAAAAGGTGCCCAGGTGGAGCCCCCATCCCTACAGGGATGTCACAGCCCTGTGCATGTGGCACTGGGGACATGGGGCAGTGGTGGCCTGGGCAGTGCTGGGGATGGTTGGACTCCATGATCTTGGAAGGTTTTTCCAGCCTCAAGAACTCACAGCTCCAATTCCCAGCTGGTGCCCACAGCACATCCCTGCTTTTCTTACCAGGTCTAAACTCTGCAGCTTAAATCCATACACAGCCCCTCGTTTGCTGCTGTTCATGTAATTCCCAAGAGCCAGGATGATCTGCCAGGATGAAACAGAGCACAGCAGGAATTCTCATGACAAAATCCTGGAGGTTTAGACACCCCTGGAAGGAGAGCTGAGACCAGACCTACCTCCAGGATTTTCTTAAGCTTTTGGGATGACTTTATGGAGACAGAGGCAGCGATTATGGCGTGGAGTTGCTGCAGGGAAACACAGGGAGAGCTTTGGTTAATGCACATCCAGCCAGGAGGAAAATGAACATCCAAACACTCACATCCTGGAAAAAAACCTTCCTGGTTTTTATCCACACCATGGGACAGAGCACTGATGTCCCTCTGCCATGGAACAGAGCTGGGAGAGCTGGGAATGTTCCCCTGGAGAAGGGAAGGCTCCAGGCAGAGCTCAGAGCCCCTGGCAGGGCCTGAAGGGGCTCCAGGAGAGCTGCAGAGGGACTGGGGACAAGGGATGGAGGGACAGGAGCCAGGGAATGGCTCCCAGTGCCAGAGGGCAGGGATGGGTGGGACATTGGGAATTGGGAATTCCTGGCTGGGCTGGGATTGCCAGAGCAGCTGGGGCTGCCCCTGGATCCCTGAAAGTGTCCCAGGCCAGGATTGACATGGGGGCTTGGAGCAGCCTGGGACAGTGGGAGGTTGTTCCTGCCCATGGCAGGGTGGATTGCGATATTCCTTATTTTCCCTCCCACCACAACCCATCTGGGATTCTGTGAATGTTCCCCTTCCCTGACACCCCAGGATTCCAAACCCGGATTTACCCCCCTCAGATGTAAATAAGGATTTACCCCCCTCAGATGTAAATAAGGATTCATATTCCAACCCCTACAGCTGTCCCAGGGATTCAGGCTGGATGCAACAAGGGCCCATGGACCAGCACCAACTTTTCCCAACTATATTCCTTTGAGGCTGCCCAGGCTCCCCAGGGAATGGGCACATTCCCAGGAGCTCCAGGAGTGTTTGGACAGCACTCCAGGGATGCCCAGGCTGGGGTTCTGGGGTGTCTGTGCAGGGCCAGGGGCTGGATCCATGATTCCCTGGTCCCTCCCAGCTGTTCCCTGCTCCCGCTCACCGGGGTGAGCATCTGGATGCTCTCGGCGAAGTTGCCGATGAAGGCCATGATGGTCATTTTCTGCATCAGCCTCTCGATCTTGCTGAACTGCATCATGAACCTGTCCTCGTCTGACAGGTTCTCCAGGGGCTTCCTCTCCCTCTCGTAGAGCCTCAGCACCTTCACCTCGTTCTCCGTGGGCAGGAACCGCATCAGGCACTCCACGAAATCCACCGGCAGCGTCTTCAGGTCAAAGCTGCAGGAAAATCCCAGAAAAGGGTGTGGGGACAGAGCTGCAGGCCAGGCCATGGATGTCCCTCTGCCATGGAGCCGGGCTGGGAGAGCTGGGAATGTTCCCCTGGAGAAGGGAAGGCTCCAGGCAGAGCTCAGAGCCCCTGGCAGGGCCTGAAGGGGCTCAAGGAGAGCTGGAGAGGGACTGGGGACAAGGGATGGAGGGACAGGAGCCAGGGAATGGCTGCCAGTGCCAGAGGGCAGGGATGGGTGGGACACTGGGAATTGGGAATTCCTGGCTGGGCTGGGATTGCCAGAGCAGCTGGTGCTGCCCCTGGATCCCTGGCAGTGCCCAAGGCCAGGCTGGACAGGGTTGGAGCAGCCTGGGACAGTGGGAGGTGTCCCTGGATGAACTGGATGGGCTTTAAGGTCCCTCCCAGCCCAGAGCAGTCTGGGATTCAGCTCCACATGAAGAAAAGTAAAGAAGAAGCTGTGAAGCTCCTCCTGCCCATCCCATGCATATGGGAACAGGATCCAGGGATAATGGGAATGGTGCTGCTTCCATTTCCAACACGAGGCCATTCCCCCACCCCTCCAGGCTCACTTTTCCAGGAAAAGAAGTGGGGAGGAGCAAATATTTGTATTTAAATGGCCTAGAGCCCCCTGAAGCCCAACTGCTGAACCTGCCAGGACCTGGGGCAGGTTTGGGTCATTCTCAGCCAAAGGCAAAGTTCGTGTATCCACATTTTGGAGATATTCCTTAAGGGAGGAGCGGGAGATGTTTGCCATGGCCAGGATGAGTCTGGACGGATTTGGGGATATTCCTTGAGGGAGGAGTGGGAGATGTTTGCCATGGCCCCAGTGAGTCTGAATGGATTTGGGATCAGCCCCAAGAGCAGCTCCACCTGTCCCAGGAGCAGGGAAGGATCCATATCACTGCCTGAGGCCACTCCACAAACCTAATTCCATGCAAAATCTGCTCCAGCACCTGGACTAAACTCATCCTTCATGGAGCAAACCACAAGAGCTGCCTCTTCCCGGGTTCCCTCTGGATTTTGCTCCCTGGGACAGGAAACACCGTGGAGCTGCCACGGCAAACCGGACAGGCTGGAACGAGCTGCTTTAATGCAGGAAGCGCTGATTTGTCCAACCCCAACAGTGACTCAGCAACACAAATCCAGCTCTGATTTCTGGGAATCCACCACCATTGTGTCCTCCCCCCTGGAATTTTTTCCATCAGCCCTTCCCAGCCCTCGCAGGGCTCCTTGGCTGCACTCACACGTGGATGGCTTTGCAGATCTCGTCCGCCGTCTTGCCGGCTTTGCGCAGGGTGATGGCCAAGTTCTTGGCTCTGTTGGCATCCAGCAGTGTCACCTTGTTGGAGCCTTTCTGAGGGATCTTCTGCTTGCTGGAGGTCAGATCCATGGCTGGGCCCTGGGCTTTCGTTTTGAAGATCTCCTCAAATTCATCCACGTTTAGATCCTGGAAAGGAAAGGAAAGGATTTATCCTGCAGGGAACACTAAAATCCTCATCCAGAGCTGCAGGGAAAGCCTTGTGGTGGCTGAGACAGGGTCATGGAACCATGGAATGGTTTGGGTTGGAATCTTAAAGCTCATCCCAGTTCCACCCCCTGCCATGGGCAGGGACAGCTTGCACCAGCTCAGGTTTTTCCAGCCCTGTCCAACCTGGCTTTGGAGCCCAGAGAGCTCTGACAGAGGCTGAGGGACTGAAGGAACACACTCCTGAGCTGGGATGAGGAATTCTGGCCAGATCCCAGAAATCCAGCCCCAAACAGCTCTGCACAGGTTCAGAAATTCAGGAAAACATTGGTGAGCACCGGTGCTTTATCCAGCCATGGCTAAAGCATCCATGGGAGCGTCCAGGACCTGGAATGAGCCCCTTCCCAGGGTCACTGCCATGCCCTACCCCTGTGGAGAACTTCCCACTCCCCACAACTCCCTGACAGGGTGGGACAGGAGACAGGACAGGACAGCTCTGCTCCCAGGGAGCAGGGACAGGAGGAGAGCAAATGGAACCAGGCTGCTCCAGCAGAGCTTCAGTTGGATATTAGGAAATATTGGACATTGGCAAGCGTGGGCAGGCACTGGAAGGGGCTGGAGCCCCCACTCCTGGAGGGATTTAACCCCTGTGCATGTGGCACCTTGGGGGCAGTGCTGGTTTGAGGGCTGGACTGGGCAGCCTGGGAGGCTTTTCCAAGGCAAACATTCCCTGTTTGGAAGGCAGGCTGTGCAGGGCAGCAGGGCGGGAGGGGAGGGAGCAGGGGCACCTCGAGGATGCGCTCGTCGTCGATCTCGTTGAAGACGGTGCCGTTGATCTGGTTGGGCTTCAGGGCCACCCAGTTGAACACGGGCATGCGGAACTTGGTCTTGATGGGCTTCTTGATCTTCACAGCTGGGGACACACAGGGGCAGCTCCTGAGAAGCCGCCTGGCAGCGCCCCAGAGCAGCTCCCCAGCCCTGGGGGAGAACTGGGCTGAGCTGACCGCCCCACTGGGATCCTGGAAAGGTGTCACTGCCTCCAGAGGCTGCTGGAGAGGGGGACCCAGCCCTCAGCAGGACAGCACCAGCCCCCAGGGCTCTGCAAACCTCCCACAGGGAAATCTGGGATCCCTGTATCCCCACGAGCTGCCTGGATTGACCTGAACTCCCAGGCTCTGTGCAAATTCCATGGGAAAGGAGGAGAGTGGGTGAATTCAGCCCTGTCCTGCTGCTGGCAGAGCCACTCTGAGCTGTGTCACAAACAGGGGACAGGAAGGGAAAAATGCCCCATTCCCAAGGTTTTGGGAAATGGGATGTGGGGAAACTGCAGTGGGGCAGCTTCTCAGCAGGTTTGAGTTTCAAGGCCAAAGGGGATGAGCTGCAGTAAAGCTGGGCTTTAACAGGGGTTCAAAACCAGGTTTTAATTCCTGCGCTGTGCAAATCCGAGTCATTTGGGAACTTTGGAGTAATTTAGGAATTTAAACAGAGGAGCTGTGAAAATGAAACCTGGAAATGAGGCCTGATTGAGCAAGGGAACAACCCTATTCCTATTCCTATTCCTATTCCTATTCCTATTCCTATTCCTATGTCTATTCCTATGTCTATTCCTATTTCTATTCCCATTCCTATTTCTATTTCTATTCCCATTCCTATTTCTGTTCCTACTCCTATTCCTGTTCCTATTCCTATTCCTATTCCTATTCCTATTCCTATTCCTATTCCTATGTCTATTCCTATGTCTATTCCTATTTCTATTCCCATTCCTATTTCTATTTCTATTCCCATTCCTATTTCTGTTCCTAATCCTATTCTTATTCCTATTCCTATTCCTGTGCCTATTCCATTCAATCTGGAAGCCACATGTATTAATTTCCATAATCCAGTTCCCATTTCCTTTTCCTTACATGAGAACACAAGTTTGCTCCTTGCTACAAAATCAATGAATTAAAGTCCATCAATCAACCTTTTGCTCCTGAATTACTCCCCAGAAAATCTGGCAAACACAGAACAGAAACCCTGGTCCTGCAGTGCTGGACACCAAATGGGGTAACAGGGAATACACAGAATATTCCAGTGGGTGTTTTGGGAGTTGTATTTATCCAGCTTGTGCTCATCTACACTAAACAGGGTTTTGCTCTCTGCTTAACTGATAGGGATATTTAAAATAATTCCTAAAAGAAAAGAAGGAATAGCTTTGAACACCCATGGAAAAAGGAAATTTTCTACTTGTGCACACACTGGAATGGATAATTAACTGCTCCTGGGTTATTCCAGGACAGGGAAGGCAGGAATGCCTCGTGGGAAAGATAATGGAGCTCAGAACCCCTTCAGATTCCCCCTCCTCCTCCTCCTCCTCCTCCCTTCCCGAGCTCTGGGTGCCCAAATCCCGAGGGTTGGCTCCGACCTCCCCCTGCCCATCCCCTGGACACCCCCCAGGTGCCCCTGGACACCCCAGGACACAGGGCATGCCAGGATAAGGAATACTTAGCAGGAAGGAACCTACAGAAGAGCTTGATGGGCCCATCTTAGCAGGAAGCAGAGGGAACAGAGAAACAAGTGTTAGGAGAGGTCAGAGAAGCAGCATTTGTTATTTCCCAACTCCCCTTGGCCCCACAGCCCTGGGAATGCTCCTTCCTGCAGAGCCCCTGCACCCAGAAAAGGCACTTCCAGTCCCACTCCCTCAGAATTCCCACTGAAAAATGGGATCTGCAGCCCAGCAGCCCCCAGGCACCTTCCCTCAGGGCCGGATTTCCCTACAGAACACCCTGGGACCCTCTGAGCCAGGATGTGTCTTGTCTTCCAAGGAACCTTTCAAGGCTGGAATATTTAAGTAGATTTTTTTGTCCTTAACAAAGCTCTTAATGAGAGTCTCTTTCTTTGGACTCCTAACAAGCTCTGGAGATTTCTGCAGACACCAGTGAGCTCTGAGACAGCTGGTGGGAGGCAGTGACTAAAACATGGGTAAGGATGGGCAGCACTTTGTTCTTCCTTCCAAAACATCCCCAAATTTTGCCTCTTCTTCCAAAAATGTCACAAATTTTGCACTGATACTTCTTCTCATAAGAAATCAAACCCATATTCTGCCAAAGTCAAAACCGACCCTGTTTATAAAACACTTTTGGTGTGAGTTTTGCTCCACTGGAGAATCCACCTCTTCCAGACCACACCCAACCAGCTGGGTTGATAAATCCCAGAATGTCCCACTGGTTTGGGGTGGGAGGGACATT
The DNA here is from genome assembly GCF_012460135.2 of Molothrus ater. NCBI lineage: Eukaryota > Metazoa > Chordata > Aves > Passeriformes > Icteridae > Molothrus > Molothrus ater. The sequence continues at coordinate 37,108,514 of NC_050484.2, read as the reverse complement.
GAGGATGACCCAGTTCCCCCATCCCAGGCTGCTCCAAGCCGGACACTTCAGGGGTGCATGGAGCAGCCACAGCTCCTCTGGGCAACCTCAGGGAGCCCGGAATGCTCCTTCCTTCCCCTTCCAGGAGCCCCTCATCCCCAGCCCGGTGAGGAACAATGGGTGGGAGCCCTGGGGGAGCTTTACCTGCCAGGCCAGAGTTGAAGACCACGGTGGGCGAGGCTGTGCCGGGCAGGGGGGGAGCCGAGGGCGGCGGCGGCGGCAGCGGAGCCGCTGGAGCTGCATCCGGAGCTGGGCCCGGGAGAGGAGGAGGAGGAGGAGGAGGAGGAGGAGGGGGAGGTGGAGGTGGTGGGGGTGGCACAGGCGCTGCCACGGGGCCGTTGGGCACTGCGGGATGGAGGGAAAATGGAGTTACCGAGGAGGGAAGGGGCACGGAGGAAGAGCCGCAGCACCCCCGTGATGTCCCTGCCCACCCTGAGGGAATAAAGGATGGAAAACCCCTTTTTTAATTATTTTCCAAAAGCCAGGCCATGTCTTCCAGCCTAAAGGAACCGATACCAAGGTTTGGGACAGCAAACCCTGAGCATCTACTCAAGAGGATTTTCCAGCCCTTTCCCTCCTGAGTTTAAAGCACAGGCAGGATGTTTTTTCCCCTATTTTGGGCCTGCTCTGCTGAGGAGTCGGAGTTTTGCATGGAAACCAGCTCTCCCAGCTCCTACACAGACCAGAGGCTCCCTGTGCCAGGTGAACCCTGCTGGAAGCACAACCAGTGCCTGGTTCGTTCCCAGTTCAGAGGCCCAGCCATCCCAAGGCTTTTTCCCAGTGAGCCTCCCCCAAACCATTCCCTGAGCCACCAAAGGCCTTCAGTGCCTGGAAGTGCCCTCAGGAAAGAAGGGACCAATATTTCCATCCATAGAGGGGGCAGCCAGGTGGGGGTCACCCTCTGCTGCCAGGGAACAGGGGCAGCAGGAGAGGGAGCAGCCTCAGGAATCAGGAGTTTCCCCATGGGAAGGGTGGTCAGGCACTGGAACTGCCCAGGGGCTTTGGTGCCCACAGCTGGGATCCCCCTCCTTCCTCACCTGCCTCAGGTGAGCCTGGCAGGGCGGGCAGGGGGGGTGGAGGTGGGGGCAGTGGCACCGAGGGGGCAGCTCCAGGTGTGGCACAGGTCCCTGGCACTGCCTCTGCCCCTGCTGGCACCATCCCGGAGCCCAGGGCCACGGGAAGGATGGAGATGTCCCCATCCCCTTTCTTCTGGATCTTGATGGTTCCCTGCTTCTCCAGCTCGTGGATCTTCTTCTCCAGCGTGGACTGGCGCTGGATGGCTTCCTCCTTCTCCTTCACCATCTTCCTCAGGGTGTGAACCTGGCTGTTGGCATCCTTGTAGATCTCCTGGAATGACACAGGAGCAGGGAATGTGCATTCAGAATCCCAAGGGCAGCACCAGAACAGCGTGATCTAGAGAAGGGATTGCACTGTATGTGCCCAGGGCAGCACCCCGCAGAGAAATTCTGGATTCTCCCATCCTTTGGAACCTCCACAGGTCCAAAACTCCCACCTGGAATGCACCAGAGCTGGGGAATGAGATGTGTCCCCCTCACTCAGTGACTCCTGGCACACCCAAAGGGATTTCCATCCATGCTTTGAGTGCACACACAAACAATTCCACCTTCAATCTGCCCCAGGTTCAATATGGGGAAGCCAAGAGAATTCCCCTGCCCCAGATCCATGTCCCCACTCCCTGCATCCTGAATGCACCCAGGGCTTCCCTGTGGAACCCACTCACCCTGATCACGTCCAGTTCTTTGTTCCTTTGCATCAGCTGCTTTTCCAGTTCCACAATTTTGGCCATGGCTTCATTCTCTGTATCCTGGAGTTTTTCAGATAACTATCCAGCAAAAGAGAAATGGATTAAAGAACTGGAAAACTCGGGGTTTATCCATCAAAATAAGAGGTAAGAGGTATCCATGTTGGATAAATGGATAACTTATTGTTATTGCAGGAAACCCTGAAGCCTTTCCTTGGAAAGTGAACAGATTCCTGCCTGAGATGGGAGACATCAAGTTGGAATGGGCTTGGAGCAACCAGGGATGGTGGAAGGTGTCCCTGCCTGTGGCAGGGGTTGAGCTGGATGGGTTTTAATGTCCCTGCCAACCCAAACCATTCCCTGGCTCCTACAACACCTCAGAGGGGCAAACTCTGCACAGCGAGTTAAGAACAATATTTATTCCAAGTGATGGGAATACAGGGGTGCTGAGAGAAGGAAAAGCCTTTTCTCAGTTTTAAAGTATGGAAAACCCCTTTTTTTAAATTATTCTCCAAAAGCCAGGCCATGTCTTCCAGCCTAAAGAACTGATCCCAAGGTTTGGGACAGCAAACCCTGAGCATCTACTCAAGAGGATTTTCCAGCCCTTTCCCTCCTGAGTTTAAAGCACAGGCAGGATGTTTTTTCCCCTATTTTGGGCCTGCTCTGCTGAGGAGTCAGAGTTTTGCATGGAAACCAGCTCTCCCAGCTCCTACACCTGTGCCAGGTGAACCCTGCTGGGAGCACAAGCAGTGCCTGGTTCTTTCCCAGTTCAGAGGCCCAGCCATCCCAAGGCTTTTTCCCAGTGAGCCTCCCCGCACACTGGGCCAGGCCAGCCCGGAAGTGTTGTCAGTTTTAAGGTATCTTCATGTTAAAAACGCTGTAAATGTGCAAACCCTCGGGCCACTCACGTGGGACAGGTTTTCTTCCAGCTCCTCCACCCTCTCCAGGGCCGCGTTCTTGGTCTCGGCGTCCTCCAGCAGAGCCCCCACGTCGAACACGTTGTCCAGGTAGGCCTGGATCTGCACCTGCAGCTTGTCACTCTCCGTGTGCTTCAGCTTCTGCAGGGCCCAGGGCACACAGGGGACACAGGGGACACCGGTGACACCGGGCACTGGCGCAGGGCTGGGGGACAGGGCAGCTCAGGGCACCTCCACCGCCCAGGGGAACCCTCTGGACCCCAAACAGCCCCAGTTCGGTCAGGCAGGGTCTTGTCCTCTGTCCCTGCAGGGGACATTACAGCTTCCCTGCCCATGGAATGGGAGCTTTAGGGTCCTTTCCAGCCCAAACCACCCCATGATTTCCTCTGTGTTTGCTGGGAAAGGCTCTGCCTGGTCCCCATGGACTCCCAAGCACACCCATGGCCCAGTGCAGCCCTGTCCGAACACATCCCACAGACCCCAAATCCCTCTCCTGGTGGACCCTGAGCAGGGAGCTGCAGGGACAGGTCATTCCCATGCCAACAGCAGCAGGGTTTCCACGGATGTGCTCCCAAGGACAGGGACAAAATGCTGCCTGGAGAGGCTGTGGCTGCCCCAATCCCTGGCAGTGCCCAGGGCCAGGCTGGAGGGGCTTGGAGCAGCCTGGGACAGTGGAAGGGTCCCTGCCCAAGGCAGGGGGGGATTGAGAAACTCTTTCAGGTCCCTTCCAACCCAAAAGATTCTGGGATCCCATGGAGAACAGAGAAGGGGAAACAAAGAAGCAGCTGACAGACAGACAGACAGCAGAGGACTCGTGGCTGTCAGAGATTCCCACAGGAGACTTCTCCAGCCTGGAGAAGGAGGGAGCCCCGTGGGGACGTGGCAGGGCGAGGGTGGCTGTGGTTCATCCTCCCTTTGTGATCAGGCTCCAGATTTAGCTCCAGGCTGTAATTCCAGCTGGCTGCAGCCATTCCCTGCAGCTGGGGGACAGCTCAGAGGTTGTGGGAAAGGGGGGTCTGGGAATGGGAGCAGCTCCAGACTCACATCCAGGTACTCGTCCAGGCCCAGCTTGGTGAACTCGTACTGCAGGTGCACTCGGAAGTTCATGTCCTCCACGGAGTGCACCACGATGTTGATGAACTGCATGCAGGCCACCTGCAGGGACACCCAGGGGTGGAAATTGAAATGGAGGCAACCCTCAGAACCTCAGCCTTGTAAGCCAAAGCTCAGAATCAAATACAGGATTTGATCTGAGAAGTAAATGCAGGATTTTTTTTCTGAGAAATAAATACACGATTTGATCCTTGGGAAAGGTTTCTAAACTTAAGTGATAGAATAAGAATGTAAATTTATAGCTTAAAGTTAAGTTAACATGTTAAGTTACAAATAATAAATTTTAGAGTTTTAGAGTTTAAGATGCAGAAAAAAGAAAAGTCATAACAAAGGTAAATAAGAAGTGTAGGATATATCACTATAGGTTTCTATGTTATAATATGATTAAGAAAGTTTACACTATAACGTGAGTTCATGAGATGAAACATTTAAAGATTAAGTTAAAAATATAAGTATCTTTGTTAGTAATGTTTTATTGGTTAATGAGTCTTTAAAAGTTCCTATAATTAAGAGGTTTTGTGACCTTCTGAGCTGTGTGGTGAAGATGTGAACAGAACCCACCTTTTTTACTTATGCAGAAGATAAGAAAAATAAATTGCATAATCTAAAGCAACTCGGAAATCATGTCTCCAACTTATTCAAAATTCCTCCACAAATCCCCGCCCCAGGTATCCCCAGGAACAGCTGGAATGGGATCTGTGGGACCAGCACTGGGCAGGATCCCAGGAGCAGGATCTGGACAGGCTCCCCAGGCTGGGCACAGCCACCAGCACATTCCCTGTGCCCCTCCCAGGGAAATCCATCAGCTGCTCCCTGAACTGCTCCATTCCCAGCCCAGGCTGGGCTCAGGGAGTCCTGGGCTGCTGGGATAAAGGGGAATGAGCATTCCAGGAATTAAGTCATGTCTGCAGAGTCACCTCCCCAGAGCAGGAATGCTGCCCAGGCCAGGGTAGGCTCCAGGCTCTGAAAAACCAGTCCTGGATCTAAACAGCCTGGAAAAGGGAGATTCATCTGGGCCTGGTTCTAAACAGCCTGGAAAAGGGAGATTCATCTGGGTCTGGTTCTGAACAGCCTGGAAAAGGGAGATTCATCTGGGCCTGGTTTTAAACAGCCTGGAAAAGGGAGATTCATCTGGGCTGGGTTTAAACAGCCTGGAAAAGGGAGATTCATCTGGGCCTGGGTCTAAACAGCCTGGAAAAGGGAGATTCATCTGGGCTGGGTTTAAACAGCCTGGAAAACGGAGATTACTCTGGGCCTGGTTCTAAACAGCCTGGAAAAGGGAGATTCATCTGGGCTGGGTTTAAACAGCGTGGAAAAGGGAGATTCATTTGGGCCTGGTTCTGAACAGCCTGGAAAAGGGAGATTCATTTGGGCCTGGTTCTGAAAAGCCTGGAAAAGGGAGATTCATCTGGGCCTGGTTTTAAACAGCTGGAAAAGTGAGATTAATCTGGGCTTGTAAAAGTGAGATTACTCTGGGCCTGGAAGCCTCAGTTTAGGAAAGGGGACTTGCACAAGAACACCTCTGTTGGGTGCCCAAAGCACATTTCCCAAGCTGAACAAGGAGCAGATCCCAGGAATTGGCACCCACACACATTCCAAGCCAGCCAGGGCAAGGCAAAGGCTCCCCAGGCTATGGGATGTGGGGAAATCTCCTGTGGAGTGGCAGGAAATGGGGTACAAGTCCCAAAAATTCATCCTTTCCTTGGCACACCCTGCTGTGCCCAGGGGTCTCTCAGGATCCCCTCTGCCACCCCTGGAGCTGCTCCAGGATGGAATTTCCCTCATCCTTGCTGGGTTCCTCATGGATAAAACCCCATCCAGTGAGCAGCACTGCAGCAGCAGCTTCCCAACATCCACCAGGATCCCTCCCAGACTTCCAGGAGGAACCTGAGGACTGAAGCAATCTGATTTTCCTGCAGGAACAGCCTCCAGGAGACTCCACATCTCCAGGTCATTTGGTGGGAAGGAGGAACTGAAGGCACCCCCTGGATCACCAGTTTGGCACTGGGATTTGGCCAGTGGGATCCTTCCCTGGGATCTGTTCCAGGGCCCAGAGGAAAAAGGGATGGGATAAATCTGAGACTCCAGGCTGGGTGCCTTGAGGGAAAATGCAAGAACCGTGTAATTTCCTCCTTTTCTTTTTAAATCCAAGGAATTTGCCAGCCTGCCTCCCTCACAGCACCTCATTTTTAACCTGCTGGCCCTCAGGGCTGTGATCCCATCCTGGAAACACTCCTGGAGCCTGCAGGGATCACCTCACTGCTGCTCTAACACCTGATTTTTGGCAGAAAAAGGTCCTGTACACAAAGCTCAGCACTAAATTGGTACAAAGTGCAACAGAGACTGAGAATTCCAGTGCTGGGGTGGGAAATCCTGCTCAGAATGGACCCACATCAGATCCAAGCGCGGAGCAGGAATTCAAGGGAGGCTTTTCCTGATTAAATCAGGATTTCGGTTTCTCGCACTCCAGCAAAGGCCTTAAACCCCCAGATCTGGGAGATTTTTGCCATCAGCCCTGGAACCAACACCCTCCCTGCTGCTGCAGCTGTGCCTGAGGCAGCAGAAGGGCCAAGGGAAGGGAAATGCTGGAAAAAGCAGGAGTTTGTGGCAAATGCGCTCACCATGAAGTCGATGTTGTTGTCCTCGTTCCGGAAATGCTCCATGAGCTTCTCAAAGCGCTGCTTCTCCCCACACACCTGAAAACAAAACAGCACACCTGGGTCAGCCCCAAAGGGAAGCCCAAACACGCCCTGTCTGTCTGCTCACACCCTCTCCAGCCAGGTTTCCTCTCGTTGAAATGTCACAAATAATTCCACGTGTGGGGCTGAGGAGCCAGGCACCATCCTTGTGCCTTTGTAATTACAAAAGAACTCTTTTTATCTCTTTTCTCCTTAAAAATTGGATCTCATCCATGAGTGGAAGGAGCAGAGTTGCACCAGGCTGTGCCACAGCCCAGAGCTGACTTTTCTCTGTAATTAGGGAGAAACCCAAATGACAGGGAGGGAAAAAAAGGGAGAAAAATATCCCTGGCTGAAGGAGGAGTGAAAATAAATCAGTGCAACAATCAGAATTCCAGAGTGACCTTCCCAAAAGCTGTCTGGATGAGCTGAATCCCAATTTATTTTCTTGGCATTTCTACATGGCCTGGAGCAAAACACTTTGGGTTCTCCAAAGTCATGGGCCACCTTCAGAAAAGCTCCTCAGTTCTGGGTTTTTTTCCCCAAAGCACCTGAATCCTGGGTTTATTTGAAATTCCAGCTGATTTCCCACCCAGAAATGCCACGAGCACACCCTCCCCTCCCAAACTTGATAATTCTGGAATATTTTCGTATAAACCAACACAGCAGTTCTGCTGGGTGAGAGCCAGTGCTGGGAAGTGTTCCCTGCACAGGGAATAATCCTGGATCCCTGTCCCACTCTGATCCCAGCTTGGATCCCACAGAGCTCTCAGAGATTCTGGATTTCAGGGGAGCTCCCAGCACCTGGAGCCTCCCAAAGCTGTCCCACAGCTCTCCTGCAATTCTGCTCCTCCTGCAACACCAACCCCAGGGAACGTGGATTAAACCATGGAGTTTCATTCTCCCAGATCCATGGACACCAGGACAAAGGGAGCTCAGCTGGGATATCCCATTCCAGCAGCGTTTGAATTATTACTGTTTCCAGTTAATTGGGAATTCTCCAGCTCAGCTGGGATATCCCATTCCAGTTTGCTGCCCTGCTGGAATAAGAGGTGCTGGAATTGCTGGAATTACAGCTCCTTTGCATAAACATGGAAACGATGGATAATATTATTCCAGTAATTTGAATTATTTCCAGTAGTTGAATTATTATTAACACTTGCATTTTTCTATGGTGGTTTTACTTGTTGGAAACACCTTTTATGGTAAAAGGTTTTTATTTATTTTATATTTGGAATAGTAGTGATTTGTATAGTGGGGTTTATTTTTTTGTATTTTGGGTAAAAATTTGGTGTTTGTGTATTTTCTGTAGATTTTAGGTATTATTTTGTTATACGTTTAAATTTTTAATATTTGAAATACGTTATTTTGGTGAGTTGTGTTGTTATTATTTTTGTGGAATTATTTTGTTGAGGAGTTACATGGAGAGTTGTGATGGTTTTTTTGAGTTTTTGATTTGTTGTTTTCAGAAGTTTTTTGAATTTTTTTTTTTTTAAGATGTTTGGGTTGATCTGTGTTGAGGAGTGTTTATTTTGTTGTAGGTTCTTATTATTTGATAAATTAAATATATAAATTATATATATACATTATATGTTAATTAAGTTAATAATTGATACTTATACTACTTAATATTAAGTATTATGGATATATTGATTAATTATAATTATTTTATGATTAATTTATTTATAATTATTTTATAATTAATTTATTTTATATTAATAAATATAATCATTATATATTAATTATGTATTTTTACTATATAGCATTATAATTATTCTATATTATTAATAATTATAATTAATAATGTATTTATATTATTAATAATATATTTATATTATTAATTATATTATTATTTGCTTATATTACTTAAATTACTTATACTAATTATATTAATTAATACTTCTGTTACTTAATATTATTAAGTTAATAATAAATAATTATTATTTATTATTTATTGCAGGTGTTTATTATTTGAGCTGAGGTTGGGAGAAGCTGAGCTGGGATATCCCATTCCAGCAGTCTGCCCACCCCGGGAGGTGCTGCAATAAAAGGTGCAGGAATTGGAATTGCAGCTCCTCTGCGTGAACATGGGAGCCATGGAGCGGAGCCCAGGCTGGCTCCAGGGGAAACCTGCAGGGGATGCAGCTGGATGAGGAGGCTCCAGTCAAGCCCCAGGGAAATGGGAGCCCCCAGGTTTGCTGGGGCAGCTGCACCAACCTCCTTGAAGTTGTCGAAGGCAGACAGGATGATCTCGTGTCCCCCCCGGACCAGGCACACGGCAGCCAGGAGCTCCAGCACCAGCGCCTTGGTCCTGTGGAGACAGCACAGGGACACTCAGGGACAGCAGCTGAGCCTGAGGGGGACGGGAGGGAGCTGCAGCCTCACCCTGTGTGTGTTTAACCCCTGGGAATGGATCCTGCAGCCTCTGTGTGTGTGTTTAACCCTTGGTCTCACCCTGTGTGTTTTTAACCTGGAATGGATCCTGCAGCCTCTCTGTGTGTATTTAACCCTGGAATGGATCCTGCAGCCTCTCTGTGTGTATTTAACCCTGGAGTGGATCCTGCAGCCTCACCCCATGGCTGTGTTTAACCCCTGGGAATGGATCCTGCAGGCTCACCCTGTGTGTGTTTAACCCTGGAATGGATCCTGCAGCCTCTCTGTGTGTGTTTAACCTGGAATGGATCCTGCAGCCTCACCCCGGCTGTGTTTAACCCCTGGGAATGGATCCTGCAGCCTCTCTGTGTGTGTTTAACCCTGGAATGGATCCTGCAGCCTCTGTGTGTGTGTTTAACCCCTGGGAATGGATCCTGCAGCCTCTCTGTGTGTGTAACCCTGGAATGGATCCTGCAGCCTCTCTGTGTGTGTTTAACCCTGGAATGGATCCTGCAGCCTCACCCTTTGTGTGTTTAACCCTGGAATGGATCCTGCAGCCTCACCCTGTGTGTGTTTAACCCTGGAATGGATCCTGCAGCCTCTCTGTGTGTGTTTAACCCTGCAGTGGATCCTGCAGCCTCTCTGTGTGTGTTTAACCTGAAATGGATCCTGCAGCCTCTGTGTGTGTGTTTAACCCTGGAATGGATCCTGCAGCCTCACCCTGTGTGTGTTTAACCCTGGAATGGATCCTGCAGCCTCTCTGTGTGTGTTTAACCCTGCAATGGATCCTGCAGCCTCACCCCATGGCTGTGTTTAACCCTGGAATGGATCCTGCAGCCTCTCTGTGTGTGTTTAACCCTTGGTCTCACCCTGTGTGTGTTTAACCCTGGAATGGATCCTGCAGCCTCACCCTGTGTGTGTTTAACCCTGGAATGGATCCTGCAGCCTCACCCTGTGTGTGTTTAACCCCTGGGAATGGATCCTGCAGCCTCACCCTGTGTGTGTTTAACCCTGGAATGGATCCTGCAGCCTCACCCTGTGTGTGTTTAACCCTGGAATGGATCCTGCAGCCTCACCCCATGGCTGTGTTTAACCCCTGGAATGGATCCTGCAGCCTCTCTGTGTGTGTTTAACCTGGAATGGATCCTGCAGCCTCTCTGTGTGTGTTTAACCTGGAATGGATCCTGCAGCCTCTCTGTGTGTGTTTAACCCTGGAATGGATCCTGCAGCCTCACCCTGTGTGTGTTTAACCCTTGGTCTCACCCTGTGTGTGTTTAACCCTGGAATGGATCCTGCAGGGTGCACAGGGAGCTTTGCCTCTCCTGGGGCCATGCAGCTCCCCCCTTTTCAAAGCTTCTCAAACCATGCAGGGAATGAAATCCCAAGTTGAAAACTCAAGCAGAAGGCACTGGTGGGACTGTGGCAAAGGCAGGGCAGTGTTTGAGAGCTGCTGCTGCCAGGGAATGCCCTGCACACACCTGGAGGAGCAGCTTTGCACCCCCAGCCGCCTTCCTTGAAGCCCAGCTCTTAATGGGAGAGCTTTAAACTCCAATCTGCTGTTTCCCTGACACAAATCTGAATTATTCTCTGTGATAATTTGTATTTATAGCCCCCCACACACACACAATTCACCGCAGGCTGTTGGAGCATGTCCTCCTCCTGAAAAATCAGGAATTTGAGCTGATTTTCAGCAGTGAAGCAGAGAGAAAACGAGATCACTGAGGGAAAAACATGCAGCAAACTCTGTGTAACCCTCATGGAAACCATCCACAGTATTTCCTTCCAGGATTCCTGGAAAACAAAAGGCTTTCTGGGCAGCTGAGCTCTGAGCAGAGGCAAACCATGCACACACAGAAAGAAATTAGTCCCATGCTCAAGCAGCGACTCAAAGCAGATGTTACAGAACAAGAAATACCTTGTGGGCTCTCAAAGGGTCAGGGTTATCTTTGGAAACCAGAAAAAATGGTCACTTCCCTAGGAAATTTTAAATGGAATGTTCAATTCTGCCTCCTCAAGGGTTGGTTGTTTTTATTTTCCTCCTGGCACAGGAAGAACCTGCAGGGTTTTTCAAGGAGCTGTGGTGGGGATTTGCTGCAATGTTCCCTCCGTGGGGAGGGGATGGAGATCCCTGGGGTGCTGCCCACACCTCTGGGGTGAGCACCATTCCCTGGAGCTGCAGCTGGGAATCGTGCTCACCACACAATTGCTGGAATTACAGCTCTGGGCACATCCCAGCCAGCCCTGAGCTCCCAAACCTCGCTCAGGGCTCTCACACAGCTCCCCCAGGGCTGAAACAAACCCAGTCTGGGATGTGAGCAGGGGTTTGTCCTCAGATTATTCCAGTCACATTTCACAGCAGTTTTTTTATCCACCAAAATCAAAATAACCCCCTTCTTCCAAAAGTGAAAGCTTGGGCTCTCCTCTGATTTCCAGGCACTGGAAAACGATAAAAATTACGCTAAAAAATTATGCTAAAAAACAATTATTAAAAATGATGACAAAAATGATTTAAAAAAATTATAAAAACAATCAACTTCCCATTTATTCTTGGCTTGCTGACTTGGGGCTCAATAAAAGAAAAAAGGAAGAAGCTGCTTCCCTCAGGACAGGATTCCTGCTCCCAGCCTCAGCCCTGGGAATACACACCCAGTGAGGTTACCAGCTCATCCCCTGTTTCACCTTTCCATGGAAACATCTCTGAGTCACAGCTGGACTGGGCTGACCTGCCAAGGTTCAGAACTCCAGGATCTGCTGGAGGAGGGATCACAGGGATGTGTGGGAGAGGAGGGACATGGAATCTCCAGCACTGAGGAGTCACAGCAGCCATTACTGCAACCCAACCCAGAACAGAAGTGAAACCCTCTCCCAGAGAAATTCCAAGCTAAGGATCTTGGATAACATTTCCTAAAGAAGATTCCCCTTCTCTTCAGGAAAACCCCTCCATGAAGCTGCTCATTGCCACAGGGGCTTCCCTGCACTGCAACAGAGCAGAAGGGCTCCAGCAGCCAAATTTCAGCTGAATCCCAAAATTCCAGAATGGTTTGGGTGGGGAGGAGCTTAAAGATGATCCAGTGCCACCCCTGCCATGGCAGGGACACCTTCACTGTCCCAGGCTGCTCCAGCCTGGCCTTGGGCACTGCCAGGGATCCAGGGGCAGCCACAGCTGCTCTGGGAATCCCAGCCCAGCCAGGAATTCCCAATGTCCCACCTAAACCCAGCCTCCTTCAGCCCGAAGCCATAATTAAATCTGGAAAAGCAGCAGCTTCTGGAAGCACTGGGATCAGACACCCACTGCTGGTTTATCTGCACTGTTCCAGATCCCATCTGATCCAGGGCAAGGCCTGGCTCCTCCTCCAGATCCCCCTCTGGAAGCCCTTTCCAAGCCCTCTTTACTCACCTGCTGCTTCAGCCCTAGGAGCCAGAGGAGCCTACCTGGGGTTCTTGTTGTTCAGGCTCAGTGCAATCTCATTAACGGCGTGCGGGTGGGACATCACCATGTTGAATCCATACTGGGAAGAGAAGGGACAATCCAGCCTCAGCCTGGCCCCAAACCCCACCAACCCCACCAATCCCACCAATCCCACCTGCCTCAGCCTGGCCCCAAACCCCACCAACCCCACCAATCCCACCAACCCCACCAATCCCACCTGCCTCAGCCTGGCCCCAAACCCCACCAACCCCACCAATCCCACCAATCCCACCTGCCCCAGCCTGGCCCCAAACCCCACCAACCCCACCAATCCCACCAACCCCACCAATCCCACCAACCCCACCAACCCCACCTCCCTGACAGCCCCTCCCAGTGCTTCAAGCCAAGCAAAACCTCGTGGGATTTAAAATCAGAATATTTCATTCTCCCACCATCCACCACAGCTTCCTGCTCTGGGTATTCCATGATTTTACAATTCCATGAGTTTTCAATTCCATGAGTTTACAATTCCATGAGTTCACAACTCCATGATATTACAATTCCACGAGTTTACAATTCCCTATCATCAGCAGCGTTGGAAGTGCTGGGTTTGGCCATTTCAGCAACAAAAAGGGTCCCTGAGAGGCTCCTACACCACTCCAGACTAATGAATAAATAAAATATAACTAAATTCCTTTAAATTAATATATTATTTTGTATCTTATAATGCATTTTGTAGGTATTTTATTACTTTAATTAATATTAAATAGTAAATGTTATTTAATATATTTGCATTATTTAATATACTTAATATGTATTTTATATATTAGTTAATATATTGTTTATTGCATCTATAATTATTATTTAAATATTAAATATTAAGAATTAATATTACTTTATAATTAATCATATAATTATTATAAATATATATTGTAATATAGAATATATTATATATAATAGATACAATTATTTTATAATTATTTTAACATAACTGTACATTATTATTTTTATATATTTTATATTTTTATTATTATAATACAATAATATATAGTGAATGATCATTAATTATCAACAATTATTAATATATAATTAATAATTAGTAATATAAATAGTCATTATTTATATTCTATTATTTTATATTATGTTATTATATTATTTATATTATATAGATATTTTATAGATATTTTAGATTTCTATAAAGTAGTAATTTATTATTTATAATACCGATTTATATTTATATCGATTTTATATTTATATTAATTTTATATTTATATTTATATTTATATTTATTTAATTACGTATTTGTACTTATATTTATATGTTTATATATTTATATATTTATATATTTATATATTTATATATTTAAATATTTAAATATTTATATGTTTAAATATTTAGATATTTAGATTTCATTTATATTTATATTTATATTTATATTTATATTTATATTTATTGTGTTATTTTCTATTTATATAAAATAATAATATATAATTTTATTTATAACTTATTATACTAAACTCCAGACTAATCACAACCTAATTAGCTGCATATCTAACAAACAGGAGCTGGCCCAACACATCCAGCCTCTTATTGCCCGTTCCCTAAATCCCTAAACCCCATCCCTGCGTCCCATTCCTTCCCATTTGGTGGGAATTCCAGCATTTCCATGGGTTTCCCCATAGCACCCCCAGCCCTTGCCCGTGCCCAGAGAGCTCCAGGCTGACCTGGTAGTTCATGATGGCCCTGAGGCACATGATGCACACGTGCACATCGTCCTTCTTGCTCACCAGCCGCGAGTTCTTCAGCGTCCTGCGGCTGGGCAGCGTGTTGTACCTGCAAAACACCACCCCACTGCCCATCAGTCCAGGGGATTTCCTGGGAAAGGGCAGGAAAGGGGACAGGGACAGCCCTCCAGGGGCTGAGCACGCAGGGGTTCTACAGGGGACAAGCAGAAAACGTTTGTGGGAGTAAAGGAGAGAAAGGTCCGGGCAGGGATGAGAATGAGCTGCACCTCGGCCCTTCCTGCCAGCACAGGTGGCAGGGACCATTCCCAACAAAACTGGGACAAGGAATACCACACTGGTATGTTGTGGCTTCCTTGCCCAGCCCTGAAAATTCCTGGTTTAAGTCCACAATAAAAGCAGGGAGACGGAACACAACACCACACCAGTTTCTTACACTCCTTGGCTCATCCCTGAAAATCCCAGGGTTAAATCCACCAAAAAGGTAAGGACAGGGAATACCACACCAGTTTCTTACACTTCTTGGCTCATCCCTGAAAATCCCAGGGTTAAATCCACCAAAAAGGTAAGGATAGGGAATACCACACCAGTTTCTTACACTTCTTGGCTCATCCCTGAAAATCCCAGGGTTAAATCCACCAAAAAGGTAAGGATAGGGAATATCACACCAGTTTTTTATACTTCTTGGCTCATCCCTGAAAATCCCAGGGTTAAATCCACCAAAAAGGTAAGGACAGGGAATACCACACCAGTTTTTGTGACCCTCTGGCTCATCCCTGTGAATTCCTGGTTTAAATCCATGATAAAAGCAGGAACAGGGAACACAATACCACACCAGTTTTTCATACTTCTTCCCAGTTCATCCCTGAAAATTCCCTGCTGAAATCCACAAAAAAGGCATGGATGGGAAATACCACACTGGTTTATTGTGACTTCCTGCCTCATCCCTGCAAATTCCTTGGTTTAAATCCATGATAAAAGCAGGAACAGGGAATATCACACTGGTTTATTGTGACTCCCTGCCCACCCCTGAAAATCCATGATAAAGCAGGTACAGGGAATACCACGCTGGTTTATTGTGACTCCCTGGCTCATCCCTGAAAATTCCTGATTTAAATCCATGATAAAAGTGGGAACAGGCAATACCACAGCAGTTTATTGTGACTTCCCAGTTCATCCCTGAAAATTCCCTGTTTAAATCCACAATAAAAGCAGGAACAGGGAACACAATACCACACCAGTTTTTTGCACTTCTTCCCAAATCATCCCTGCAAATTCCCTGTTTAAATCCACAAAAAAAAGCAGGAATAGGGAATGCCACACCAGTTTTTCATACTTTTTGGCTCATCCCTGCCAATTCCACAAAAAAAGGTAAGGACAGGGAATACCATAGCATTTTTTGTGACTTCCTGGCTCATCCCTGAACATTTCCTGGTTTAAATCCATGATAAAAGCAGGAATAGGGAATACCACACTGGTGTACTGTAACTCCCTGCTTCATCCCTGAAAATTTCCTGTTTAAATCCGTAATAAAAGCAGGAACAGGGAATACCACAGCACTTTTTGTGACTTCCTGGCTCATCCCTGAAAATTCCCTGTTTAAATACACAAAAAAAGCAGGAACAGGGAATACCACACCAGGTTTTTACACCTCTTGGATCATCCCTGCAAATTCCTGGTTTAAATCCACAATAAAAGCAGGAGCTGGGAATACCACACCAGTTTATTGTGACTTCCTGGCCCATCCCAGCAAATTCCCCCTTTCTAAATGCACAAACCAAAGTCCCACATCAGGGCTGGGTGCTCCTGTGCCCACCCTGCCCACAATTCCCAGCTTCCCACAATCCCTCCCCTGGGCTTCTCTTTCCAAGCCCAGATGAAAGGCATCCCCAAATCCAAAGCAGGATTCTGTCAAAGGAGATTTTTCTTTTTTTTTTCTATCCATAAATATTAATGAATCCATCAGCTCAGGGCACTGCAGGATTTTGGGAAACGTGACCCAGTTTGGGATCAGCACTCCATAGTAACTAATGTATAAAGTACATCTAATAAGTAGATTAAATAATATAAATATATCAAATTATAAGCATTTACTATTGAATATAAATTAAAATAATTATAAAAGAAATTATAAGTTATAAAATAATACATTATTATAAAGGAGTCTAGTTCTATCATATTTAGTTTTTAGTGTGAGGGGCTGGAGCACTGGAGCTGAATTTTGGGAGCAGCACAGGAGGAGGCTGCTGAGCCCAAGCTCTGCTCCTGCACCTGGATATTTGGGATGCTCTGGTGGGAATGGGGCTGCCAGGGCTGTCCCACATCCCCCTGGATCAGCTCTGTGCCCTCCTGTCCCAAATGTCCCTTCCCCAGTCGCAGCCGGAGCTGAGGGACCCCAAACTGGGAATCTGAACTGGGAAGTGTGGAAGCACCTCCAGGGCAGCCTGGACACCCCAGACCTGTCAATCCCACACATTCACCCCACAAAATGTGAAAAACACAGCAAAAAAAAAAAAAAAAAGGTTTTGAAGTATTTTTAGTCCCACAGAGACAGTTCCTACTCTGGTTTATCTCAGATTTAAATTATGAAGGGCTGCAAAATTATTTTCCATACATTTTAAATCAGATTAATGAGATTTTTATCATGCCACTGTTGGAAGAAAAATAATTAATTTTCCTCAGTGCCTGGTGAATCCCTGAATTTCAGAATTGAAGCATCCACCAGTTCTGTTGGCTCTGAGAAATGGGGAGAAGTCTCCTTAAACAATAAAAATGACCATAAACCCAGATTTAGTATTTCCAGGTGCTTGCAGGATTGGGAAGCAAGGATACTCCAGCATGTCCAGCACTGGGTCTGATCTGCCTGGACCTAACCACTCGGATGAACCTTCCCAAGCTGAGATGTCCCTCCTAAACCTCTCCATACCTGGGTGGCTTTCCAGGCCAAACTGGGAGAGCTGGGAATGTTCCCCTGGAGCCAGGGAGAGCTTCCAGTACATTCCAGGGCCTGAAGGGGCTCCAGGAGAGCTGGAGAGGGGCTGGGGACAAGGGATGGAGGGACAGGAGCCAGGGAATGGCTCCCAGTGCCAGAGGGCAGGGATGGGTGGGACATTGGGAATTGGGAATTCCTGGCTGGGCTGGGATTGCCAGAGCAGCTGGGGCTGCCCCTGGATCCCTGGCAGTGCCCAAGGCCAGGCTGGAGCAGCCTGGGATGGTGGAAGGTGGCCCTGCCATGGCAGGGTGGGATGGGATGGGCTCATTCCAGATGATTCTGGAACATCCCCAGGGAGGAGACTCCATCCAGGGCTTGGGCAGTGCCCGGGGAAGTTCTGCCCCTGTGCAGGTGGAATTTCCTGCATCCCCTGTCCCACTGCCCAGCATCAGCCAGGGCACCCAGCCTGGCACCACCCAGCCCCCTCCCCTGGGCACAGGGCACATCCAGGTGGGACCTGGCCATGGAACATCCCCTGAGAGCTCCTGTGCTGAGCCAGCCCCCCAGGACACAGGGAATTCTGCCCTGGCCCCCCAGCCCCTCCCCTCAGCAGAGGTGGCTCCTTCCCAGAGCCACCAGAACCAAGCCCCAACGAGGATTTTTGGTACAGGGCCCCCAGCACGTGCCTCTGCCCCTGGAATTCCAGCTCGGGATGCTTTTCCCTGTGTGTGCAGCCATCCCAAGGCTCCCTGATGGTTTTGTTTGCTCCCCAAGGTGGGGCAGCTCCAACACCTCCCCTTGTGCTCCTCCAGCCAGGGAAAGGGTGGATGGTGGCCGGGCTCCTCCTGCTTTCCCCTCACTGCTGGCTCCCCAAGGCTTGGCCCAGCAGCTGGAGCACTGGTTGGGTTTGATTTCCTGTCTGCTGCAGGTCCCAGATGATGTCACCCCCAGGATATTTATGCTGCTAATTAAAGTCAGATGGTTCCTCTTTCATTTCCAGGGCCCCTCCTCGCAAGGGGAGCTACAAAACCACTCCCCTGCACAAGAGCAGGAGCTCAAAGCTGAGCCTGTGGAAGCCCCTGCAGAGGGGAAGGGTCTGCAAGGGGGGGCACATGGGGGGAGGGAGCTGGTCCAGAGCTTTGGGATGAGGAGGATGAGGAGGATGAGGAGGATGAGGATTTCAACAGGATTTCAACAGCATCATGGGGAAAACCAACAGCCAGCAGAGCCAGGGCTGGTCCTGGACTGGAATACAGAGTTTGGGGTTCATTATCTCACCCAGATCTGACAGAAAAATGTTTCTGTTAAAGAATAATTCCATCGTTTTTTTATATTCTAGGGCCATGGAGCTGCTGCAGGGCTGGAGCCCCTCTGGAGCCGGGCTGGGAGGGCTGGGAATGTTCCCCTGGAGAAGGGAAGGATCCAGGGAGGGCTCAGAGCCCCTGGCAGGGCCTGAAGGGGCTCCAGGAGAGCTGGAGAGGGACTGGGGACAAGGGATGGAGGGACAGGAGCCAGGGAATGGCTCCCAGTGCCAGAGGGCAGCCATGGATGGGACATTGGGAATTGGGAATTCCTGGCTGGGCTGGGATTGCCAGAGCAGCTGGGGCTGCCCCTGGATCCCTGGCAGTGCCCAAGGCCAGGCTGGAACAGCCTGGGATGGTGGGAGGAAGGTTGGAATTAGATCCCAAACCCTCCTGGAATTCCAGGACATGCCCACTCCAGTGGTGCAGACTTTGAATGGCCCAATTTAATAAAAATCACAGCTGATTTCTCCCATCATTTTCACCTTTTTTAGCTGCTAAAAATCACCCTGTTCTCCTCTGGCTCCCAGAGAGCAGCCCAGGGTGGGTCTCACAGAGATGAGAAGCTGAAGTTCATTAGGGCTGGGTGGGTTTTGGGTTCCATCCCTGCAGTTTTTTCGCTGGTGGTGGGTTGGAAACTGTGGGGTTTGTATCAACTGACAGCAAAAACTTCCTTCAGAAAGGGAGGCTTTGGCTCATCCCAGCAGGTTTGGGGTTTCTGTGATCTCCTGGAGCTGCTCACAAAGATGTTCTGGTAAATTAGGAAGTATCTGACAAAAGGATGACTCCCCCAGGCCCCTGAGCAGTGAAAGTGACACTGGCAAAGCCCAAATTCAGTGAGTGCAGCTCCCAAAACCGTGTCAGATTTAAGCCCCATTATCAAAGCCCATTTCTGGATATGCCTGGATCATTCTCTCCTCACAGACTCGACAGATTCCAGAGGAAGAACTGAAGTTTCTCACTTCAATCCACATGAAAACTCCAACATTTTTCTCAGAAGAAAGGGAATTTCTAATGGGCTGGGACACTGCAAAGCCTGCATTAATATTTATCTGACAGCAGAGTCTGGCTCTCAGTAAAGCTCCCTCTCCCAAAAAAGCAGCAGTGAAATCCCCCAAGGTTCTTCCCCCTTTTTCATCCTCCTGCCCTCATTTTGGTGTTGGTTTCCCAAATCCCTGTGGCTCCTCTTAAGGAAAAAAAGCCCCTCTCAGTTGCCAGGGAAACAGGGAGCAGGGAATTGGCAGCTCCAGCACTGCTGAGAGGAGCTGCAGGGAGGCAGCTGGGGCTGGAGTCAGGGAGGGAAGGTCCTGGAGCACGGACACAGCTCTGCCCACCCCGGCCAGCTCCTGGATTTTGCATTATCCCGGTGAGACCTTCCCAGCCTTCTCCTTTTTCCTCCAGATCTTCCAGCCCAGCTTGGCTGGGCCCAGCCTGGGGGAGTGGGAGGTGTCCCTGCCCATGGAATGGGATGAGTCCAAACTCTTCCAACCCAAACCAGGCTGGGGTTCTGGGGTTCCTTCCTCCCACTGCACAGCTTCCACCACCTCAAGAAATCCCACACACCTTGGGTGTCCACGCATCCCAAAAATCTCATTTATCACTCAGAGATGGGGCAGAACCTCCTGGTTTTGACCAAAAAAACCCACCCTGCACCCCCCTCCTCAGCTGAGCACCTGCCTTGTTCTGAGGAGAAGGTTCTCCTTCAGTTCACCAATATTTACGTGTATGGTATATTTATAATGGACAATATTATAGTCATAAAAATTATAATATACAATATTATAATCATAAAAATTACAATTCCAGAATTATAATAGCAAAAAACCCCTCCCTTCTTAAAAATCTCTCACCTAACTTTATCTTTCAGGTTTTTGTTAATGCACAGAATCCCTAGCTATTGAAAAAATACCGTTTTAAAAATAGATCTTTAAAAAACACACATATTTTTAAAATATACACCTTTTTTAAAAATTCCTCTTTAAAATAATATTAAAAATACAGATTTTAAAATTTAAAAATTATTTTTAAATCTGTATTTTAATAAATGATTAAAATTATTTTATTAAATTATTTAAAATCTGTATTTTATTAAAAATACAGATTTTTAAAATTTATTTAAGATTTTAAAACACGGATTTAAGGAAAAAAACCCTCCAAAACCCAATCCAAAAATGCTGCCCCAGCACTAAGATGGCTCTGGAGGCAGGAGGGAAATTTTGGCTGGAAAACTCAGTCAGGTCCCATTTCCGTGGCGGTTTCGGGTATGAGAAAAGCCTCTATTTATAACAAAAAGGGGAAACAAGAGGGACAAGGGCTAAAAGCTCTAAGTTCAGCTATCAAACACAACTATTTGCACCATGATAAGGAGAAGCCAGCTCTTGCTTCCATGCCAGCTGTTTCCCTGTCTCCGCGGGAATCCCGCTCTGCGGAAGCCAACCAGGCTGGGAATTGTCATGTGCCAACCACGCGTGCTGAGCCCAGGTCACTCTCCTGGGGCTGGGGCTGTCCCAGCCCGTGAGGCCAGCACATTTCCCATGGCATGGCAGCAGGGCTGGCCCCGGGCTCCGTGGTGCCCTGAGGGGACGGTGCCCGCTGGGACTTACGGGATTTTCCGGGCGGCAGCGCCATCGGCGGAGCGCAAAGGGAAGCTGCTCCAGAGGCAGTCGGCTGCCAAGCAGCTGTGGCAGCGTTTGAGCTCAAGGTGGTCGGGCAGAGAAACCAGTCTGAGGGTGGGTGAGAGGAGATGAGAGCACGGGGAACGGTGGGAGAGGCGGGAAGGGCGGGAGAACGGATGGGGGAAGAGCGTCCGAGCGGGGAAAGGGGACGGAGGAGGCGTTGAAAGGGAGATTCAGACAGGTGAGGAATAAAGGGAAATGTGAGAAAGGGAAAAAGGGTGGAAGGAGATGAAGAGAAACAATGTAAGAGACATGTAAGGTATTCCTGAGTTAGGCATTCCTAATCCCAAGCACTCCTCCCGAGGACACAGCGGAACCGGCACCTCCTGGCAGAGCAATTCAGGAGCAAAGAACACCAAAAACCCTAAAAGAAATCCCTAAATCAACTGGCCGGGTGATCCTGCTGCACTCCACAGCTGGATTTCTTCCCCAGAACTCTCCTCCTCTGCACTGCCTGAGGGCTGGGAATTAAATCTTCCAGGTACAAGGTTTGGAGCCACTCAACATGGACCCCAGGGCCAAGGTCAGTGCCTGGCACACCAAAACCACCCCTGCTGGAGGGAAAGGCTGGAAGTGACTCCAGTTTTGGACTTTGCAATGCTCACAGGATTATGGAGCAGAACTCCGTAAAAGCCAAAAGAAGTCCCAAAGGATCCAGCACTCTGAGCTGCATCCTGAGTATCAGTACTGGGAGCTGAGGGTGGTGGTTGGAGTGGGACACCCAAGGGATGGAAAAGAGGTGACTGCCAACCAACCTTGGGAAGTGATCCTGCCTTTTCCATAAATAAAACTAAAAAAAAAAGGAATATTAGGAAAGAGAGAGTCAAGCGTGGAATGGTGAGAGGGTGACAGCAGGTTTGGGGGAGGGAAGTGGCCTTTCCAAAGAATCCAACGTCCCATTCATGGCAGCACAGAAGGAATGTGCTGCTGGAAGAGACAGGACACGGGATGGGAGCCCCAGCCTGGCTGGGTCCATGGGAATGCTCAGTGACATTGTGGAGAAGAGGAATGGCACAAGGAAACACATCCTCAAGCTCATCCTGCCCCTGAGAGGCTGCTTCCACCTCAAACCACCATTCCTTCCCGTGCCACTGGGCTGAGAGGGCAGGGAGGGATTCCCTGGAGGGAAGAGCTGTCCCGCAGTGGAGCTCCCAAGGATCCGTACCGGAGCGTGGAGTGGCGGCCGGAGCGGGACGCGCTGTTCCCCACGGGAGAGGGCAGGTTGCTGCCCCTGTGCAGGTCCTCGATGGAGCGGCTCCAGGGCTTGGACTTGTCCATGGAGCTCTCCACGCTGCTCTCCAGGCTCTCAAAGTCAAACCTGCAAGGAAAAGGAAATTCCAAGGCTGGGTTAGGCGGGAGAGGCGCGCGCGGAGTTCTCCTTCCCGCTGCAGGTTTTGCTGGAATCACAGAGCCACTGGACAAAGCCAAACGGGACAAAAGCAAAGGAAAAGATCTCCAAGACCATCAAATCCAAGTGATTCCCCAGCGCTGGGAAGGTCCCTTCCCACCCAAACCGTTCCAGGGTTCTGTGATCCCAACAGGTGGAATAATGATGGAAAAGGAGAGTTGTGGTGCTGGAGTGACGTGGAAAAGTCCAGGGAAACAGGATGAGCCTCACAAGGGGAAGGAAATTCCACAACAGGTGGGAAAGCCCTCCAAGAACATGGAATCCAACCATTCCCAGCCTTGCCAAGACCACCAGTAGGCCTTGTCCCCAAGTGCCACATCCACAGGGCTTTGAATCCCTCAGGGACACATCTTCAAACAAACAAACAAACAAACAAACAACTTCTTCAACATAAAATAAATCCAACACTGACTGTTGCTGAGGAATATCCCTGCCTGGAAGGAAAAGCTGGGGATTCTGGGAGCTCTCTCCAGTGAATCTCCATAAATCAGCTGTGCCAGTACCACTTTGGTGTCTTCCATCCCAGTTCGGCCC
This sequence comes from Molothrus ater, assembly GCF_012460135.2. Lineage (NCBI taxonomy): Eukaryota > Metazoa > Chordata > Aves > Passeriformes > Icteridae > Molothrus > Molothrus ater. Next base: position 37,085,631 of record NC_050484.2, on the reverse strand, counting down.
CACAAACCTCCCACATTCAAATATCACCACCATCATCCCTGATTCCCTGATTTCTGACTCCTTGCCCGCTGTTCTGCTATTCCAAGCAGGAATTGCTTGTTCCCCTTCCAGCTCCTGAGGTTATTACTCATGTTCCCCATGCGAGAGGGGAAAAACCCAGCGAGCTCCTTGCGTTCATTTGTATAAATTTAGGAAGAAAGGCTTTGTACAAACATTTCTTTTTGCTGTGCACGGTTTTTTCCAGTGGGTAACATTTGAAACCATAGGATTTTCCCTCATAAATTTTCCTGCAGCTCCACCACAAATCTCTTTTCTGGGCAGTGACGGACGTAAATCTGATGGCAGCCTTGCTAAAAATAAATTATCGGCTCTCCCCAGCTCGAGTTTCTACTCCAAAATTATCTTTAACCTAAGGCTTCTCTTCCATTTTTATAGAAAAAAAATCTGCTACGATATCCTGAGTGAATGTGGATCAATTCCCCATGCCTGGAGCTACCCACAGTCAGCTTGGATGGGGTTTGGAGCACCCTGGGGCTGGGAAGGCTCCCTGGCCATGGCAGGGGTGGGCTTGAAGGTCCCTGCCAGCCCAAACCAGTCTGGGCTGATTCCATCATCATAAAACAAAGTCTCAGCTGAAGATCTCCACTGAAAGCTGATTTTCCCCACTGGTTTTTCAGAGCCCATCTCATGATTTATAACCCAAACAACTAAACCTGATCCCAGCGTCCCAGATGTCAGAAACAAACTCTTGTTTCCAATCTTCCCAACTCCCAAAACTGCCCAGCACCCCAGCCCTGCCTGCCAGTGCCGGGAATCCCTTGGAGCACAGCAGGAATACAAAGCCCTGGGCCCAAACACCAACTGCAAACCTATTTTCAAGGAACCCTGCATCTTTCCACGCATTGTGGGATGGGCTCTCCATCCCTAAGATGCTTGGAGACCAAAGATAAAAAATGTGAACAGAGATGAATAATCTCAAGGTTTAAATTCAGGTTGTTTTCGGGTTTTTGTTTTTTTTTTTTTTTTTTGTCTGCTGTGATGAAACAATTCCAGACTCACATCAAGATTTCCTCTGCCTTCAGGCCCACAGAATCATGGAATTATTGAGGCTGGCAAAGACCAGAACCACCAAGCACTTCCATGCCCACCAAACCACCTTTTGAACAATTCATGGGGGAGCGACCCCAGCACTGCCCTGGGCAGCCTGTTCAATGCTCAGCCCCTTTGGAATGAAGGAATATTCCCTAAAATCCATGTATTTCCTGGCAGGAGATCCCAGGAATGGTCTCACTTACGTGACTGCATACTGGGCAAAGGACAGGTACTCCACCAGCACATCCAGGCCTTTGTTCTCCTCATTGAGGAACTCCCTGACCCACCTGTGAGAGAAACACCAGACATTAGAGCCTGTGGGATTCCCTGAAACCCTCAGAAAAACCCGAGGCAGAGCCACTGCAGCACTCTGAGCAAAAAAAAAAAAAAAAAAAGGGTTTTCAAAGTGATTTAGAGGACTTTAAAGAGTCCTTTAGATGCCTTTCCAAATGTACTGAAATGAGGGGTTTTTTTGCAGCACTGTGAAGGTCAACTCCTAACACAGGGACTTGGCTCAGTTTTTACCTCATCCTGATTTCCAGCAGGCTGTAAAAGCAGGAAAAGAAGCTCTGAGGGATACCCTGGGTGTACATTTAACAGCAATTTTGCCTCCTTTTTTTTAAAAGGTGTTCACCTGTCACAGTGAATTCTGGCCCCTGGGTTTTGCAAAATAATTCAGGTAAGTCTGTTACGTTCCAAAGCTTTGATTATGCCAAGAAAAATCTGAAAATCCATCAATCAGGGGGCAAAGTGAGGGGGAAAGGGAACCTCAGCACAGCCCCAGCTCTTCTCTGAACCCCAAGTGGGGCAGCAAATCCCTGGGAGGGGCTGGGTGCCACTAGAATGAGAGAATCTAGGGAGAGAAATGGGAATTCCAGGCTCGTGGAGTGGGAATTCACCACCTCTGACTGATTCTGCTCTTCAGCAGGGACATTTTTTATCATTTCCCTGCAAAAATAACCAGCCTGGTGTTTCACAAAATGTGTTTTGGAAAGAATCCCTCGGCCAGGGGCCCTAAGGAAATGAGCACTGGTGCTGTGCCCTCTTTTCTTGCCCTGGGGCAGCAGCCAGGTTCCTCCTGCTCATCCTGAATCCAGGAGCACCCAGCGATGCCCTGAGCCTCTGGGGGGGAATCCCTGGTGCTGGAAAAGGAGGGAACACCTGGCAGGGCTGCGGGAGGAGTTTCTGGGATGGGGAAGCTCCAAGGAAGGTTTCCATCCCCACGCTGGGACTGCAATTCCATCCACAGCTTAAAATACCCCCATTCCCTCAAAATCCCAGCAGAGTCCCAAAAATTCCACGGAACTGAGCTGGACACAGGGTGTGACCATGGAGGAAACCACTGGAAAAGCTCCCTGGCTGATGCCCCAGTGCTGGACCAGCTTCTGGTCCCACAGGAAGGTGAAAGTGGTGGGAATGAGGACGGGAAAAGGGATGTCTGATAAAAACCTAAACTCTGATAAAAACAAAACCTCTGGCAATTCTGCTGCAGCAATCTGGGATGGATTTGCTGCTGTGTGGATAAATCCTGGTGCTGCTTTTCCCAGCCAGGCTCCATGTTAAAGCTATGAGATAGCAAGGGGGGGCGATACATAAATTTATAGTTAAATTTAAAATGAAAAAATTAAATAAATTAATATACATTTTTAAAATGATTTACTAAAATTAATTCATTATTTTTTTAATTTAAAATTTAAAAATTATATTTGAAAATTTATTAAATATATATGCAAATTTTTATGTATTTATTCTGGACACAGCTTCACTCCCTGTGCTCTGACTGACTCCAACCTCTCCCTAGCCCTCAGAAAAATGTGGATGAATCCATCAGGAAAGGATTAAAGCTGAATTATCCTCTTGAGATGCCCAGCTCCCCTTAACTAAGCCCATCAGGCTTTAATTAGCAATCAAGTGGCATCACTTATTGACATGCAAAGGGGTGCATTCTCAAAGACAGACACCTTTAGAATTCAAAATTTAATTATTAAATAATTAAAAATAAATTAACAAATAAAATCAATTTTAAAATAAAATTAATAAAAATAGAAATAATAAAAATATAAGTAATAAGAATGAAATTGAAGCAGAGGCATCAAAAACTCTCACCCAATGTGGTTTGTCCTCAAGGAAATTTCCAGTTCTCGGAGCACCTGAGTTGACTCCTGGACTCGTCTCCTGAATTTCTGCAATGGAATGAGCAGCAAAAATAACAATTAGGCTCTATTAAAAAATATCAACAGCTCACCCAGCACAGAGGGAATGAAGAAAACACGGGGGAAACTGAGAACTCCTCTGAATCCCCAGGAATGCAGCAACAACAGCCCAGCAGTCAACAAAAACACGTGTGGAGAAACCCCTTCTGTTCCCAGCAACATCCTGGAGCTTCCAGGATTAAGGAAATTAAAAGCCTGGAGATAAATAAACATTTCCTTATAAGCCAAGCTTTGGTTTAACACCAAACTTTCTCCTGAAGATTGCAGAGAGCCAGCGGGGGCACCTCAATCCCATCTGGAGCAGGACTGGAGGATCCTGTTCTCCCTGCCCATGGGAAGGGGCTGAAACAGCTGGAGAAATCCCTCTGGGGCAGCTCTTTTGGCACATTCTCCTTCCTGAGCAAGGTAAACGAGAGCTAGAGGGGTGAGGAGGGATAAGGGCAGGGACACTGGGAAGGAATACTGGGATACTGGTATACTGGGAAGGAATTCCCGGATGTGAGAGGCCAGGTGGAGCCGTGCAGCAAAACCAGTGCCAGCACCTCAATGGCAGCAGGAATCCTGGTGGGATGAGCTCTCCCATCCCTGTGGAAACCTTCAGCAGGAATCCTGGTGGGAAGAGCTCTCCCATCCCTGCAGGAATCCTGGTGGGATGAGCTCTCCCATCCCTGTGGAAACCTTCAGCAGGAATCCTGGTGGGAAGAGCTCTCCCATCCCTGCAGGAAACCTTCAGTAGGAACTCCAGAGGGATGAGCTCTCCCATCCCTGCAGGAACCGTGGTGGGATGAGCTCTCCCATTCCTGTGGAAACCTTCAGCAGGAATCCCGGTGGGATGAGCTCTCCCATCCCTGTGGAACCCTGGTGGGATGAGCTCTCCCATCCCTGCAGAAAGCTTAACTTCAGTGGGATGAGCTCTCCCATCCCTGCGGAACCCTGGTGGGATGAGCTCTCCCATCCCTTGCCGTGTCAGAGGGGCTGAGCAAAGGCTGTGGGTGATCTGGAATGACCCAACAACAGGCAGGAAACCAGGGCAGTTATTTTTAGGCCCTTTGGGTTTGTCCTTTGTCCCAGAGGCCCTGGGTAAGAAAGGCTCCAATGTGAGCCCACGGAGCGAAGCCAAACGCGGAACAATCTCCAAACCCTGCGGAGGAAAAGCACAAAGACCCCGTTCACCGGGCTGGGAAACAACATCCACACAGGGAAACCTCAGGGTTTCCTAGGAAATGGCTCCCTGCTCCTGGCTGGGGGCTCCAACCAGAGCAGTGTCAGAGCCCAGGACATCGCTCTGGCTGCCCTGGAGGGCTCCAGACCCCGGCAGGGGCTCAGAGACCTTGGCACGGAGTCACAAACACCTGTGCCTTGGATTTTAGCCCATGGAAACAATTCCCAACTTTGTGTGAATGTTCACAAGCCACAAGGGTTTGAGTAGAATGATAGTGAATTTGTCACAGGGTGAAAATGGAGAATTTTGGGGATTTAGAATGGGGGTTCAAGAGGCAAGATGGAGGAATCTGGGTGTGTCCTGTCCTTCTTCTTCTTCTTGTCCTCCATCTTCTGCTGTGATGGTGACACTTCTGGATTGGTTTAGAGTAGAGACAGACTGTCTAACATAGGTGATAGGTATTGGAAAATTATTGTAAATAAAGCACACATAGTTCTTAGTATAAAAAGCCAACACCACCCCAAGGAATTGTCACTATGGATGGAGCTGATCACCATAGAAGGAACTGATCACCAAGAAAGGGAGCTGATCCCTATGGATGGGAGCTGATCACCATGGATGGAAATTGTCTCCATGGATGGAAATGATCACCATAGAAGGAACTGATCCCCATGGATGGAGCTGATCCCCATGGATGGAGCTGATCCCCATGGATGGAGCTGATCACCATGGATGGGAGATGATCCCCATGGATGGGAGCTGATCCCCATGGATGGAAACTGTCCCCATGGATGGAGCTGATCACCATAGAAGGAACTGATCACCAAGAATGGGAGCTGATCCCCATGGATGGAGCTGATCACCATAGAAGGAACTGATCACCAAGAATGGGAGCTGATCCCCATGGATGGAGCTGATCACCAAGAATGGGAGCTGATCCCCATGGATGGAGCTGATCACCATAGAAGGAAGTGATCACCAAGAATGGGAACTGATCCCCATGGATGGAGCTGATCCCCATGGATGGAGCTGATCACCAAGAATGGGAGCTGATCCCCATGGATGGAGCTGATCACCATAGAAGGAAGTGATCACCAAGAATGGGAACTGATCCCCATGGATGGAGCTGATCCCCATGGATGGAGCTGACCACCATGGACAAACAGTGCACTCGGCTGCACTGAGCCCCTGCCAGGCAAATTCCCGGAGGAAAGGACTCAGACCTTGGACACCCTTTCCCAGGGGTGAGCAAATGGCCATCAGACAGGGGTTTAGCCAAAGCCAGGCCTAGAGCCCAGCTCAGAGACATTGTGTCGGGTTATTTGCTGAAGCCAACATTATTAAAACAGGCTGTGCTCCTTGTCAGATGGTCCTGGGCTTCCCAACATCTGCTCTCCTTCCCAAGCTGGAAAACTGCAGCAAATTCCCAATTTCTCTCTGCTTCTCCCTGCAACTTTGCAGGGCATTTGCACAAAGGCAGGAAGGAACCTGGACCCCAGGACCATCCTGGTTGAGGAATGAGGGACAGGCAGGAGGAAACAGGATGCTCCTCACCTTCCTGGTCACTGCTGGGTCCAGATATCCCTTCAGCTTCTGGATGTAAGTGTGTGGAGGATTCTTCACTTGGAATCTTTCCTGGAAAACAGGCAGGAATAAACATGAGCCATTTTTCTGTATTTACTTTACCCAGAAAACACATGCACCACGTACATATTAAACCATATATATTTATAATACTTTCTCTTCCTAAGTGGATAATCTATGCATGCAAATAAAATAGATTTAAATGGATCTTGATATTTATATCAACAGTATAAAAAGACACCTTAAACATTCAGTGGGAATTGTGAATTTTAGGTGCACATCCATCTGAAGTTCCAGGGTTTCTGCTCAGCAGGAGCATGGAGAGGAAGAAGAAGGGTCAGGAGAGGAGATGCATGCACCAACACAAAATCCTTTTGGGAAAAACCTTCCACTGTCCCAGGTGCTCCAATCCCTGTCCAGCCTGGCCTTGGGCACTGCCAGGGATCCAGGGGCAGCCCCAGCTGCTCTGGGAATTCCAGCTCAGCCAGGAATTCCCAATGTCCCACCCATCCCTGCCCTCTGGCACTGGGAAGCCAGTCCTCAAGGTCCCAACTCCTCCTGCAGGGATCACTCCATCTCCAATCAGACCCCTCTCAGCCCCAGAGCACAGATTTTGGTGACAAACACCAAAGCTCTGTTTTCTGAGAGCCCCCTGATTTTTCCCTGCTTTCCCAGTGTCCAGCTGGAAGTTTATCCCACCAGAGCTGCTGTGGAACACGAGCTGTTCCCTGGGCAGTGTGCTGTGTCCAAACCTCCTCACAGCATTCCCAAACTTTCTCATCCTACTTGTATCTTGGAAGAACTTTAAGCTATTCTAGCCCTTTCCCCGGAGGAAAGATCTCATCCCAATCTCCTGAAATCTCCTCTTTTATCTGAAACCTCCCTTTATTAGGTCAGGATGCAATTCTGACTGCATTATCCCAAGCTTATTCCAGAATGAACAGGACACTGCTGCCCAGTTACCAGAACTGTCTGAACACCACAAGTTCTTCCTGTTATTATCTTGCTGCTTGCTGGAAAAGAAGCGATCCATCATGGCCAGCAGGAAAGAAATGGAAGGAAAATCTCTTCTGTGAGCTCCACCAGCCCTGGTGGGAGCTCTGGAAGTCACAGAGCACTCATGGCTCTCCTCTTTTACAGCTGGATTCTTTTTCCATGCACCTCCACACGGCTCTGGAATTGGCATTTCCTATTTTATCTAAAAAACAGCTCAGGAAATGCAAAGTTCTTCCCCGAGGGTTCTTCTCTGGACAAAGTGACACCAGCAGGGTCTGCCCTGCTCCAGCGTCGTGGATCCTTCCTGGCTCTTTCTCGGGGATTGAGAGAGCCAGGCTCACCCCAGTGGCTCCCATGGGGCACACGGAGATTCCCTGGAACCCCAGAGTGGTTTGGGTTGGAAAAGCCCTCAAGGATCCCCCAGTTCCATCCCCTGCCACCTCCTCCTGGCAGCAGCGTCCCGTCCCAACAATGCTCCACGTTCCCTCTCCCATTTATTCCCCACTTTCTGCTGGCAGAGCTGTGTTCAGTCCAGACCCCCAGAGGAGCTCTTCTGCTGTTATGGATTAATCCCTCTTCCCAAGTAATCCACCCTCATCTGCTGAAGTGACAGGAGCTTTTCCCAACCACCAGCTTTAATTGCCTGGAATCCTCAAAATGAAACGTTTAAAGAGACTCAAGGAGCACATTTAGCAGTCTGGGATGCAGCTACTGGATGGTTTTGTTTGTTTTCTTCAAACCTGGCTGTAATTATGTATTTATGTAACAATCTCTGCAGCAGCCTCGTGTAAAAAGACGCTGCTCATTCTTGTGGAGTGGAATTATTTGGGTTAAAGGACTTTCCAGACATTGCCCATGAACAGCAAACTCCAGCAAGGCTCCTACCTGAGGAGTGACCAAAAATTGCTCGTGGTAAACATCTCCTAGGCCTGGAAACATTTTTACAGCCCCCTCAAGTCTTTCTTTTTTGCTGGTTTGGCAAGCTAGGAGGGATTAGCCTTTAAAATTGCCCTTTCCTGGCTATGAGTCCTGTCTGGGTTTATCCAGCTCGGAGTGTTTTATATTAGAGGCTGATTAGGAAGCTGCAAGAGCCAGGCTGTGCAGTGAGGCCTCCAAGTCACCCTGGATGTCTGGTCACAGCCACCCTCTTCCCAAAAATCTGACTGGGAGCTCCCAGGGGTTGGGAATGGAGCTGATTGCAGGCTGATCTTACTGGAATCCACCAGGATCCTCTCATGATCCCCCTTGGGAGCATCCCAGTGCCCACACTTCCCAAGGCACTGCTGTGCCTCAGAAACCATAATTAAAGAGTTAAAAATCCCTGCTTTTTTTCCTGTCAGCTCCTCCCCTCCACTTCTGGCAATTCCCACCCACTCCTTGGCCAGCTCTGCTTCCAAACCCAGGATTTAACACCATCTGAGTGACGAGGTCGGGCATTTTCACCACACACACACACAAAAAAAAAAAGGCCTAAAATCCGGATTGGAGCGGCCAAACCTTGCTCAGCAAATGCTGTGGGGTGACATCACGACTGGGACGTGGTGGCTTCCCTGGATTGAGCCATTCAGACACAACAAAGTTCCTAAATCCTGGTGAAACCCTCTTTATCTGCCCTACGTGACTGCTGTGAGCTGCAGCATTATCGGCAGGCTGGAAGGACAGGGGCACGGGGCAGCAGTGGCTGCACACTGCCTTTGTCAGCCACCTACAAAGCAAACCAGCTTAATTCCCAAGGATAAAGGTCCTTCCTGGCTTGGAAAATCCCTGGGGAGAGGTGTTGTAAGGCAGGATGGAACAGCACAGGGAATGCAAGGACAGGGAGCAATGAGATGAGCTGGGCCCAGCACCTTCCTCTGGGGAGATAAATGGGGAGAATTCACTGGGATTAAATCCTGAGAGGGATTTGGGACAAGGATAGAGGGACAGGAGCCAGGGAATGGCTGCCAGTGCCAGAGGGCAGGGATGGATGGGACATTGGGAATTGGGAATTCCTGGCTGGGCTGGGATTGCCAGAGCAGCTGGGGCTGCCCCTGCATCCCTGGCAGTGCCCAAGGCCAGGCTGGAGCAGCCTGGGATAGAGGAAGGTGTCCCACCATGGCAAGGGTGGGATTGAATGGCTCTGAAGTCCTTTACAACCCAGCCCATTCCATGATTCCATAGTTCAGTGGAAAAGGCTGGATGCAGGAGCACAACAGCTCTCCTGTGCCTCCTTCACCCAGAATTAGCACTTTCTTTTCTGATGGACAGAAAAGGACAGAAAAAAGGGGGGCAGGGGGGGCTTTGCTTCATCAGCCAAGAGGAACTGCTGGACCTGTGCACTTCCTCCTCCTCCTCCTCCACGTGATCTACAAGGAGCCTGACACATCTCCTGGTCACCAGCTCTGGAAAACACATTCGCTCCGGAACCAGGAAATTGTGCCTTCCCCAACAGCCCTTGGCTCCCAAAGCCACTCAGGGCATTTTTCTGCATTAGCCCATCTGTTATTCCCATTATTATCATGATCCTCACTAAGCTGTTTCATTCCTGGGATTCACAGATGCTGGGGAAGCACCCGAGTCGGGATGAGAATCCCACAGAACCCCACGGACTGGGACAGTGGGGGAGGAGATGGACAAGGAGATGGGGAGCAGAGTCTCAAACACATCATGAACACACTGCAGAATTCCCCATCTCCCACAGATCCAGAGGGTGGCTCCGTCCTGTCCCAGCAATCCAGCCATTCCCAGCAGCAGGACAACGTGTCACTGTGGAGGTGTCCTTGTGGAATGATATATAATATTTATATATTCCAGGGCACTATTTATATACTCTGAATATATATATATTATATATTATTTTTATATATTATATACATATTATTATATATGTATTATTATATCTATTATATTATTATATATTTATAATTTTATATTACATGTAATATTTTTATTATATTTATATTTAAGATATGTATAGATATAATATATTTATATATTCCAGGGCAATATTTATATACTGTGAATACATATTATATTTTATATGCTATATATATTATTATTATTATTTATATATATAATATTTATGTATTCCAGGGCAATATTTCTATATTGTGAATATCTATTATATTTTATATGTTATATATAATATAACTTCTTCTTCTTCTTCTTCTTGTTTTGTTATTGTTGTTGTTATTATTATTGTTAATAATAATAATAATAATAATAATAATAATAATAATAATAATAATAATAATAATAATAATTTATATTACTATTAGTAGTCATATTATCATATAATATTTATATATTCCAGGGCAATATTTCTATACTGTGAATATGTACTATATTTTTATATGTGATATTTATTATTGTTAATAATAATAATAAGAAGAAGAAGAAGAGTAATAATAATAATAATAATAATAATAATAATAATAATAATAAATTTATATATTCCAGGGCAATAGTTCTATAATATTTCACACCCCATATGCTGCATTTTGGTGCTTTCAGTGACACCTGCTCACACTGCTGTGACTGAGGGGGGTGGCAACAGCCCCAGGGAGCTGTGCCAGACCCCAGGCTGTCCCCCGTGCCCAGTGTGTCCCATGGGATGGCTGCCAGGGCCAAGGTGGCACTTGGTCCCCTGGCCCTGCTGGCTCCTCAGTGCTGCTCCACCAGCCCTGCTTGCCTGCCTCTCCAAAGGATGGGAAGGGCCCATCCCAGGGAAGGGACTCATCCCAGCCCGGGGGTGGACTGACTGGGAGTTGTGCAAGGAGATTACTCCAGATTGCAAATTTCCTCCCCATCTGCTCAGGCTGCTGTCTCAGCCCATGCTGGGCAGTGAATCAGCAGCAGCTGCAAAGGGTGGATCAGCTCCGAGGGGGAATTTGCACATCCAGGCTGGGATCAAACAGCTCCTGCCTGTCCCACTGCCAGCAGGAGCTCAGCACGGAGCTCACACCTCTGCAGGGAACAGCCTGGCACACATCATGGAATCACAGAGTGGACTGGCTTGGGAGGAACCCTAAAGGCCACCCAGTGCCACCCCTGCCACGGCAGGGACACCTCCCACTGTCCCAGCTGCTCCAGCCCTGTCCAGCCTGGCCTGGAGCACTGCCAGGGATGGGGAATCTGCAATCACTCACAGCAGCTCCTGCAATTTTTAATGTCTCAGTAAACTGGATCTTTAAATAGCTCAAGCTTTACATTCTCTGCACAGGAAACTCACGGGGAAAAAGCAATTCTTCATTAAGCTTTACCTTAAGGTACCTGTGCAATGAATTTAAACTGCCAGAGGGCAGGGTTAGATGGGGTATTGGGGAAAAAACCCTTCCGTGTGAGGGTGGGCAGGCCCTGGCACAGGGTGCCCAGGGAAGCTGTGGCTGCCCCTGGATCCCTGGAAGGGCTCTAGGCCAGGCTGGATGGGGTTTGGAGCAGCCTGGGATGGTGGAAGGTGTTCCTCAGGTTGGAACTGGATGGGCTCCCAGCCCAAACCAGTCTGGAATTCCATGACTGTGTCAGGCACCCCACCACTGTGTCAGCTGAATAGGAAGTGTCCCATAAATGTCCTTATCCCAGTGTCCCTGACCTCCTGCCAAACTCTCACCCTGGTTCTGCTGAGCTTACATCCCAAGGGAACATCCCACTTTCCCAGTGCTGGATCAATTATCTTCATTAGCCATTACTGCTGAACTTCATGGCATTTTGCTGCTGGCTCCCAAATTCAAATCCCACTTTGTCAAATTTCATTTTTCCCCCAAAATGCCATTCTTGTTGATCCACCACATCCTGCTGATTGCTGCACACCCTGCACAGCTCACCAGGAGATGCCTCAGCATCTGGCACTGCCTAACCCAGGTTGTTCCCAGCCTCTGGAGGTGAACAGGGGCTCAGCCTCCTGTCCCTGGAGGTGGCAGCTCCAGCTGTCACCACGGAGCATGACGTGGGCAGCCAGACACTGCCTGGACTGAGATCATCTGCTCATTTGTTCACTTGATCATTTGATCATTTAAACATTTGTTCACTTGATCATTTGATCATTTAAACATTTGTTCATTTAATAATTTGTTCATTTGATCATTTAATCATTTGTTCATTTGATCATTTGCTCATTTGATCATTTGTTCATTTGATCATTTAATCATTTGTTCATTTGATCATTTGATCATTTAAACATTTGCTCATTTGCTCATTTGTTCATTTGCTCACTTGATCATTTGACCATTTGCTCATTTGATCATTTGTTCGTTTGATCATTTACTCACTTGATCATTTGTTCATTTGATCATTTGCTCATTTGCTCCTTTGCTCATTCAATAATTTCTTCTCATTTGCAAGACTCTGAGCTCAGGCTGAGGCTGTGCAGGGCAAACCCAGCAGCGTTCAGCAGCCAGAGGGAGTCCAGGATGGAAGCATCAGAGGGGAAAGGGATATCCCTCTGTGAGGTGGCATCCAACAGCTCCTGCCTGCCCTGCTGCCAGCACAGACTCCAGCCCAGAGCTCACAGCCCTCTGGGACATGGAGAAACACAAATCAGGGAATGGCAGAACCCCAGGATGGGCTGGGGTGGCTGCAGCTGTCACTGCAAGGCCTCTAGGAGCGGTTACCAACAAGGGAGCAGAAGGAATGAGTGTCTGAAGCTCCTGGGAACAGGAGTTTCCTGGGTCCTGCAAGGTCCTGCAAGGTCCTGCAAGGTCCTGCAGGGCCCAGGGACGCTGTGGATGGAGCAGCTGGGAGGAGGCATCTCCCAAGGCTCTCCAGAGCTCCTCACCTGGTCACAGATGAGCTCCCACTTCTTCTCGTTGTCGTACTGCCGCAGGAGCCGGGCTTTGTCGGGAGGCAGGTTCATGGCATTCTGTGGAGAGACAGCAGCACTGTGAGGAGGGATCAGCCACAGCCAGACCCACTGCAGCACACCAAGGCAGCGTGGCTGAGGCTGCTGAATGTTTCCTGTGAATTCCTGATGCCAGAGCTGCTCAGGAACGTTCCCTCCCCGTGTTGGTTTTGGCCCCAAAAGCGCCCGTGAATCACCAGGCACCCAAGGGCAGAGCTGGGACACACGAGGTGAACGACCAAGGGCCAGCCCTGAGCTCCAGCTCCTGGGTTTTTAGGAAATAAAGTTCCCTGTGAGGGTGGGCAGGCCCTGGCAGAGCCTCCCAGAGCAGCTGTGGCTGCCCCTGGATCCCTGAGTGTCCCAGGCCAGGCTGGACAGGGCTTGGAGCAGCCTGGGATGGTGGAAGGTGTCCCTGCCCATGGGATGAGCTGTAAGGTCTCTTCCAAGCCAAACTAATTTTGGATTCTGTGACCATCCACCTCCATCCAGCAGAGAAGACAGGATTCCCTGAGCTGCCACAGCACAGGAGCCACTCTGTGTCCCATTCCCTTCCCCTGAGAACATTCCCAAGGGAAACAGCTCCCACTGCAGCTGGGGCTGCAGGACAGTCCTCTCCCAACAGGACCATGAAACACCACTCCATTTCACTCCAGCAGCCATCCAGGCTGGAAAAGCCACCACACACCACCTTATCTGGATGACACAGATCCTGCAGTCAGGATTGCTGCTGCCCAAGCCCAGAGATAACAATCCCAGACTGTGAGTGACAGGAGTCAGAAGGAAGGGGAGAGGCAGCAATTACTTGATCCCTATCGTTCCTGGCTCCTTTGATGTGAGCTCTCCTTCCAGGACAGCTCTCTGGGAAGGGCGGCTTTCCCAAGAGCCCTGTCTCGGAATGTGCAGCATAACTGTCCTGTCTGTGCTCCTGGGGAAGCCAGGAACAGCTGGAGAGCTCTGCAAACACCAGGTCTGGAAGGGATCCCCATCAGCCCAGCAAGGCTGTTTCTTGGCACAGCAAGGCCAAGTGGTGGGTGGAGAATCTGCTGAGCACCTCTTGGGCTCCAGCATCTCCTGGGCTGCAGCTGGAATCCCCAGAGTGGCCCCAGTTAACCCAGTTAACCCCTGGGGACCACAGGCCTCTGGCTGCCCATTCCCAGTGAGGAAGAGCTGGCCAGTCCCGGTGGCACCAGACAACAATAAATCAAGGTTCTGGACTTAAATCCCGCTCCAGGAGCACCTTCCCAAGGACTGTGACACACAACCTCCAGATTTATTCCAGCAGGAGGTCCTGGGGATCCCTGGAAGCACCCCAGACCCACCCTCTGCCCAGACTTCCTTCATTTCCTTGGGAAGGGAAGGGAAGGGATGTGGACAAGCAGCACCTGAGGGGATCAGCCAACCAGGACACCTCACTGACACCTGGAAAATGGGAATTTAAGGAAGCTCCTGGCAGGGCCACAGGTGCCAAGGGTGGTTCTGTGCCAGGGGATGCAGTGCTGACCACACTGATGGGCAGCCAGGCAAGCCTAGGGAATGAGGGGCAGCTGAGGATTTGCTCCATCCCAGCCAAGGAGTGTTCCTGCTCCTGGGGATCCCCTGCACACCTCCTGCTCCCATGGCTGCTCCTCCCAGAGCTTGTTTTCCACCAGGTAACAATGACTCTTTCTCCTGCTCATCTCTGCTGTCATGTTGACAGTATTTATAGGCTCTGATCATATCTGTGCTTGCTTCTCCTCTCAGTCTCTCACCAGGCAGCTTATCAGCTCTGCTTATCATTTCATGCACTTCTTGGTATTTCTCCTGAGGGCTCTTCCAGCGCCATCCCTCACTCCTGAGCCATATTTCACAGCTCCAGTGGCTCCCAGCTGGAGGAAAAGCTCCAGTGTTTACCTGCAGTGCAGGCCTTGCCAAGCTCTGATCTCCTCAGAGCTAATCAGCTTAGGCAGCCCGGCTGGCAGGGGGACAAGGAGCCTGCCTGGAACCCTGGGCAGGGCTCAGCCATGGCAGGGCTCCAGCAGGGATCAGGGCCTGAGCAGGGCAACAAGGGCCAGGCTGCAGGGATCTCATGCCAAAGGGGGGCAGCTGGTGCCAGGCCGCAGCAGGGAGGGCTCTGCTCTGCTCCATACAAGCACTTACAGCCCTCTCCAGACATTGCTGCCCTCTCCCACAGGGAAAACCCTCCCTGGACACCCTGAGCAGCCAGGCTCAGCTCCCTGTGTGCAGGCTGAGGGTGAACTGCACTTCCCACCACGGTGTGGACAGGACCAGGGGTCACCTGTAGCCATGATCTTTTCTGAAAAAGCATTTTCCTTAGGAATTTTCCTCCTGAGAAGCTGAGAGGCCTCAGGAACAAAATGTACCCAATGGTTATCTGCTGCTGTGGGATGCAACAGGTGCATCTGGGATTGGGCCCATGTGGTTGTTTCTAATTAATGGCCAATCACAGCCCAGCTGGCTCGGACTCTCTGGTCAGTCACAAGATTTGTGATAATTCTATTTCTATTCCCCAGGGAATGGGCACATTCCCAAGGCTGCCAGAGCTCCAGGAGGGTTTAGACAGCCCAGAGTGGGATTGACAGCCCAGAGTGGGATTGTTGGGGTGTCTGTGCAGGGCCAGAAGCTGGATCCACGATCCTTCTCACTCAGGATATTCCAGGATTCCTCCAGGATATTATTATTATTATTATTATTATTATTATTATTATTATTATTATTATTATTATTATTATTATTATTAATATTATTATATACCTTCTCTGAAACCTGGACTAAGGATTTTCCTTCTCTCAACAGCCACTCCCTGCTGGAAATCGGGATCCCAAACCACAATATTTTTACCTCCATGGGAAGCAATAGTTTGGTTTTTTTTTACATCCCTGCATGGCACCATCCCAAGTGGCTCCTGAAATGCAAGTGCACTGCTCCCAGGCCCCCAACTGCAGCCACAGCAGCAGGATCTGAGGCACAGGCTACTGAGCTGGCTCCAGGAGCTCTGCTGGAGTCCCACCCAGCCAGACACATTGGGATTTCTCATTCCCTGTGGATCCCTGGAATGACTCACCAACATCTCCTGGCCACTTCCAGCCCCTACAGCCCTGGGCTTCACTCACCCCAGTGTTCTTCAGTTAATGACAGGTCTATGTCCTGTGGTTTCCCTTTCCATCTTTTCCCAATTAGAGCTTTGGAGGCTTCTGAGAGCAGAACCATTCCCTTCCTAAAACAATCCAAACTCCTGCCTGTGTCCCCTGTGTCACCACCCACTTGTGCAGCTGGAGCAGATTTCCATTAAAAATGGATCCCCAGCTTCCATGAGGATCCCATAAAACCCTTTCCTGTCAGTGGGAACTGCAGCTGAAGCAGCCCCACTGCTCTTCATCCTCATTTCCATCCTCATCCCCATCCCTGGCCGGCCTTGCCAGGGATGGCTCCTCCCAATCCAGGTGGGAGGAGCCATCCCAGCCATATTTTATTTTTAAAATTTAAATTTTATCTTAAAAATCTATTTCAACGTGGATTTTAACAACCCAGGTTAAAAATAAATGAATTTCTGGCCAGGCTATTTTGCCCCCAGTGGCCGAGCAGCCGAGCCCAGGTGATCTCCACAGCTTCACCCCTCTCCTTCCTCCCCCAGCCTGGGGAATCCGTCCCACCTTCCTCACTGCAACTTTCCACTGCCTCACGGTGCTGCCAGGCCTGGGAGGGGGGAGAAGCCGAGCTCTGGCACATCCCCGTGCCTGGAGAGGCCGCAGGAGAGCGGAGCCCCGCGCTTCCGAGCGCTCAGCAACACCTCCAGCACAAGGCTGGAGGAAGCACAGCTGCACCCTGCACAGCCTCCTGCTGTCTGCAAGGGCTCCCGTCCAAGCCATGCTGGCTCCAGGAGCACTTGGCTCTTCCCCCCCCGCCCCGAATTCCAAAGTTATTCATGTCTGCTGCTGCCTGCCAAGCAACCTAGGTAAGGTTTCCATTCCTCTGGTTTGCTCTGCTGCCTTGGCTGGATAAAGCTGGGCCTTGAATTAATCACGGTAGCAGATGGAAAACTGGGGGGAGTACGAGCAGACCTCCAAAATATTAAATTGCTGAAGAGTTAAAAATAAGACCAGAGTGCAACAAGGAAATTTATGTATTTTTAACCTATGAAACAAAGCCCAGCTCCATCCAAACTGGCGGAGCCTCCAATTCCACGTTTTAGGACTAAAAATCTCACTTGGGGACTGATCTACAGGGTTTGGGCACCACCACCACGGCTTGGCTTTGTCCTTGGTCTCAAACATGTCCCTTGGGGTTGTCCTGCTGTCCCCTTCCATGGGAAAAGGGCACTGAGGGAGCTGCTGGGGACCACACGTGGTGGCCCCAAAGTGCTCCTGCAGCCAGCATTACCCAGGGAAAATGCTGAAACACATCCCATGTGTCAGAGCAGGATAAAGCACCGAGCTGGAGAGGGAAGCACCAGCAGATGCCTCCAGGTGCCACCTGCAGCCCAGGTACACCAGCACCAACGCCAGTGCCAGCGGTGGAACGACTGAGCTGTGCTTTCTCCAATTTATTCCTCGTTTTCCTGAGGATTAAAAGGCCCAATGTTTTGGAAAACCAGTGTAGGAGCAACTCAAAAGCATGAGCATTGTTAATTAATAGCATCCCTAATTAATAGCACCGGGCTGCTGCTCTTATTGATCACATCATCTTCAAGTCCGCACCCCTTTTATTAATGAATCCTTAATGACATTAATTGTGCTGGGAATGAGCACAGAGTCCTCCTGATCCATTTGTTCCCATGAACGGCCCTGGATGTGTCAGTAGGAGCTCATGAGGCCCTAAGATGTGAGATGTCCTCACCATCCAATGGATGGGGATGGAAAAGGCAGGAAAGCAGAGCCTGGCAAGGGAAGCTGAGTCTGACCAACACCAGCGCTGGAGGAAGGGACATTAAAACCATCCCAGCAAAGAGTTTAACTTCCTTGAATGCCCTTGAAAGGAATAAAGGTATCCCAGGAAATGCTCCTCCTCCTCCTCTACCCTGATGGGGCAGGTGAGGGTGAAGGGAATTGCCACTGCTCCTCCAAGAGATGCTGCACAGGAACTCAAACTCCTGGGAATTAATAATTCCCAGCTGGCTTTTCCTCCTGTCCTCCCTCTGACTGGGATTACTCCCACCTTCCACTATTCCCAGAGAGATGGAAAAGCAAACCTGGATCGTTTCTGGCTTCTCAGCAGCACTTAGGAAAAAGATCAGGGCTTTAAAACCCTTCAAACAAGCATCTGTGCTTGTGACTCAGATTTACACACCCACATCAAAGCTCTGCCCTTACTCCAGGCTCCAAGGACTCCCCATCCTCACCTGGCACTTCCCAGTCTGAGTTTATTCTCCAGCCCATCTCGTCCCCAACTCCTCAGGCTCAGCACAGCACTTTGCCTGCAGCTCTCTGGGGTTTATCTCACTTTCTCCACCACAATGAGCTGCAATCCTGATTTTTCCTGCATTTCACCCAGGGCTGTTTTAAGGCAGAGCCTGAAGTATTTTTAACTTTTATTAATATCCAGTGAGTTCTTACAAAGCAGGCCCAAAACTGGCTCATAAGTCAAGTCCATACCTCCCACCTCTGTAACCCTGAGGCAGAGCAGCCCTTCCCTGGCTGGAGGGAGCCTGAGAACCAAACCCCAGCTCCTGAGTGGGTCCAAGTTTCCTCCCTGGCACCGAGCTGCCCACATCCTCCCAGTGACCAGCATCCAAGAGCAACCAAATTCCAAAACCATCAAAAAGAGAACATAAATCAGCTCAGATGGGTTCATGTGACACTGCCACCCTTGGCTGTCAGAGATGTGATGGCTGAGGCTGGAAACGTTTCCTCACAATCCCTAAATTTAGCTGGTGTGAAAAGGAACCAGTTTAGAGCAAGGAGGGTGCCCAGGCGGGAGCAAAACCAGGGCTCTGTGCTCATCCTTTGAGGCTGGAGCAGGACAGCTCCAACTGGCCAACTCATCCTCTCCTGGGACAACCAAGGGGACAGGGGCTGCTTGCTGGTGGCTTGGAGCCACCAAGAGTCACCAGTGGGACCTCCTGCCTCACCCACTCACTGAATCGCCTCCAACCTGAGGTTTACTAAAGGTCTGCAACATCTGGGTACAGCATTAACCTGTGCATTAATGTGGCACTTGGGAACAGGGGGCAGAAGTGGCCTTGGCAGTGCTGGGGGAATGGCTGGATCTGATGGTCCTCGAGGGTTAGGGCTGGATCTGATGGTCCTCCAGGGTTAGGGTTGGATCTGATGGTCCTCCAGGGTTAGGGTTGGATCTGATGGTCCTAGGGGTTTAGGGTTGGATCTGATCATCCTAGAGGGTTAGGGTTGGATCTGATGATCCTCGAGGGTTAGGGTTGGATCTGATGGTCCTCGAGGGTTAGGGTTGGATCTGATGATCCTCGAGGGTTAGGGCTGGATCTGATGGTCCTCGAGGGTTAGGGCTGGATCTGATGATCCTCGAGGGTTAAGGCTGGATCTGATGATCCTCCAGGGTTAGGGTTGGATCTGATGATCCTCGAGGGTTAGGGCTGGATCTGATGATCCTCCAGGGTTAGGGTTGGATCTGATGATCCTAGAGGGTTAGGGTTGGATCTGATCATCCTAGAGGGTTAGGGTTGGATCTGATGATCCTCCAGGGTTAGGGTTGGATCTGATGATCCTCGAGGGTTAGGGTTGGATCTGATGATCCTCGAGGGTTAGGGCTGGATCTGATGATCCCTGAGGGTTAGGGCTGGATCTGATGGTCCTCCAGGGTTAGGGTTGGATCTGATGGTCCCTGAGGGTTAGGGTTGGATCTGATGGTCCTCCAGGGTTAGGGTTGGATCTGATGATCCTCGAGGGTTAGGGTTGGATCTGATGATCCTCGAGGGCTTTTCCAACCTTAATGATTCCGTATTTCTTCATCCCAACACAGTTCCTAGGTGAAACACACATTGAACAGATCACCCAGAAATAGGAGGGTGGTGCCAACCAGGCCTCTTTAGCCTGGGGGAAAATCCCCAAAATCCCAGAACCATCCAGTGAAGGTCATCGAGTCCATCAACCCAGCATCACCACAACCATCCCTAAGCCACGTCCCCAGGTGCCACATCTTGAGCACTCCCAGAGATGGTGACTCCACCACATCCTTGGGCAGCTCATTCCAATGCCTGACTGCTCTTCCAGGGGAAAAAAAAAAATTCCCAATATTTAACCTGAACCTCCCCTGGTGCAACTTAGGGTCATTTCCTGTCATCCCTTCACTTGGGACATGGCAGAAGAGCCCAAACCCACCTCACTCCACTCTCCTGTCCAGGAGCTGTAGAGATCAATGATATTCCCCCTGTGCCTGACAAAAATTCCAGAAGAAATGACAAAATTCCAGAAGAAATGACAAAATTCCAGAAGCAGCAGATCCTGGCCCCAAGCCCTGCTCACTTGCCATGGCTGGAGAAGGTTCCTCACCCTGCCCTAGCCCTGCCCTGTTCCTAACCCCTGTCCTGTGACCCTTTCTGCAGAAAAAGTCTCTGTGTAGCTCCAGGAGCTGCCTACCAAAACAACCTCGGGATTTTTGTACAGCATTAAAATTTAATTCCAGGGCCTGGCCTGTAAAACAGCCCTTAATATTCTCCTAGAATATTAAAATGCAACTTTTTGCAATTTTCTGCGCTGCTTAACTTCCCAGCCCTGCTCCAGTGTGTTTATTTAGGAAAGCCAGAGGCAACTGAAGCTGAGCTCCAAGTTCCCTGACTTTATGAAGAATCCAAGCTAGGCTAAAATTAAATGTGCTTATTGTTCTAATCCTCCTTCTTCTCTCCTGTTTTTTTTTTCTTATTAAACTTGTCTTTGATCTAAAAATACCAATGCTCTGCCTGCACCAGGTCTTCCTCCTCCTAAAGATGCCCTGGATCCATAGGGAAAAGCAGGAGAAGCTCCCACAGCATGGAGGGACCTGCTGAGGAGAGAGGACACGGCGTATGGAGCTCATCCTTGGGAAATTATTGGGAAAAATACCCAAGTCAAACTCTTGGGATTCTGGATCCGTGATTCCCCAGGTGCATCTTTGTGGGCCTGAGGTCATACAAGAACAACAACTTCATCTTTGGAAGGGGAAAGCTTCCAAAAGCATTTGGAAGGGGATGTAGAAAACTGTGGTGACAGCCCGCAGCTCCTCAGCCGGTAAGGAAGGACTGGAGCATCCAGGAATCCTGTGGAAGGGAAGGGGGAATATTCCTTGGGACACCAGCACCTCCTGGCTGTTTATGGACAACCAGCCCCACTACAACATCAGCCTGGAATCCTGGTGGAGCCTGGCCTGGGGACAGCCAGGGCTTCCTGCCCCTCGGCGCCCACGTGCAAGGAACACACTGAGATTCCCATGTTTTGCCACCACTGTGGTTTTCCATTACTTTTCTGAGCCCTTCCGTGTCTTTCCTCCTTCCCCACGTGCAGCTCTCTGCTCCCTTTGATCGGCACTTCCATTGGCATATTTATCATAAATTAGCATTTCCTTCCCAGCTCTTCCCAGAGGTCAATCAGGGCACTGTAGGGATGGAAGCAGTGACAGGGAGCCACTGTGGGATCACTCCCTGAGTGATGGGATAGGCTGGATATGAGGGACAATTTCCACAGGCATTGGGATGGGCTGCCCAGGGCAGTGCAATCCCCATCCCTGGAGGAATATAAAGCCATGAGAATGTGGCATTGGGAGCACGGGGCAGTCCTGGGGAATGGTTGGATTGGAGATCTTGGACAGCTTTTCCAACCTTGAAGATTCTCTGATTCTCTGATCCTAAACCCCTTCTCCTCACACAGCAGTGGAGCCATCCAACCCCTCTGAGGGAACTTTATCCAGGAAACCTCTGGAAGGATTTGGGCACTGAGGGCTGCAGTGACCACAGAGCTGCTTGTTCCTCTCAAAAATCCAGACTCAGCTTAATGGCCTCACGTTTTGGGAAAGCTGAAACCACATTAATTCACCACTGGAAAAGAATTCCATGGTAGGAAGGCTTCAAAGGCCAAGCCAGGCCTGACTCACTCCAAGCTCTGAGCTCGTCCCATGGCTTTATTAAAAGGCTCACTGCTGATAAGGCAAACCACAAAATCCAAAATTAAAGCCATTTCAGTGAAATGCCAGAGAAAGTGGCTCCCAAAGAGCCAAGATGAGTATTCCAAAGGCTGGGAATTGCACAGATGGGGGGCAGTGCCCACGATTCCATCCATGGGGCAGCCCGGAGTGCTGGGAGCTGCAGGGCACAAAAATGCTGGGAAACACACACAAAAGGGGTTCCAGCAATTTGTACATCTTTTCCACTCCTGTGCAGCCTCACAGCAGCACAGACAGAGCGGTGAGATCCAAGCATCCCTACAGTTATCCCAAATACACCAAGGGATTTCGGTTTTTCTCTGGAACTCTTCCCCAGATCCCATCAAAAAAGCAGCTTTGCTGTGAGTCAGAAGATCCCATCCCCTCATGCTGTTGCCTGCAATCCCTCTGGAAGTGGAGCAGGTGTCACCTGTGGGGCTGCACTGCTGCTCGTCCATCAGCTGCTCAGGAGGAAAAGGGAAATTCCGGGCAGCAGCTCCGAGTGACGGCTGGCAAAGCCCATCTGGCAGCTGGAGGGCATTTCGGCAAGGAATTCCTCCCTGGGAGGGTGGGAAGGCATGGGTACAGACTCCCAGAGCAGCTGTGGCTGCCCCTGGATCCCTGGAAGTGCCCAAGGCCAGGCTGGAGTGCCCCGGGATAGTGGGTGTCCCTGCCATGGCAGGGTGGAATGGGATGGGATTTAATATTCCATCCCAAACCAGCCTGGGATTCTGTGATTTCTGTGATAATCCTGAGGATGGGAAGGGATTTTCAGAGGGTGGGTGGAACAAAATCCCCCTGAGCTCCCCTCACATGGAGGATCCCTCAGTTCCCCTCCAAAGGGATGAACTGCTCAGGGACGTCGGCCAAGTCAACCTCATTCAGGAAAAGCTGGATAAAATTCTCATCAAAACACTTAAACTTCACCTAACTGCAATTCCTAAGGCAGTTGATGATCCCAAATTATCCTACACACTCTCCTATGATAGAGGTAATGTGTATTTTCCCATCAGAAATGATGGAATTCCAGAGAGGCTTGGATTGAGAAGGGACCTTAAAGCCCATCCCATCCGTCCCTGACACCTTCCACTGTCCCAGGCTGCTCCAAGCCCTGTCCAACGTGGCCTTGGACACTTCCAGGGATGCCACAGCTTCTCAGGACAACCTGTGCCCACAAACACTCTCCTCACACATGGATAAAAACCCATGGAGTTCATCCCAAGTGAGCTCCTTACGCAACACCAACTGAGATTCCACCTACGGCGCCCACGAAAAACCCCCAGGTGGCAAAATCCCATCAGCATCCCCACCCAACCAGATGGAAAACATCCCCCCCAGAGCCAGAATAACCCACAGGGATGTGCTCAAAGGGACACAAATAAAATCCAAGAGCAAATCCAACCCACGGGGCCGGCACGGTTCAGTCCCAGGACGCCCTGATGGATGCTGCTCTAGGAACAAAACCTTCATTTCAATAATATTAAGGGTTGGATAAACCAAGAAAAATAAATGAAGTCAGGGATAAAAAGCCTGGCCCGGGGCCTGGTCCCAGGTTTTCTGTCTCCAGTGAATGTCAGCATGAGCCCTCCTTGGAAAACCAGGCCCCAGACAAAACTGCTGCTTTGGAGGCAGCCAGGAACTCACTCAGATGCTCAGAACTGGGGCCTATTTTTTATTTTTTAATTCTCCCTGAGATCCCAATTCTCCCTTCCCAACATCCTCCAGCCAATCCAGGTCTCTGCACTGCCCTCACGCTGCCCAGTGGGAGCAGATGAATCAAAAGAACTCCTTAAAAAATGCAAATTATTTACATCCCTCTTGGCTGCACTCATGTACTTGCTGAACGGGGAAAGCAATTTATTTGGAAGTCTATTACACCTAAAAATGTAAACACCAGAAAAGGCTCTCACACACCAAACCTCAATCCCAAGGGAATTTTTCACAGCAAGTCACAAACTTGGATTTCTACTGGAAATATTTACAGGTCTCACTGCTGCAGGCACCACTCCAGCCTGGCAGGGAAGCCAAAATAAACCCAAATCCTGTGATTTTACAGCCCTAATGAGCAATAATTCCTGCAGCAAGGCTGCTGTGTCCTGTGCTCCGGTGTCACTGTTCCCAGGGCTCCCTGACACTGCCTGGGCTGGCAATAAATCACTAAAAACGTGTCTCACACACACATGGGCATTGTGTGAGTGACTGAAGTGACCAAAACCCAGCATTTCCAGACACCAGCCCTGGTTTCTGCTGCTTCACCGGACACAAATCTCACGGCACCTTTCTGAAATACCATTCCTGAAGTGTTCAAGGCTCCATGGATGTGCCACGAGTGAGGCATCAGGATTTGAGGGAATGAAGGTGGCATTCCCTGAGCAAACACCCCTCAGTCTGCCCTCCCTTTGCTGCTTTCCCGGAAAACCCAGTGTCCTAATTCCAAACTCATCCCCCTGTCCTGCCTGCTCCTGCTCCCTCCTCCTGGACATGGATATTTTACACGTCAGACCCAGGAATGCATCAGGGTTAAATTTCCTTAAAGTTCTCTGGATCTGGGGGAGTTTGTCCCCACTTTCACTGGATTTCCATGGATTTCAGGGTGGGTAACTCCACTTTCCTTGAGTTTCCCTGGATCTGGGGGGGTTTAAACCTTATTTCTTTGAGTTTCCCTGGATCTGTGGGGTTTATACCTCATTTCTTAGAGTTTCCCTGGATCTGGGGGGTTTATACCTTATTTCTTTGAGTTTCCCTGGATCTGGGGGGTTTAACCCTTATTTCTTTGAGTTTCCCTGGATCTAGGAGGGTTTAAACCTTATTTTCTCGACTTAGCCTGGATCTAGGGGGGTTTATCCCCACTTGCCTTGAGTTTCATGGATTTGAGGGAGGGTTTATCCCTTTTTTCCTTGAGTTTTCCTGGATTTGAAAGGTTTTATCCCCCTTCCCTTTTATTTTCCTGGTTTTGCGGGGTTTTTCTTTATTTCTTTTGAGTTTCTGTGGATCTGGATGGGTTTATCCCACTTCCCTCATATTTCCCTGGATGTGGGAGGGGGTTCTTCCCTATTTCCTTGAGTTTCCCTGCATCTCAGATGGTTTATCCTTTTTTCCTTGAGTTTCCCTGGAGGGGCCATAGGAGGAGCAGCTGAGGGCACTTGGTTTGTTGGAGAAAAAGGCTGAGGGGAGACTTATCCCACTTTGGAGCTTCCTCCTGAGGGATCACTCTGCTTATTCCTTAAGCACTTTTACTGTGGCTGTCCCAAAGGTAGGTGCTAGACCAATAAATGTTTGAACTCGCCCATAAAATCCCTGCTAGGTTACTTTTTCCAAATAAATCTGTGGCTGTGCTGGCTGGGCTCCCACTCCTGAGGCAGTTCTGGATGCTATTTTTAATCTCTGTGAGAAGATGAATCCCAAATTTCTGGACAATGTAAGCAGGCACCTAAACTCAGGAAAAGAAGGGAAGGGGAGAGGGAGAGGATTTATTTCCAGTTCCTGTCATCCTTGCAACTGAATCCCACAGGATTTCTCACCTGATGGCAACACATGTTTACAATTCCCTTTGTTTGCCCACAAATATGTTTCTAATTTCATCTTTTCATGTCAGACACGCTTCACCTGCTCACCCTCCCAGACATCCACCTCGTGACTTTCCCGCTGCAGGAAGCCTGGAACCAGACAAAACTTGGATTTCATCAAAATTCCCTTTGATGAACGTTTATAAACTGTAAAACAGCTCGGAATTGTGATGGGGAATTGTGCTGCAACACCACACACTGGTACCTCCTGCCAGGAGCACACCGAGGGTGCTGCCAAAATCGTGGAATCAGGGAATCATTGAGGTTGGAACAGACCTCCAAGACCACTGAATCCAGCCTGTGATGGATCACCCAGCCCAGAGCACTCAAGCTATGGTGCTGATGGCACAAAAATAGGGAAATTATTCCACACACCTGCTCTTCCTCAGGCTCTCTAAGGCACAAGTGTCCCTAATTCCTGGCTGAATTCATTTGGCTGTCAGGATGGTTCTGGAGAAGGAAGCTGGATTCAGTTATCACTGAATATCCAAGGACTGTGAGGTGCAGATCCCAGGCAGAAGGAGCTGGGCTGGCTGTCAGCACCATCAGGAACTGAACAGCTTCAGGCTTGAAGACAGAAACAGCCAAAAATTATTTCTGAAGAGGCTTTCCTGGGAAGATTTAGGTCCCCAAGTCCTTCCCCTGGGGGCAGGTGCCCGTGGCATGTGGCACCTGTGTGCAAGGGTGTCACCCACGAGTGAAACTCTGGGATTTCACGGTCACCCACGAGTGAAACTCTGGGATTTTCACCTCTGGCTCTGGAAGTGCTGACATGAAGAGAGAGCTTTGTGAAAGGAGCCCTGGCTCTCCTCGGCTTCCCACGCCGGGAGCTGGGAATGGGAATTAGGTTAAAGAGCTCCTGGGCTCCCAGGCAGAGCATGGCACGGAATGAAAAGGAGCCCTGGCCTGCACATGACCGGGATGAGCAGCAGGATTAATCCCACCCTGGCACCAGGAACAGCCAGCTCCCAACCTGGCACTGGGACAAGCACCGGGCCAGGCTGGAATACCTCAAATTCCACTTGAAACGGTACAAAAACAAACCAAAAATCCTTTTATCCACTAAGTATGATCCAAGTCTGGCACGGGCAGCTCCATCCTCAGAGGGTAAATGGGATCCAGCCCCTGAGCAACCTGCTGGGAATGCCTCAGCCTGTCAGGGATTCCAGGGAAACTCACTGATGGTGGGAGAAGCAGCAGCAATCCCACAGCACAGGGCAGACAGAGCTGAGGAAGTTTTGTGCTCCAGATCACAAACAGCTTTTACCTTTAGCTGGAGTTGGCAAAGCAGAAATAGTCTTCCCAGCAATGGCACTTCCTTATCAGCCCCACACTTCATTATCCTTATCTGCAAGAACTCCGAGATGCTATCGGCAGTTCCCCGCTTCCGTGGCTGAAGGAATGCCAAGAAACCAGCCAAGAATGCCAAAAAAACCAGCCAAGAATGCCAAAAAACCAGCCAAATCCTGGTGTGTGAGCTCAGCCACACTGCCTGGATGGGGTGCATTGGGGAGCCAGGGAGCAGCTCCCCCTCCAAGCCTCAGAACAGGTCCCACTGCCAGCCCCAGGGGGAGGCAATCCCTGCGGGGAGCTGTGTGTTCCTGGGGATGCTGTGCTTCCCCTGGGATCATGCCTCAGCTCCAGGGCTTACACAACACCAGCCTGTGACTCCTGCACCTCTAGAACCCAGTGAGGGTGTCTGGGAGCCCTGGTGGAGGCATTCCCACAAGACCCAAATTTTGGGTCCCACACAATCTGGTGGTGCCAATCTGGAGACTTTGGGGAATTCTCCCCTCCCACTGCCTCACCTGCCCCTCCAGTTGTCTGGGAACCTCTCAGGGATGGCCAGCATGACTTGTGGGTTCATTTTTGGGGCACAAAGACGAAAAGAGAGCCCCACACCAAAGGAGAGTTGTGGGTCTGGCTGTAGCCACCAGCTGCCACCAACACGGAGCGGTGACACCAGCATCCCAGAGGAGAGGGGAGGGATGGCACAGCCAGTGAAGTAGCTGCTCCAGAAAAAAATCCAAATATCTCTCACAGCAATGGAGCTCTTGGATGGTGTTCCAGCACCACAGGTCCCCTTGAAGGGAGGCTCCAATCCCAGGGTGCCACCAGCACCCCCATTCCCAATGGGAGCCAGGGGGCATGGA
Organism: Molothrus ater; assembly: GCF_012460135.2. Classification (NCBI taxonomy): domain Eukaryota; kingdom Metazoa; phylum Chordata; class Aves; order Passeriformes; family Icteridae; genus Molothrus; species Molothrus ater. The sequence goes on along the minus strand of NC_050484.2, from coordinate 37,057,969 downwards.
CCAGACCCATCCTTCCAGCAGGCTCCAACTCCTCCGTGCCTTTGGGAATGTCTTCTCCAGCTCAACAGGCACCAGAGATTATGGGAAGATTGTAAATCCCTGCGTTACCAAGGCTGCAACCAATTGCTCCTAATGATGCCCCTTTGGAACATATGCTCAGCCTTCTGTCACCACTCTCAAAGTGGCTTTGGAAGCAGGAATGCCCCAGCACAGCCCCACAAACAGGATTTCACACTTCCAGGGTGGAATTCTGCCTTTGATCAGGCACTGGGGGACAGCAGCACCCCCAGGGTACCCACACAGCTCCACAGGGATGGACCAAACTGGAAGATTTGGGCTGGGACTTGGCCAAACTTAGCTCCTTAAAATTTAGCTCCAGGCAGAGGGATGGCCCTGATCCCCAGGGAATGTCACATTCTCAGGGCTCCAGAGCTCAGGGAATGCTTGAACAAGGCTCTCAGGGATGCACAGGGTGGGACTGGTGGGGGGTGTGTGCAGGGCCAGGGGTTGGATCCATGATCCTGTGGGTCCTCCCAGCTCTGGCTTTAGGTGCAAAGGGAAATTCCTAGAGCAGCCAGGCACCTCCAGCACTCGGGGGAAATGGGGCTGGGGGGAACGTGGGGCCCCCAAAGCAGGGAGGACACACTGAGCAGGAGCAGCAGCACAGCCCTGGCAGCCCCAGAGATCCCAGCCACGGAGAGAGCCTGGCTCTGCTCCTGGGAACGACACACACAGAGCCACTCTGGGCACAGCACGGCTAATTAGTGTCCTTTTCTGTCACTAATGAGGCTGGGAAACAGCACTGGACGTGTGATGTCTGTGTTCCAGGAGGGATGACAAGCCCTCCCAGCCAAACGAGTGAGGGGCTGGGATAAATTCCCTCTGCTCCATGGGGCTGGGATAAATTCCCTCTCTGCAGGAAGGGAATCCCTGCTCCATGGGGCTGGGATAAATTCCCTCTGCTCCATGGGGCTGGGATAAATTCCCTCTCTGCAGGAAGGGAATCCCAGCTCCATGGGGCTGGGATAAATTCCCTCTGCTCCATGGGGCTGGGATAAATTCCCTCTCTGCAGGAAGAGAATCCCAGCTCCATGGGGCTGGGATAAATTCCCTCTGCAGGAAGGGAATCCCAGTGAGGGGCTGGGATAAATTCCCTCTCTGCAGGAAGAGAATCCCAGCTCCATGGGGCTGGGATCAATTCCCTCTCTGCAGGAAGAGAATCCCAGCTCCATGGGGCTGGGATCAATTCCCTCTGCAGGAAGGGAATCCCAGCTCCATGGGCAGGACTGGAAGCTCCACACCCTCCTGCCAGGGTGACACAGGTGACAGAGTGAGGAGCACCCAGCCCTGCTGCTCTTACATCCACTCCCAGCAGGGAAGAATCCTGATTTACAGTCCTCATTTCCTCCTGGATGCCCAATCCAGGTGGTTTTCCTATCAAAACAGGTGCCCACACTGAGCTGGCACAGGGTGAGGGAACCAAACCAAACCAAACTCCACAGCCCAAACACAAAGCACCAATTTTACAAACACATCTTCCCATTTCCTTTGGACAGTGAGGTCTGTGCCAGCTTCAGAAGTCCGAGAGCTCAATCCTTTTCCATAATCCCATTCATTTCTCCAGCTGTATTTCAGCCTTTTAAACAATGCAAGACAAAGGCACACCTGCCATTCCCTCTTCAATGCCTGTGTTCCAGACCAATGCAGGGAACAGCCCCACAACACCTGCATTTCAAACGTCACCTCAGCAGATGGTAGAGATGAGCCCAGGAGGGACAGGTGACAGCAGAGGCAGCAAAGCAGAAAGCCTGCTTTCCATGGGCTTTCTTTGAAATTTCCTTGGAAATGATGTGGCATCAAAACCGACTTGGCACAAATAACAATTGTGGAATTAGGGCAGGACCTGGACACGGCCTCTTCCCAGACTTCCAGCAGCCATCTGGGGGATCTGAGCTGATATTCTGTATTTAAACAGCATTTACTTCATATTTCTAAGGTACAAGGTGGATTTGGTGGACAAGGATTTATTCCAGGAACTCCTCACAGGATTTATTCCAGGAACTCCTCACAATTTAAGGTGAAACAAATCCTTCAGTTTGAGTGAAATGGTGGAAACTGATTCTCACAACAGATTCCAGGGTACTGAGCTTGGCAGGATGGATGGATGGATGGATGGATGGATGGATGGATGGATGGATGGATGGATGGATGGATGGATGATGGATGGATGGATGGATGGATGGATGGATGGATGGATGGATGGATGGATGATGGATGATGGATGGATGGATGGATGGATGGATGGATGGATGGATGGATGGATGGATGGATGATGGATGGATGGATGGATGATGGATGGATGGATGATGGATGGATGGATGATGGATGGATGGATGGATGGATGATGGATGGATGGATGGATGGATGGATGGATGGATGGATGGATGATGGAGGGATGATGGATGGATGATGGATGGATGGATGGATGGATGGATGGATGGATGGATGGATGGATGGATGGATGATGGATGGATGGATGATGGATGGATGGATGGATGGATGATGGATGGATGGATGGATGGATGGATGGATGGATGGATGGATGGATGGATGATGGAGGGATGGATGGATGGGGGATGGATGGATGGATGATGGATGGATGGATGATGGATGGATGGATGGATGGATGGATGGATGGATGGATGGATAGAGGGATGGATGATGGATGGATGGATGATGGATGGATGGATGGATGGATGGATGGATGGATGGATGGATGGATGGATGGATGATGGATGGATGGATGGATGATGGATGATGGATGGATGGATGGATGGATGGATGGGGATGGATGGATGGATGATGGATGGATGGATGATGGATGGATGGATGGATGATGGATGGATGGATGGATGGATGGATGGATGGATGGATGGATGGATGGATGGAGGGATGGATGGATGGATGGATGGATGTGCTGATGGGGATGGGGGTGTGCCAAGGACAGGGGGCACAAGGCAGCAGCTCAAATCCCAGGAAATCATGGAGTCATTCAGGATGAAAGAGACCTCTAAGGTCATCAAGCCCAACTCAGCCCAACCCCATCCTGCCACAGCATGGTCAGAACTCTCTGCCTTTCCAACCTGCACAGAATTCCAGGAATTCAGCCCAAAACCCGAGGCTCAAAGTCACCTGAATAACACATCCACAGGGACGAACAGAAATCCAAACAAGAGCTGCCAGAGCATCCAGAGGGGAACGAGGAGAGAGGCTGGGACTGTTCCAGCTGGGAAATGGGTCAGTGAAACAGCACTTGGCTCATCATTAACCCTCTACATTAATCAGGCTCCTTGGAAGGGTGGAATCCAGCAGGAAGAGCTCAGGAGCTCCTGCCTGGATGCCCAGAGCTCCCATCTCAGCACCCACCAGGGATGAGGAGCTATCCCTGGGCACAGGGCAGGAGCTCTGTCCCACAGGGAACATTTCCCCCTCCCAGGCATCAGCTGGGAGCTTGGCTGAAGCCTTGGAATGAGATTTAAGTGCCCTGAAAGAAACAGCAGCTCTGGGGAGCAGCAGGAGCCCTGGGAATCCTCCTCTGTGCCATCCCAACCTGGGAATGGGGCTGGCCTCCATGGGAAGCAGGGAAATCCTGCATGGATCAAAAACAAACTCCTGCACGTGCTGGGGGCTTAGCAGGAACCCAGGCTGATCCCTAGGGAATGGCCAGCAGCAGTGTCCCTGCACTCTGCCTTTGGCTGGAAATTCAGGACAGAATTCAGGAGATAATCCAGAGCGTGTGGGACTCAATAACCACCAACCTTTTTTATGTAAGGCAGCAAAATAACTCAGATATATCCAGCATTTAGAGCAAAATGTGGTTATTTTGCTCTTAAATTCCCAACCCTGCACATCCAGCAGGTGCTGGGGAGCAGAGATTGGATATTTCAAAATCCCACTCTGCCTCTTCACCTGCATCCCAGTTTCCTCCCCAGCTCCCAGTTCAGGAAGGAAAACAAGCATCACTCATGGACAAGGCAGCAAAAATATGTAAGGCAGCAAAATAACTCAGATAAGGCAGCAAAATAACTCATGATCCAGCATTTAGAGTAAATGTGGTTAGTTTGCTCCTGAGATCCCAATCCTGCAGCTCCAGCAGGTTCAAGGGAGCAGAGATTGGATACTTCAAAATCCCACTTTGCCTCTTCACCTGCATCCCAGTTTCCTCCCCAGCTCCCAGTTCAGGAAGGAAAACCAGCATCCCTCATGGACAAGGGCCAGGGGAATGCTCCTTGCCCTGGGCTAAGGGACCAGGAGGTTTCACTGTGGCCAAAATGTTATTTTTATAAATATTTGCCAAGCTTAATTACAGCAAAAATATTCCAAACATTTTTTTTTCCTTCCTCACAGAAAGCAGCAATCAAAACCTGTTGCTAAAGGTTCCCTTGGAGGAGTTGAAACCCAACCAAGCAGAACCTTCTGAAATGCAAACCCTCCCTGAACAAGTTAAAAGCACAAAATGGGATGCTGGAACAGCTTCTGTGTCCAAACACAGACAGGAAACAAGAAAACAAGCATGGATAAAAGGAGAAACCCGGCCAGAGAACAAGGAGTGGTGGAACTGCTCCGTGTGGGCTCGGGGCAGGTGGCCAGGCAGATGGAACAGCCTCATCCCAGATGGACACACGGCTCCAGAGGGTCAGCACAGAGCAGGAACCCCTGACAGTGGGACAGGGAAGGGAATAGGCTGGGAAGGGGCTGAGAATCCCTGAGGGAGCTGGGCAGGGGCTGCAGAATCCCTGAGGGAGCTGGGCAGGGGCTGCAGAATCCCTGAGGGAGCTGGGCAGGGGCTCAGGCTGGAGCCAAGGAGGATCCCCAGGGATCTTTTCCCTCTCTGGAATTCCCTGCCAGGAGGGCACAGCCGGGGGGTCGGGCTCTGCTCCCAGGGCACAGGGACAGGAGCAGAGGGAACGGCCTCAGGCTGGCCCAGGGCAGCTCAGGGTGGATTTTGGGGCGATTCCTGCAGGAAAAGGTGCTCAGGTGGAGTCCCCATCCCCACAGGGATTTCAAAGTGGATGTGGCACTTGAGGACATTGCACAGTGCTGGGAATGTTGGACTCTATGGTCTCCGAGGGCTTTCCCAACCCAATGGACCCTGTGGGTCCATGGCAGCTGCTGAGAGCAGCTCCATCCTCTGCAAACAAACACCTGAGGCAGAACTGGTTCCAAGCCCTTTGCTCATCCCAGCTAATCCTGGATGTCCTGAGGCCAGGCAAGCAGGAATTCCTGGCTGTCACTGCTCCCACCAGCCAGGCTGTCAGGAAAAGGAACACAAACACGTGGGATTCCACAGCCAGTGCTTCCCATTGACTGCAATCCGTGGAATTTAAAAGGGCACTTTTGCTGCTCAGTCATACCATTAATACCAGCTAAAACTCCAGGCCCTTGGCTTAAAATGAAATCAAAAGAGAGCACTATACAACCAGTATGAAACCTTCCAACACCACATCCATCTTAATCCCTCTGGATTCCCTAAAATGAGACAGAAATACTGGAAAAGGCCACACCAGGCACCTGTGAAGGGAAGGGCAAGAAAATGCTGCTCTTTAACCACAAAATCATGGAATTCCAGACTGGTTTGTGTGGGAAGGGACCTTAAAAACTTCTCATTCCACACCCTGCCATGGGCAGGGACACCTTCCACTGGGCCAGGCTGCTCCAAGCCCTGTCCACCCTGGATTTGAACACTTTATTTTTTGCATCTCTGTGTCTCTGAGAAAACACCTCCCTCACTGTGCTTCGTTAATAAACCTTTCCCAAGTGCTCTGAGTATTCAGGTCGTTATTTCTACCAGAAAAGTGATCAAATCACCTCTATAAATACATCACAAGAGACATTGCTTCAGGTCCTTCCTGAATTTCACAGAAAAGCAGGAATTGGGCCCTGCATCCGCCCCCAAACCCTGCACCCCGACCTGGTGGTGATGAATCAGTTTGTGGAATCAAGTTCACACCACCCTGAGAAACACAGGCCTTTGTCCAAAAGCATTTGTCAGAACAAAAACAGAACCACCCAAAGTTGAACTGCACTCAAGTACTTAAAAAAGGAGGAAGAGCGAGGAAGGAGCAGACAGGGCTGGACATGAGGGATTTGGGCAGGAAGGGACCATCTCACAAGGATACCCACAAATTAAGAAATGCAAGAGGCAGGGAAGGGATTGATGCAGTATTTTCTGCAGGGTGGCAGGATTTCTATCAGGGAGATGCTGTTTGTCACCCTCAGGGGCTGAGGTGGCAGTGGGAGCTGTGTTATCCCCAACACCTTCCATGGAAAAACACCCTTCTGCTAAAAAGGCCCCACAAACCAACTGCAAACCACTCCAAAAGCAGGATCAGGGGCACTCTAAGGATAAAGCCAAGTGGAGCACCAGAAAAAATACTTTTACAAGGAATCCCATAAAGACTGGAATTGATTTAAATCTTCTAAACCTGCCCTTGTTTTCCCTCCACCAGCAGCATCACCACTGACCCCATGGTGATGGGATCCCAAAGGGACCTTTCAGTGATCACAGAATCCCAGAATTGGTTGGGCTGGAAGTTGGAGCTAATCCAGTTGGAGCTTATCCAGTGCCACCGCTGCCATGGGCAGGGACACCTTCCACTGTCCCAGGCTGCTCCAAGTCCCATCCAACCTGGATTTGAACACTGCCAGGGATGAGGAGTTCCCAGAATGAGGATGGGATCCCAAAGGGCAGGGAGTGAGGATGGGATCCCTCTGGGATGTGCTCTGGGATGACCCTGCTCCAGACCACCCCACTGGGGTCCCCTCCATCCCATGAGGGCCACCAGAAACGCCATGGAAACCCAAAGCAGGAACGCTCCAGCCTGGAGGAACGTGGGAAGATGCCAGGGGAGCGGGAGCAGGCAGAGAGGAGGGATTTGAGGGACGTGCCAAGGCTCCAAGCCCTGCCCAGGTGCGAGAACACCCCGGTGGGGCTCTCCCAGGCCAGCAGCTCCCTGGCTTTGCTGAGGAAGCAGGGCCAGCAGGGATCCCAGCCCCGAGCCCAGCTGGCCCCGGGCTCCTGCAGATCCACCCAGAGAGCTGAGGCCAGCGAGCGCAATCCGGGCGCGGCGATCCCCGCGGGGATCTCGGCGTTCCGGCGCTTCCCAACTGCCCTGACAACCACGAATTCCGGGGAAAGCCAAGCACGAGGGCAGAGGGCTATTTTCACTGAACATCTTTTACTGATTAGGGCCTCGTGGTCTCCACCAAAACATCCAACACAGCGCAGCAAAGCCACGAATAAAGCCAACAGAGCGGGGTTTTGGGGACACCGCACGCTCTGGGTCCTCTCCAGACTCCAGTGCTCATCAGAACCCCAGGAAGCTGCCTAAGAAGCTCTAATTAATTAGAGTCATTATCCAAGTCATGCTGTTTCCCTGTTTAGGTATGTTTAAGCTTCATTATTTCACCCCAGGATTTTCTCCCGTTGCAGCTTTCCACACACCAGCTCTGCCATGGCCGTTTCTGCTCCAGAGGATTAAAAATCCCTGGGATCTCCAGCAGCCCAGGGAGGGACACAGCTGGCTGCAGCCAACACCGACAGGGCAGCAGAGGCTGCTCAGGGAGCAATCCCAGGGAATTAGGAATAATGCAGGGATCTCAGCACTGATCAAGGCCTGTTGGATTTCATTTAGCAGAAAACAGGGATCATTCCGCCTGTTATTAAACCCAAAACTCCTTCCCACCCTGTGCTGGTCAATTAAACTTAACAAGCTCCATGCTGACAGCCAGGATGCTCCTTCTTCCACACCCCAGGATTTTCAGGCACTGCTGTCAATGCTTTCCATGCAGTTTTAGGGGAGATTTATTTATCAGTATCGAGCTTGCTTTTGTTCTTACCAAAGCCTGACACTTCTACAGAACTTTCAGCCTCATTATTGGTCCAAGGAGCTGAGTCAGCCCCCATCCCACCTGAAATCCAACATATCCTAAAGATGGGAATCCACCTCAGCATTTATTCCTCTTCTACCTCTTCAATCCAAGCTCTTCCAGGTGAATCTCAGCCCAAAACTCAGAGCAGTAACAAACCCCAGAATCCTCATCCGTAACTTCCATCCGCACCCAGCCACTCCCTGCACTTCCAGGGCTCTCTGATGCCCCCAGTTTTGCAGCCAGGCTCGGCCTCTGGAAGCAGGACAATGCCAGGAGGATTCCCTGAGGCTCAGGACTGCATCCCAAGGATATCCTGCACACCAGCACTGTCCCGAGGGAGCTCGGGCTGTGCCTTCAGCTATTTCACTGCACTGCTCACAAAGAGCAGGCTGCTTTCTCAGGATTCAGTAAACAGCCTCCTTCTGCCAATTATGCAAATCAGATGCAGATTTATCCCAACAGACTTGGCCAGTCCCACCAAAGAGAAGGGAAGAGCAGCATCCCGATGGTATCAGCCCCATCCCGGTGCTCCATGAGGGGATCCCAGGCCAAAACCATGCCCTGATATGGCTGGAAGGGCTCCCCTCACTGCTCCACACCCTGAAAAGCAGAGCCAGGGCATCTCTTCCATCCCAAATCTCCAACCACACCACATCTGGATCACGTTTGGTTTGATTTCCAAGATTCTGGCTGTTTTTTCTCAATCCTTCATGGAGCAAAGCACCCATGGTCCCACGGACCCCTCCTGCTCCATCCATAACTTTGGAATTGGGGCATCTACACAGAGAGGGAACAAACATGTTTTGCACCAAAAATCCCCAAATTCAGCCCCAAATCCCATGGGAGAATGTGCTGTTTGTGGGAATGGTGTGGCACAGCCCTGAGGGAATGTGAGACCCATCACCTCCAACACCTTCCATCCACACTCCTGCTCTTCCCCATGGCAAATAATCCCCTTTTTGAAGGCTCTGACACCACCTGGGTGCTAAATCCTGACTCTGTTGCTCAGTTCTCCTGCAGACCATGGCTCTGCTTTGGAAAAGCATCCCATGGATTTCCTGGTACATGGCGTGTGCTGAGATGGGTTTTGGGATTCGCTTCCTGCAGGAGCTGTTTGAAGCCAAATTACAAAGTCTCAGCACCAAGCTGAGGATCATGTTGCTAATATGATGCAGTCTAAAACCAGTGGGGTTATTTTATTCTTTAAAAAATTTTCATAAAGAATTGTTTGATTATGTTTTCTGGGCTCCACAGCCACCAGCCCAACAGGAGGTGCCAAAAACTCCCGTGGAAGGCAGCAGGAATTCTTTGCCACGCTGGGCATTTTCCCACCCTGCACTTCAGAACATCCCCTGCCCTTACACAACAACTCCCTGCTGGAACTGCCTCCCTAAACCCACATCCAGACGTGTTTTGGAAAATTTGACTTGGAAGATGTTCCGGATGAGCCCTTCTGGAGACCAACACGGCCCCTCCCAGGGTCACACCTGGGGCCTGGGGGCTCCCTCCTCTTCCTGCTCAGGGGAACTCTGCAGAACTCCTGGAACCTGGGAGGATTAGGAGGGACAGGATTAGGACTCGGATCAGGAGCTGAGCCCAGCTTTGGAGTCGGCTGCTGACCAGCTCTGCACTTAGGAACATGGAGACACACCCTAGGGACAGGAACTTGCTTGTTTAGGGGATCACTCAAGGATTTAGGAACTGATCTTTAGATCCCAGGAAGTTTTCTTAATTGCTGGTGAATAGGTGGCCAAATTGTCAGGAAGAGTGGTGGGACTGAGGGAATAATCTGGACACAGAGCAGAAGATGCAATGAGATGTATCCAACAGGGAGTTGGCACCCACAGCATCAAGGCTGAGTGCTTGGATAACTGAGCCCAAACTCTGCTCCTGCCCCCCAGCATTCCTCCCAGCCCCAAATCACCAGGGAGCAGGTTAGGATTGCTCAGGAGTCCACCATTACCACACATCACAAACACAGACTTAATATTTCTCCTATTATTCCTAATTTCAGTAAGAATCTCTACTCTCAAAGTTACTCCCCCTGTAAAAAAGTCTTTAAAAGGAACAACAACCAAACACTCCTAAAATGCAACTCACAAACAAATTTTTCACCTCCTGAGAAAGCCCCAAAGTGCAAAACCCCAAAGGCACCCCTTTGACGAGGGAGGTCAGTAATTAAAACATCAGCAGGGGTGGGGGAAAAAAAACCCCACCAAACCCAAACCTGCTTAAGGTTGCTCTTTAATTAGATTTGTTTACAATAGCAATAGTATCGCTCTGGAGATATTCTGGGAAGCTCCTGCCAGAAGTGATTTACCTTCCTCAGCAGGAAAGGTCAGGCAGGGAGCAGCTTTTAGCACTTTCATGGACATCTGCTGATGCATCCGGAACACAAAGGAGGAGGCAGGAAAGGCTGGAGCCAGGCAAACCCTCTGAAATATGTTTTTGTCCAAACAATTTTTATTTTTTTTTCTGGTATCCCAAGAACAATCATGTAAACTTGGCTGGGTGTGTTTCAGTGCTTATGAAAGTGCTCTCCAAATTCTGCTTTTTGGTAACTATGAAACGGGGCTGGGGCTGGGGCTGATGTCAAGCTTTGACAGGGTCTGGGAGCCCAGAGAAGCTGACAGAGGTGCAGCCTCATCCCAAGAGCCTCCACGCAATGGGAAGCAGCAAAAATCATCCCCATCCCCACTGGTGGCTGAAGAACTCAAATTATTTACAGCCAAACAAGGCAGGACCTCCAAATGGAGGGGAATTGTCACTGGGAATTGTTGGCATCTGCTGGATACCTTTCATTCCTGGATCAAAGCTCTTTAGGAACCTGAAGCAATTAAGGCTCACAAAGGCCCTGTGAATCACAGAGGCTTTTATTGGGATTACTCCAGGCTCAGCTGAGAGCAGACACACTTAGGGGCTTCGAAGGTGATTTGGTTGCCCAGGATAGAGGCGAGAGGTCTCTGTGAACTTCCCATCCCTGGCAGTGTCCCAGGCCAGGCTGGACAGGGCTTGGAGCACCCAGGGACAGTGGGAGGTGTCCCTGCCATGGCAGAGGGTGGCACTGGATGAGCTTTAAGGTCCCTTCCAGCCCAAACTATTCCATGATCACTCAAAGTTCTACAGGATGCTTCCAAAACTCTGAAATTTATGTGGAAAGCCATGAAAAGCCAGGATTTACCTGCACTGCAGGCTCCTGCCCTGACAGCATCCAGGGAACAGGGATTCCTCCCTCCCTCCTTCTCTCCCATGGTTTGACCCCCACCTTAACTCTATTTGCATAACTAATTACCACACTGGGTTTCCCGCATTTAAAGTTTAACAATCCTCAAGGCTCTGAAGAGAGATTTACAAGTTCATGTATCACAAAATCCCAGGATCACTGAGGTCGGAAAAGCCCTTTAAGGTCATGGAGTCCCAGCTGTGGCCATGCCCACCCTGTCCCCAGCCCAGAGCCCTGAGTGCCACCTCCACAATTCCTGGGACACCTGCAGGGATGGGCACTGCAAACCTCCCTGGGCAGCTGCAATCCCTGAGCCCCCTTTCCATGGGGAAATTCCTGCTGTGCCCACCCTGAGCTGCCCTGGGCCAGCCTGAGGCCGTTCCCTCTGCTCCTGTCCCTGTGCCCTGGGAGCAGAGCCCGACCCCCCCGGCTGTGCCCTCCTGGCAGGGAATTCCAGAGAGGGAAAAGATCCCTGGGGATCCTCCTTGGCTCCAGCCTGAGCCCCTGCCCAGCTCCCTCAGGGATTCTGCAGCCCCTGCCCGGCTCCCTCAGGGATTCTGCAGCCCCTGCCCAGCTCCCTCAGGGATTCTCCAGCCCCTTCCCAGCTCCGTTCCCTTCCCTGGCCCCACTCCAGCCCCTCAGGGTCCTTTTTGTCATGTGGGGAGAATATAAAAATGGGAGAAAAAGTAAGGGGGGGGGAAAAACCAACATGAGGGAAGTTTGTGGAGGGCTCTGCTCCCCCCTGGATGCTCTGGGATGCACACTGGGCACCACAGCAGCTCCAGAACAGGTCCCTGCCAGCCTCTGCTGCTGCCCAATCTCCCACTCCTGCAGCTCCAGCAGGGCTGGAAGTGGAGCACAGAGTGGAGCATCCCACCCCTGCACCAGGGCAGAGATAAAGCAAAACCAGAGGGAGTTTGGGGAAAAGGGGAAAAAACGAGCTCTGTAAACACACTCGGTGTTCCTGGGTGGTCTTCCAGGAAATCCAGCGTCCCTTGGAGGCAGCTGGAGCAGCTCCTGTGGGGTGTCAGATCCCCAGTGCAGCCCCAGCTAACTCTGGGTACACCCAGGCTCCACACCAGGCAATGTGCTCAGGAGAGGCACATTCCCAAAAAACAGAAAACCCCACTGCTCTGGAGCGCTCCAGCCCAACAGCAGCTCCCACTCCCAGAACAAATTCCCTCATCCCATCAACCCTGATCCCCACCATTTCATCTCCACCCTGCTGAAGGGAAGTATTCCAGTTTTTGTGGAGTTACTTCCTACACGCTGTGTGTGGAGTACACGGAATTCAGCTGCTCCCTGAGCTGATTCCTGTCAACTCTCTGACCCTCCCTGGCAGCCCAAAAAGCCAATCCAGGCATTTGGGTCAAAGAGAAGACACAGAGGTTTTTGTGTGTCTCTTGTTTTGTTCTATTTTTTCAGTAAAATACCAGAAAAACGCTGAGAAACCCACTTTAAACTGAGAACAAAACATCTTGCTGGCTCACCATATATTAACTCCAAAATTCTGTATATAAACAGCCCTACAACCCTGCTGGGCTCAGAGCCTTAGTGAGAACCCAGGAACAGGGATTATTTTGGAATTACACCACTCAGTGAAAGCAGAATCTGGCCCCAAATCCTTCCATCCAGCTGATGGTGCCATGTGTACATATCTGCAATGAAGTAAACAACGAATTTTTGGACAAAAATTAGAATAACAACTTGAAGTGAGGCTTTTGGCATCGTTTCCTTCAGCAATTCCTTCAGCAAACCCACAAATCTGTGGTTAAAAATGGAAAACGGGGCAGGATTTTCCCTGTGGAAAACGGGGCAGGACTAGGAGAAGTAATAAAAGCTTTTTAAAGTCAAGTTGTTGCAGTTTTAAGAATCCTGAGCTCTGGTACATCACACTGCAACAGGCCACCAGAGATGCCCATGGATTCTGCAGTGCAGAGGGATGGCAGGAGCACCTGGAGGTGTCCAGCTGGTGGTGGTCACATCCCTGCTTCCCCCATCCATCCATGATGGGTCAGAGCCCGACCTCAGCTGATCCAAATTCACCAGGAATTCATCTGGCTTTTCGTTATTTGTGCTGCTGCTGCTGCCTGAGCTCGCTGTGTCCCCAGCTAAGCCAAAAATAGTGTTTGTGACCCAATTAAATTGCCATCCAGGATGACAAAAAGGTGAGGAGAGGGGAGACAGCAACCGGAGCAACCTCAATTAACAGGAATTAATTTGAAACTCAGCCCTCCTTGCCCACTGCTGAGCCACCTGTGGGAGAAATAAATGCCATATGCATTTATTTCACCAAAAAGGTGATGCAGGCAGCTCGTTGCTCTTAGGTGTTTCAGGGGCTCAGATTTACATGAATTATAATCTCTGGGGTTTGCTCTCATGTTCCCTGCTCCCCATCCCCTTCCTTTTGATGTCACTGGGAATTTTCCCTGTGTGGGATTGCAAGGCAGGGACCTCTCTCTTCCTGTGAGACACAGACACAGGAATTGCTCCCTGGGGTCCTCCCTGGCCTTACACAACATGGGAAGCACAACCAAGCCTGGACATTTCTAAAAAGTCTGAGTAGAAAACTGAAATCCTGCTCACAGAGAAGAAAACAGCAATAAATCCTCTCAGCCTAAATCAAGTTAAGATTTCACTGCCTGCATCTGACATTTTATCTCCTGACTTCCCTGATCAGATACCAAAAAATCCCCTGGCAGTTTGTTTTTAATAACAGATATTTTTGTGATTAATTCCCCCTTATTGTCTATGGAAAAGTCCCAGTGCTTTGATACTCCAGGCAGCATTTAACTCCTGGATGCCTCCAACACCCCCTGCCCACCTTCAGAAATCCTGCTTGGAAGGGAAAGCTGGGGAGGAGCAGGGGTTGTGTACAAAGCAAAGACAAATAAAGAGAGGAGAGCAGGAAGCTGGAGGCTCCTGCACACTCCAGCCCATCCTACACCCACTCCTTTGGGGCAGGAGCTCGAGCCAAGAGCCCTTCCCAGCACGGAGGGAGGGATGAGCACACATCCACTGCCCTCCCTCAGCTCCTCCATCCCCCTCATCTCCCCCTCCACCCCGGGAAAATGATTCCTGTGGATTGGCCTGACACGTTAATTGGTTAAAATCTCACTGCTGTGGCATCTAAAAGCTGTTGTGCAACAATAATGGTAATTTAAACAAAAAAATACAGTGCCCTCCAAAGTGGGAAAAATTATTGTTGTATCCACGAATCCAACAGATCTGACAACAAAACTGCTGCAGGACAAGGTACAAGGAGGATTAGATGGGATATTGGGAAGGAATCCCTGGGAGGGTGGGGAGGCCCTCAGGTTCCCAGAGCAGCTGTGGCTGCCCTTGGATCCCTGCAAGTGTCCAAGGCCAGGCTGGACAGATCCAAATCCCTCCTATCCCTCTGTGCCAGGCTCCTGCTGGTTGTGCACCTGCTCAAAATAAAATGTTGGCATCTCTGGGTGTAAGAAGGGAGAAATGCATAAAAATGGCTTTAAAAAACCACCTTGCTTCTGAAAAATCTGCAATAACCTGGAGTTAACTTCTAATTCCTTGGGTAATTCCCTCTTTTCCTTGCCCCCTGCACTCTTTGGAGGATTTGCTGGGATCCCCATCCAGCTCACATCCAGGGAAATGGGTCCTGGCTGTTTGGGATTTCTGGGAGCAGCAATCCATGCATCCCCCAAAACAGCAACACCCTCAGAACAGAAATCAGTAAACCCTCCCATGATTTCTTCAGGGAGGTTTTTGGAGCATCCCAAACTGGCAGAAATCAGTAAAACCCCCCATGATTTCTTCAGGGAGGATTTTGGAGCATCCCAAACCAGCAGAAATCAGTAAAAAGCCCCCATGAGTTGCTCAGGGAGGACTTGGAGCATCCCAAAACAGCAGAAATCAGTAAACTCCCCCATGATTTCTTCAGGGAGGATTTTGGAGCATCCCAAACCAGCAGAAATCAGTAAAACCCCCCCATGAGTTGCTCAGGGAGGATTTTGGAGCATCCCAAACCAGCAGAAATCAGTAAAACCCCCCATGAGTTGCTGAGGGAGGATTTTGGAGCATCCCAAACCAGCAGAAATCAGTAAAAAGCCCCCATGAGTTGCTGAGGGAGGATTTTGGAGCATCCCAAACCAGCAGAAATCAGTAAAACCCCCCATGAGTTGCTGAGGGAGGATTTTGGAGATCCCCAAGGCAGGGACACGGTCCCTGCTCTCAGTGGGATCTGGAACGCCGCGCTTCCCGCCCGGGGTGAAGCCGCCGTTGTTCCTCCTCACGGTGAGCTCACACCAGATAATTCTTGGAAGCAGCCACAGGAATATTGATGGGAAACATCTGGCAGAGGATGCAGAGTTACCTCAGCTCCCCCGGCCCCGGCAGCGCTCCCCGCCGCAGCGCTCGGAGCCTCGCTGCTGTGCTCCTGTCACACCTTGTCCCCTCCTTGTCCCTCCACCTCCTTGCCCTTCTCCCTTCCAACACCCCTCTGGGCCAAGTGGCACCAGGAGCCACCTGGATGAAAGGGGGCAGCTCTGGATTTCAGCCCCCTCCTGAATTCTGGGAGCAGGGAATGCTGCGCCACGTCCCCGGCTCTCTTTCCAAAGGTGGGGAGCCAGCCCTGCTCACTTCCACTCCAGGCAGCCCAATCCTTATGGAATCACGTTGTAGAATCCCAGAATGGGTCAGGTTGGAAGGGACATTAAGGATTATCCGTCCAGTCCCACCCCCTGCCATGGCAGGGACACCTTGCACCGTCCCAGGGTGCTGGAATGCAAGGATATGGATATAAGCTCTCAGCATTATGGCAAAATGTTCCCAATTTGTCACTCCCCGTGACACAGAGCTTCCTGCAGCCACCTCCCAGGGACACACAGCGGGAATTTCAGCATCTCCACAGGAAAATACATTTTGTTACATTTCCTACAGCTTTTTTTCTGGAATATAAAGGGATAACAAACACCTTCCTTCATCCTTCCAGGGCAGTTCTGCTACACTGGAGGCTCCACTCCAAACTGGACAATTCCTCTGGTGATATCTCAGTCACTCTGTGCCCCTCAGACTGAGTATTTTTACCTGCAATAATCCAACACCCCACCCACAGACTATTCCATGCCCTCTGAATCCAATGGCTTTCAGGGAAAGCAGAAAACATTTCCAGCACCAATTCAATAAAGGCACCAAAATAGATAATTTTGTCTTGATAATTTTAACATCTTCTTTGGCACATCCTTGGTTTAACCATCTGCTTAAACCCACACAGCCCTGTCACTCGGGGAGCTCTCAGGAGCTCCAACTTAGATGATGGAGAATTCCATGGAATTATAGAATCACTGAGGTTGAAAAAGAGACCATGGAGCCCCAGCTGTGGCCGTGCCCACCCTGTCCCCAGCCCAGAGCCCTGAGTGCCACCTCCAGAATTCCTGGGACACCTCCAGGGATGGGCACTGCAAACCTCCCTGGGCAGCTGCAATCCCTGAGCCCCCTTTGCATGGGGAAATTCCTGCTGTGCCCACCCTGAGCTGCCCTGGGCCAGCCTGAGGCCGTTCCCTCTGCTCCTGTCCCTGTGCCCTGGGAGCAGAGCCCGACCCCCCCGGCTGTGCCCTCCTGGCAGGAGCTGTGCAGAGCCACAAGGGCCCCCTGAGCCTCCTTTGCTCCCTTTCCTAGCTCCCTTATCCTCTCTCCATACGATTCACTCTCCAAACCCTTCGTCTTCCTGGCCAGGTCCAACACGGATGATGCTGAACCTCAACACTGATGCCGATGGAGCACAACAGAAAGGATGGGGGATTCCTTTCCCTGTGGATCTGGGCTCTTCTCCTGGCCTGGGACACTTCTTGTCCCTCTGAGGTCACAGAACTTTGTGGCCAACACAGAGGAACGAGCACATCCAGTGATGCCTTATGCAGGCTGCCCTGGAGCAGGGGCTGGGCAGAGTCCCAGAATAAAGCAGGGATTCATTCCAAGCATCTCCTCCATGGATCCACCTTGGGCAGCACCAGAGCCCAGCCAGGGCTGCACCCAAGATCAACCAAAATGGCCCCAAAATGCACCGAGCGCTCCCGGGCTCTGTCCCTGGGATCAGTTCTGCTCCATTTGCATCTTGCAGTTCATTGTCCCATCGCAGCTTTAGCCCCTGCAGTCCCACCCTGCTTGTTTTTCTCTCTCCAGCCCACGGGGTTTGTGCTCTTGGGCTGAGATTTGGCTCATTTGTCCTTGGTGCCCAGCTGGAGCAGGAATTGTTTTGTCTCCCTGCTCTGTGCACAGAGCTCAGCACCACTGAATGTGAGGTTCAGAGCTGCACACTAAAGCAGCACAGAACCTGAAACATGGAAAAGCCAAACCTGAGGCATCACCAGCACTGCCCTGCAGAACTGCCAGGGTCACAACACTCCCAGCCTCGAGCTGCAGCTCCTCCTCGTGCTACAGGGAGCCAGTTCTGCTGTAAACAACTCCATGAGCCACTCCAGAGGGAGAGGAACACCTCCCTGTGCCTGGGGTGGGCACTTCCCACTGGCAATTAGAGCCCAGCTGAAGGGCTCAGCTTTTAACGTGATCGGATGCTTGGAAAATCCGGTTGTTCATTTATTACTTCAAGAGGAGCTGAGCTCGTTTGAAAATCTAGTCCTGACTAGCCACTGAGCCTCTGCTGAAAACTGGTCCTTAATCTCACCACATCTTGGTTTCCTCACCTTTAATTAAAAGGTATTTAATATATAAACCTCCTCCACTGAGACTCTCAAGTAAACTCCATCGGTTTTCCCATCCTGGGAAGGATTGTGCAAGTTTTCCCTCAGTGACAGACACAGAGGAATCACTCAAAAATTGTGGGATCCCCCCAACAAAGTCAAGGGGGACACCCAAATGGAAAAGAGATCTAGTATTTTCTTATTTCATGGTCATGGGTACTGCAGGCAGCAGGGTCAGAGTCTCCTGATCCCTGTTCCTGCAGTATTCCCTGAATTCCTCAGCCTGGCTGGAGGAGATGTGGATACCACAGCCAGCCCCTCAGGTGTCCTGACTCCCAGAGCAGAGCTGCAGAGAGCAGAAACCCTGGCTGAGCTGGGAGGGCATCCCCCAGCCAGGGCCTGGATGCAGCTATGGATTAGGGCACTACTAAAACAGCCTTCAGTTAATCCCAGGGGGAAACATCCCCGGCACAAAATCCCTGCCCGTTCTGGCACAGTCTGAAAGCTCTTCCCAAGAAGAGGGAAAAGCAGGGATGAGGGAGGGACTGGGGAGACTGGTTAGCCCTGCACCAGCACTCCCAGCCTTTCCCTTTCCCAGGCACAAAAATCCCTCTGGAACTGAAGTCCCGACAGGAGAAACAACTTCCAAGCAGGAACAGGCAGCCTGGGATCTCAGGGGCGGCTCTGAGGGAAGGGCTGCACTTGTCTGGGGGAGCTGTGGCCCCATGTCCAGCGCTGACCACATCCCCTGGCCGTAGCCCACAGCTGGAAGCACTTTCCCTCTCCAGGAGGCTGCTCTTGCAACACTCCCCAGCTGGGTGTTCTCCTTTCCCATCACCCTGCTCCCACTCGGAGAGCCATGCCATCCCTCTGGCTCCCATCCTCAGGAAAGGAAGCTTTTCCTGCTTCTTCCTCACACCCAGGGGGTTCCCAACACCAGGAACAACAACAAGAACCAGCCATCAATTAACTGTTACAGTGCCACTCCAAAGAAGTATCCTGAGGCTGACCATGGCTCCCAGGTTTATCAGGGAATGATGCATTTGGATGGGTGCAGCTGCATAAATTCCCAGCAAATCACGATCCATCCCAGAAGGTTAGGCCAGATTTTGCTTTGTCAAATACAGTGGGGATCTATTTGCACCTCCACAGCCCATTCCAGGCAATTCCCCCCCTCCAGGCAGTGCCCAAGCCCAAACTCCACTTGGCAGTGACTCCAGAAATAATCCAGCTAAGGGGCAAGTGGGCACAGAGGAGCCTGTGGTGATTATGTGGGTTCTGCCTTCATGTGAATCCCCTTATTTATACAGAAACACAACTTTAGGCCAGGCACCACAGACATAAATAAATGGATAGAGATCCCTGGCTCATCCCAGGCTGTCCCATCCCTCACATCCCAGGCTTTCACAACTTCTGCTGCCTCTCCTTTGAGGCAGGAAAGCAAATCCCTTCCTTGGAGTGTTCCATTGATCCCTCCCTGACCCACAGCTTGTTCCTACCACTAACCACTCATCCCCTTAATCCTTTTTGGGATTAGCTCCATGGGACTGGGAAACCCACAGGAACAACGAGGTCTGGTCTGCAATTCCCAGCAGGTGTTGTCCCCCATGGAAGGTGCAGGATGGGGCTCTCCCCAGGCCACATGCCCAAATCCCAACTTTGTGTCCCACTTTGCTTCTCTGTCCCTTCCTCTTGGGCTGTTTGTGCCTCAAATCCCTTCTCCAAGGGATTTGAATCACCCACTCAAGGGCTGGGAAACATTCCTGCCATCCCATGGAGCAGGGCTGGCGCTCACTGGGTGGAGACAAGCTGGAGGAGGAGTCCTGGAAGCTGGGAGATAAAATTCCCTCTGGCACCACACAGATCTCAGCTGATGGAGAACACCACACCCAGCTCCCCGGGCTCCATGCAGACAGGAATTCCCATGCATGAAGGATGCAGCAGCATCTCCCTTTGCAAACCAGATCCTTGTCACACATAAAACAGCATTTTCACTGCTCTCACTCCCCATAAAGTCACTTCAGTTCTCACCTGCTTTGAAAGGAGTGATTACTGCCAGTGCTCCCACGTGAATAATATTCCTATTAAAAGTGAGGAAATGACACAGGGTTCCTCCTCAGATGTTACAAGTGGTGACAGAGCCACCATCAAGTCACAGCCTGTCCTGTCTTGTGTGCAAAGGCAGAGTAAAACATGAACCTACAGCTGCAGTTTACAGGAGGAATGTGACAATTTCCAAAACCCCATAAATTGGCAAGGTGCTTTTATTGATCCTTCCTAGCGCTTCCCACAGTGGAGATACTGGGGCGGGGCTTCCACACAGCTCTCCCTTCACAGGAGCACAGCCAGCTGCACCTCCCAGTCCTTGGGGTGTCCATGGGGTGTCCCTGGGTCATCCCAGGAGCTGGGGACAGGCAGATGTGGCTGGAGAAGCGGCCTGTGCTGCCAACTCCCTGGCATTTCATCCCTCCCATGGAAATATGCACAGGGACCACAGCATCAATGCTGCTTTTGTGATCTCCTCAGCTGACTTCATTCCTAACATATATCCAAATGGAAGAAATTAAATGACATGACAAATCCATGACATTTTCCATCTGAAGAATGCCGAGGAGCAGCGCTCGCTGGGATGAATGAGGTCCCACCGCTGCCAAGCGTGTATCTTCAGGAAACTCACAGTTATCCTGCCAAAGGGTGGGGGGAGACCAGATCCCCTTCCTGTCTATAAATATTTTTCTGCTGCTCTGCTCCTTCAGCAGAGCTCTTCCAGATTTCTGTCGGAGCAAAGGAGCACTGGGGCTGCCTCTGACGCAAGCCTGGAGCAACTCCAGCGACATCAAACACCAGAGGCAGGGAAGGACTGGGCACAACCCACGCTCATCATGTCCTAGAACTCCTCTCCCCCCAAAAACTTCACCCAAATCCCCGTGGCTGTGTCTGTCTCACAGCTCTCCTGTGGGGCTGGGTCATGGGGAGTTAACACTGCACAATCCCACATCCCTGAGGATGCTCCCAGATGCTCCCCGGTCCCTCATCCGGGGCTGGACGTGCAAAATCCGAGCAGCAGGTGGTTGGGAATTTGAAAATAGGAAGGCTTAATCTGCCTCCTGCTTTTCTGGAGCCTGCACAGCCCCTTGAGCAGTGCAAGGGAGAGGAGCCCGGCACGATCCCGAACCTTTCCCCCAAAGGGGAGGTCTCCGGGTCAGATGTTCGGGAAGCAAGCGAAGGCAAACCCCAGGGTTTGTACCTTCAATCTGCTCACCACATGTGCACTTCAAAAAGCCTCCACGTCCAAGCCAGCTGTAGGAAAAAGCCTTTAAAGTCCTGTGCTGTGTGACCTACATCCCTGATTCTTCACTCCTTCAGCAAAACTCTTCCTTTTTTCACTTGACCTCCGATTGTTTCCCGTTTTATCCCAAAGGCGTAACAGCCATACGAAAGTGCATCGCCAGCGATTTAAGAGCAAGGAAGAGAGAGATGTGCAGCTGACATGGAAAACCTTGATGTGTGTTATACCCTCGAGGCTCCAGCATTTCCCAGGCAGCATTTCCCATCTCCAAATCCCTAAAACCCGAGCCGGGCAGGCGGGGAGGGAGCAGCCAGAGCCCAACAAAGGCGGGAGCGCTCTGTGGAAGCGCTCGGCTGGAATTTTCTCCCCAGGTACTCTGAGCTGCATTCAATGGCAGGAGCATTAATGTCTAGTCCATTCTTCCAGCACGTTGGCTTGACCTCCTCAGATGTTCAGAGCCGAGCAGCCTCTGGCTCTGCCCTCTCTGTCACCCCCAGCATGCCGGGATGCTGCAGGATTCCTGTGTGTGCCCGTCCTGCATCGGCTGCTGCAGTGGGATCATGCTGATGCCTTGAGAAGGCTGGACAGAGTTCCAGAATAAAGAATAAAGCAGGGATTTATTCAAAGCATCTCCTCCATGGATCCACCTTGGGCAGCACCAGAGCCCAGCCAGGCCTGCACCCAAGATCAACCAAAATGGCCCCAAAATGCATGAGCGCTCCCGGGCTCTCTCCCTGGGATCAGTTCTGCTCCATTTGCATCTTGCAGTTCATTGTCCCATTCCAGCTTTAGCCCCTGCAGTCCCACCCTGCTTGTTTTTCTCTCTCCAGCCCACGGGGTTTGTGCTCTTGGGCTGAGATTTGGGTCATTTGTCCTTGGTGCCCAGCTGGAGCAGGAATTGTTTTGTCTCCCTGCTCTGTGCACAGAGCTCAGCACCACTGAATGTGAAGCTCAGAGCTGCACACTAAAGCAGCACAGAGTCTGAAAAATATAAATGCTAAACCTGAGGCATCATTTCCCCCCTTTAGAGGCCTGACAAGGCCTTTACCTTGTCAAGGTCTCTATTCTGAACATCCACTAATAATAGGCATTCCCTGGGTGCTGTCCCTGCCCCAGAGAGCAGAGGTTGGCACTGCCCCTCAGGAGCCCAGGTGAACCAGGGACAATCCCTGTGCCACCAACGCCTGCCTGCTCCTTCCACACGCCCTGCAGGAAGCTCTCCGTGCTCAGAGCTTCCCGAGCTGAGCCTGGAACAAACCTGGCACAGTGCCAGGCTCAGCTCGTCCAAAACCATCTTAAAACTCTGCAGCCTGGCGCCGGTGCCAGGAGAGGATATGGATGTGCCACTGACCCAGTGACACAGTGACTGCGGGCACGGCTGGCACCAGACAGCTTCCAGGGACACCACGGTGCTGCCAGGCTGTGCCAGGGGCTCCTGCAGGTAAAACCAGATCAGGAGCCCAGGGAAACTGTGCTGGCAGATGCTCCTGCGCTCTGGGAAAGGGAATCCAACAGCGAAAAGGGAAAGGGAGACAGAAATGTAAAGAAAACAGGGAAAAAAACGTTTCTGTCCGCTGGAATCATATCCCATCTATTTTTAATATTAAAAAGGAAATGTGTTTGCTGGCTCATTTACAATAAAGCTTTTCATCCTCTGCAGCAGAGTAAAGCCCCAGTCACAATTGCAGGAGAAGCAGCATCACCAAGCCCCCAAAGCTGCACCTGGAGCAGGGCCAAAGGGGATAAATTAGAAATAAGGTTTTAGAAAAGCCCTCCCTGTTTGCATTCTTTGTGAAATACCATTGAACACAGCAGCAGGGCAGTGCCCTTCTCCTGCTCAGTAACAGCTCAGGGTCTGGTTTCAGCCTTGGAGCTGGGAGATCAGGGACATCCCCTGCCCAAATCCCTCCAGTCTCCCACCACACAGCAAATGCCAGGATTCAATCCTTCCACACATCCCCAGGACAGCAGCACAAGGACACAGCGGGCTGGAGCTCACATTCCCTGCCTGATGTGACAGGGATGTTGGGCACAGCTCCACAGTGCCATCCCAGCCTGGGTTAGTCCACGGCAATGCTCCCCAAACCCTCCTGAGCATCCTGTGCAGGAGGGCAGCCAGGTTTGGGCCTTGGCCTTGCTCAATCTCAGACAATGCCATTTCCCTCTGTTTGCTGACATAATCCCTAAAATAGGAAACTTGTTCATAACAAAAACAGACACACCCACACCCACAATGACAAAACTGTCTCCACAGTAATATCAACACCAACCTGCTTTCTCCCTTGTTTTCTTACAGAGTTTATTTGCAACATAAGCACAGATAAATGCTTTGTGCCTTTGATTTTTTTTCTTGCATTTTAGGATGAAAAATCCCAGGAACAAAACTTACAGACAGAAGTTTTTCACTGCCAACCCTCCAAATTAACCAGGGCTTATTTTAATTTCTCTGAAACAACATAAAAACAGACATTCTAGGGAACGGGGCTTGTACTTCTGAGTAGTTACACCTGTATTAATAAAATCACCATTTTTTCATTTGCCAAAACTCATGGACGGAAATGGATCAAAGCCCTTGCCAAGATGATGAGGCGGAGAATCACAGGATCACCGAGGTTGGAAAATACCTCTGAGATCATCGAGCCCAAGCCTTACCTGTGCTCACCACTAACCCATGTCCCCAAGTGCCACATGGGCACAGCTCTGGAACACTTCCAGGGATGGGGACTCCACAGGAGGAGACCCTCCAGGAGAGGAGGGAGCTCCAACAAACCACAGTGCTGACAGAGGGAGCCAAGCACGTCCCAGCTCCCACCCCATGGCCAAGGGCATCCCTGTGTCTCCTCAGGCATTTAGGAGGCATAAAACCATAATGCAGACACCCCAGCAGCAGTGGTGAGACAGGTATAGAGTGTGGTGACATCCCAGGGGTGACAGCCAGGTTATAATGAGGCACTTTCACCTGGACTAAGCCCGCACAGATTCCCACCAGGAAGGGTCTGACAAACACAAAATGCTGTTCCCATGTCCCAAATCCCCCCTTGGGAACCCAGCTGCAATGGGTGCTGCACCTCACATTACAGCCAGAGCTGGCATCTCATCCCAAACCACGAATGTGAGCGTCAACCTGGATGAAAAGGGAGCAGCACCAGCACAAACAAGCACCAACACACGCTCGGTGCCCTCATGGCTTCCTTGAAATCCCGGCCCCATTTCAGCAGGAGCCCTGTCCCTCTGCCCACTCCTCCTCCTCCTCCCTCCTGGGAGGATCCAGAGCCTGTTCCTATAGGAACCAGCACACCATGGCAGGGGACAGGAGGAGCCCACAGGGACAGGAGGGAGCCCACAGGGACAGGAGGGAACCCACAGGGACAAAAAGGGACAGACAGAGCCCAGGGACACCGGGGTGCCCCCACTTTTCCCTGGAAACCCGTGTGTGGAAGGAGCTCCCCTCAGAAGCACAGCCAGACAGCACCGGGCCCTCAGCACACACAACCACAACAGAAGTGCCCGTCTGAAGGGGAATTTTTTTTTAATGAAAGAGCCCTTTCAACTCCAGAAGGTACAAGGAAGTAAACACGCTCGTGGGTGTAAGAAAATAAAGCCTTTTCATTTAAGCAGCACTTAACATAAGCTGTAAAACAACAAGAAAATCCAGGCGTGCTCCTGCCGCTCCGACGTCTCGCGTGCCAAGGCTGGGGTGCCTCCGAGCCGAGCACAGCCCTGCACCCCTCAGGTACCCTCAGAACATCCTCAGGTACCCTCAGAACATCCCCCCTGCTCTCCATGGCAAGCTCTTCCCAAGCCCCTGGAGCTGCTGCAGCTCTGGGCTGACCTTAAGGAAACGTGAAGGAAAATTGGGGGTGGAAACATTCACGTTGGGCCTTTTCCCTTGGCTGCACTTTCTCACATGAATTCCTCACATGAATTCCAAGGCTGGGGCTGTCTCCTGATCCTGCCAGATCCTGAGGGGGTGCAGGACCATGGCAGAGCCAGTATTGGACCCATCCCATGGGAAAACCTCTGCCCTCAGACAGGGAGATACCAAACCCCGCAGCCACATCACTGCAATGGCTGCACAGACACCACGGCACTGCTGGCAACGGCAATGAAGGTTCCCTGATTAACAGATAACTAATAATTTTGTCCCACAGTTACCGGAGGATGTGGCAAAGCCACTCCACATTCCCTGGAGCAGCCCCTGGAAGCCTGGTTTACCTGGAGCTGGGAGCACTGGGCAGTTTAATGAGCCCTGGGAGTGAGGTAATTAAGTCACTCACTAATCATCATGGCAGACAACACAGGGGACTTTTCACTGCAGCAACCTCTAAACATCAACAGATTTCCACCAAAAACTGACTTTGTTCATCAGCTGAAATCCCTCCCACAGCACAGCTCCCCACCAAGGGCCTCATCCATCAGCTGTCAGGGGGCTCCTGGCACCAAAATTCCTCCTGTCCAGAGAGAACTGGGACAGAGAGCATCCCAAAAGTGAGAGTGATGATGCTGAACTCTGCAACTCCTTGGCCACTGCCTCTGTACCCACAGAGCCCCAGGGAGGTGGTGGGAGGGTGGCAAAGGAGGTGCTCCCCCCTTGGAGCTCTCACAGGGGACAGAGGATGAGCAACCCTAAAAATCTTTCCTCAAACTCCAGCTGCCTCTGACAACCAAGCAAAGGAAAGGAGGAAAAGCGAGGCTGGTGCACACCTTCAGCTCATCCCAAGGTCTTCCAAAGTGCCCACAAGGATCACAAAGCTGAGGAGATCTATTGCCTCTCTCCCCTGATCCCACAGAGAGGATTTTTTCCTCCAGACCAGGAGGGTTTGTGATTTTCTTTCACTTTTATTTCCGCAGCCTGCTGCTGCAAACCTCCTGACTGGTTTTAGATCAAGAGTTCATCCATCAACCAGCCCGGGCCAGGAGCCAAACTCACATCCCCTGGAGCCCCCAGTGCAGGGCCAGCCCCACTGGAAAGCCATTGGAAAAGGGGTTTTCCAGATGTCCAATGGGAAATCCAAGCCAGCTGCCCACGCGTCTGCCCTGACCGTCAGCAATTCCAGGCTCCCCTTCCTCCTCTCACTCCAAATGCACCATTAAAATAAACCCTGAGCCCTTGGGTCCCTGCAACCATGTCACAGCCCCTCTGAGCCTCACCAGCCCAAAGGACACCCAGAATTCCAGCCAGGCAAAACCCTTGGGAGAAACAGAAGCCTTCACAAAACCCATTTCAAGTCCCTAAAAATCAAAGTGGTTTCAACTTCTTCAAGCCACTCAGAGATCTCTCTTTACAAGCAGCTCATGCTTCAGAGCCTCTTCACAAAACCACTCCCAGCTCTGATGCATTTTCCACTGCCTGAACAGCCCCAGAAGCAGGGATCTCCATGGGATGCAGGAGGAGCCTGAAGCGAGGCCAGCTGCCCATTTTGCAGAGTTTAAACCTGCCTGTGTCCTGCTCAGGGAGTTAAACCAGAGCCTGCCTGGCTCAGTCTTGGGCTCGTGTTATTCCTGCTCTTTGCTGGCGTGTTTGGATGTGCAATCCACATAATTATCCCAGATAATATGCCTTGTCCATGGCAAACATACAGAAATTCACATTCCTGAGCTGGCTATTAGTGGCTCCACAAAATCCATTCTTTTCTGGAAGGCCTACACCTACCTCTACTGCAGTAATTTTGCACTCAATTCACTTTTCAGCCCCAAACTCCTACATCTTTTATGAAGATGGATCTGTACGTTGCAGCATTTTCTAATTTTGAGGAAAACCAGGGAAGACTCAACTGGTTTTATCTTTACAGCTGAGATTTGTTGCCCAGAGCAGCTGTGGCTGCCCCTGGATCCCTGGAAGTGTCCCAGGCCAAGCTGGATGGAGCTTGGAGCACCCTAAGATACTGGAAGGTGTCCCAGCCCATGGCAGGGGTGGCACTGGATGGGGTTTAAGGTCCCTTCCAACCCAAACCATTCTGGAATTCCACAATTTATCAACATTTTAATGCTCCCAACATCTTAAAAGTTCTCAGGTGTAACTGAGGTCAGGGTACCACAAGATTAATTTCCCAAATCAGACACCCAGAGCCTGGATTTCCAGCCTGCCCCAGCAGCACCCCCAGCTCTGGGGACACGAATCTGTTGAGGCAAGCCCAGAGCTGAAGCTGTAATTTCACAGAAGGAAGAAGCGCCTGTGAAACGCCTTCCTTGAATGCAGGCAGGTATTTACAGTTATCCCAGCACAAAAAATGCAAAAATTATCTGTTCAGACATGTGGTCTGACTTGGAAGCACCAGCAGGGTTATGCTGCAAGCCTGGAAAAGTGGTTCAGGAGAAACATTATCCTGCTGGTATCATTATCCTTTCTGATTATTTATTTTAATACTTTTTTTTTTTTTTTGCCCCGATCCTTAATTTTTCACTATGACTCCCTTTCATCAGGAAGCCTTTCTGGGAAATGGCTCAGAATCCCAGGCAGTTTGGAACAAAGCATTTTAATCACCTGCTCATGTGCAGGTTACTGACTTGGGAGGGTTTTTATTTCATTTCCAGGCTCGGCAGAGTCACTTCATTAAACCCAACGAGGCTTCAACAGGGAGCTTTTGTATTGGAATCTATAAATTACCCGCAGTAATGAAGAGAAGGGAAGGAGACACCCCTCCCACATGGCATTCCTGGGATCCCTGTCCAAGGGGAAGGAGTGGAGCAGGCACTCTGGGCTCTCCTGGGACCACCACGACCCCACAGTGCCCAATTTTCACCCCCATCCCACCAAAGGAATGGAGGCGCTTCACCCATGCTGCCATTCAGCTATTGGCACATACCGGGGAAATTCCAATGGGAATTTCACATATGGGCACATATAATGGGAAATTCCCATTCCTGGAGGGATTTCAAAGCCCTGTGGATGTGGCACTTGGGGACATGAGTGGCCTTGGCAGTGCTGGGCAAGGGTGGATCAGTCTTGGAGAACCCGAACCGTGCTGTGATCCCACGACTGTAACACATCCCCCAGGGCAGGATCGCTGCTGCTCCCTCCAGAATTCCCATTCTCCCCATCCCAAGGCCAGGAGGTGCTGGGAGGCTGCTGAGAGCCCTGTGCCAGCCCCCAGGGCACAGCCAGCATGGTGCCACCCCTCGGCTGGGGACACTGGTGACAGGAATGGCACAACAGACGGCCCCAGTGCCGGCCCTGCCAGCAATGCTGCACGTGCCAGGAACCCAAAGGGCCCCTGCATCCATCAGGGAAAGGTCGAGCCAGGACAGAGCCCAGCAGCTCCAGGAGAGGCACAGAGAACAAGGTCACAAATCCCCTCCTGCAGGATCTCAGATGCAAAGCAGCCCCTCATTGTTTTTAAGAGTTAAAATGGTCTTTTTGGGGTTTTTTTTTTTGGGGATGTTTGGCCCAGCCATCCCTGCTATGGGAGTTGATACCCTCCCATAGCAGGGATGGCTGGGCCAAATATCCCCAAAAAAACTCCTCCTAACTCAGGAGTTATTCCTTCTGGGCTTGCTCTTCACAGGTCACAGCATCCCAGCAGGAAAACAAGCTGGATTTCAGCCCCAGGGCCAGCGGGTTTGGAGGTGGCACATCCCCAAAAGATCCCAAAAGGATCCCACTGCTCCTGGCCCTGCCCAGTGCACCCCAATCCCCTCGATCCCTGCAGGCACACAGGTGGCACCACAGCTCACTCCAGGCTGGAATTCAGGGATCAAAGCTGGAAATTCCAGGTTCATTCACACCCCTGCAATGTGGCCCCAGCCAGGAACAGCCTTCAGTCCATGCTGTAAAGCCACCTCCCTGCAAAGGGACAAAATGTGTCCCAGCACCCAAAAATACCTCACCACATGGAATCATGGGACCATGGAATGGTTTGGGATGGAAGGAACCTTAGGGCCCATCCCATCCACCCCCTTGCCATGGGCAGGGACACCTCCCACCATCCCAGGCTGCTCCATCCTGGCCCTGGGCACTGCCAGGGATCCAGGGGCAGCCCCAGCTGCTCTGGGAATCCCAGCCCAGCCAGGAATTCCCAATTCCCAATATCCCATCCATCCCTGCCCTCTGGCACTGGGAGCCATTCCCCCTTCTCCTTGACCAAACCCAGGACAAACCCAAACACACAAAGCTGAACCAAGCTCTCCCTCGAGTTTAAGAACCCCAAATGCAAAATATGGAAAGAGCAAAGTAAGAAACTGTTAATATTATGAGAGTGCAAAATTTAAACACACAGCACTGCCCGAGCTCTTGATTCCTGACCTCCCACCACAAATGCATCTGCAGGGAGTGCAACAATAACAGGACATAAAGCAGATCTGTGTGGGACAGGAATAAATTTGGGTCTGAAATGAGGGGCATCTGTTCTTTGTAATGGCAAACAGCAGAGATCTGCCCCCGTGAGCAAAAGTGACAGCAAGAAATGCATCAAACCAGGGAGAGCTCCTCCTGACGTCAGCCAAGCTGTCCATAAGTTAACTCAAACCAGAATCTGACCAGGAATATACACAGAGCTGAGCACAAATTAAATGTAAATTGAGCTCTTCCAAAAAAGAAAACACAGGAAATATGCAGGATGAGGCTGATTACTCAAGAGGAGCTACCACAGGGACCGAATTTCCATCCTTCCTGAAAATAAATCAGGAGTTGCATGTACACAAATCTGACTCTGGGGCTAGAATATAGAAAGCTTTCATATGCATGCCTAAAATATTTATTATAGAGGTCTGGAGTTTTAAGACACACAGTGATATAATTAAAAAAGGATTGTGCTGTGCCGTCATCTGTCATGTCCTAAAAAATGGGAGAGTGTTGCAAGAGCCTGGAGAAAGAGAGAGGCTCACCTCAAATCATTACTGAGACCCCAAAATTAACTGAATATATAATAATCATTAGTTGTTATTAACAACAACAACAATAATAATAGTAATAATAATAGTAGTAGTAATAATAATAATAATAAAGTAATACCAACAGTAACAAGAATAAGAAAAATAAAACTTGTTTGGACCCCCTGGGCAGTGTTAATTTACTCCTTGATGGTCACAAACAAAAGGTGGCCAAAGCACAGCTCATCCCATGGTAAAACCAGTCCTGGATCAAGGATCACTAAAACCAGACTCAGATTTAGTTAACAGAAGCTTTTAACTCTCTTGTTGAGTGGAAGCAAGAAGAAAAACCCCCAAAATGTCCTAAATTCACTTTTTTTTTGAGAGAGAACTCATTTAGGGTAAGTGCTTTAATTCCCTAGTGATGCCAAGCCCTGCTGCTACTCCTGAAAATTGGAAATACAGGATTTTTTTGCAGCGCTCTGGGCTGGCACCACCACCTTTGCTGCTCCACAGGGGTGACAGGGGCATGGAACCAGGACCGCCAGGAATGTGGCTCCAGGGATGGCTGACAATGATCCCATCCCAGGGATGCTGACAGTCCCAGGGATGGCTGACAATGATCCCATCCCAGAGATGCCTGACAATGATCCCATCCCAGGGATGCTGACAGTCCCAGGGATGCTGACAGTCCCAGGGATGGCTGACAATGCCAGGGATGGCTGACAATGCCAGGGATGGCTGACAATCCCAGAGCTGGCCCCAGGCTCAGAGCAGGTGGCTGCCCCAGCTGGTCCCAACCCCGGGCAGCAGGAAGGCAGCTCCAGCACTGAGCCCAGCAGCCTTCCATGTGGATTTTGGAAGTCATCATGTCCCTGTTTGGTGAGAGAAGGTGACACCACAGCCATGTTCTGGCTGTCCCTGGATCCCTGGGAATGCTCCAGGCCAGCCTGGACAGGGCTTGGAGCAACCTGGCATAGTGTCCCTGCCCATGGGATGTAAGATTCCTTCAACTCAAACCATTCCATGATCCCATTATTATTATCACTGTGTCTAAAAAACCTTTGGGGACACAACTCCTGATTTTGTTCTTTCCCTATTTTTTATCTGCAGGGATTATGAGAGAAACGGAGAAGTTCCAAGTAAAAACAAAAAAAGAGAAAAGGGAAGAACGCTGGAGGTTTGGTATCAGCCTTCAGGCTGTGAGAATTCCCTCAAAAACACGGGAAGGGCTCCCAACAGAATTCACCCCAGAGCAGCCATGCAGGATTCAGCTCCTGAAGGATTTGCTCCTCACCATGAATTAACAACAGCACTGTCAAACATTCCACCATGGAATTCCACACTGGTTTGGGTTGGAAAAGACATTAAGGATTATCCCAGCCCACCTCTGCCATTGCAGGGACACTTCCACCATCCCAGGGTGTTCCAGCCTGGCCTTGGGCACTGCCAGGGATCCAGGGGCAGCCCCAGCTGCTCTGGGAATCCCAGCCCAGCCAGGAATTCCCAATTCCCAATGTCCCATCCACCCCTGCTCAGCTTCAGTTGGAAGCTGAGAATAAAATGCCTCTGTAACAATGGCAAAGACAACTATGTATTTTTTTAATACAATTATTAAATACATCTCCAGCCTCCCAGGGGCAGGAGTTTTCCAGGCACGTTCAGACCTAATATTTGCCAGGAAAATAACCCCACTCAGGGAGTTTTCTGTGAGCTGGACAGGCAGGGGATGTGCAGAGGGTATTCCTGCCCCTTGGAATATAATCCCACCCAAACTGAGCAGGGCTTAGGGGCGGGCACGGAAGATCAGGGAGGTGAAACCTTCCCAAATTCCTGGTTTTCCTTACTTTAGCAATACCAGCACAGAGATTTCCACCCCAAGCTCAGGACAGTTTTGTAAAAATGGGATTAGGTTAACACCCCAAAAGCACCCCTTGCCTGGGAGCTGGGATTGACAGAAAACCCAAAGTTTAAAAGGTGGCAGAGGGAGAGAAAAGAGCCCTGGCATCCCCAAAAAGCCAAGGGAGCCAGAGCCAGGCAGTCTGGGGCTGGAAAAGCTCCTTTGTCTCCCTGAGCTGTTTCTAACTCCCTGTCTGGGTGTCTTGGGAGCCTTCCCTTGTCCACAGGGAATTCAATCCATCCAAAAGCCCTTGTGGGAGCTGCTCCCAGGTTCAGGGCACCAAACCCCCCTCAGCTCTGTGTCAGCTCCCAGAAGGGCTCAGAGCCAGCCAGGATCTCCCTGGAGCCAGAGGAAGCTCTGGAGCACAGGGAAGGCTCCATCAACAGATGGCCAGATGAGAATAAACCTAATTACGGGGGAATTTTTGTCCCAGAGTGGCTGGAGCCCAGCAAAATCTGCCCCAGAGTGCAGGAACTCCTTGAACTGAGGTGCTCTCCCAACCTGTTCCCTGCCAAGAGAAGCCATCCAGGGGCTGCAGCTGAGTGGAATTATTGTGATTATTCCCCTCACCCTGCCGAAAAGCTGAACAGCAATTAAATTCATTTCCTTCCCAAGTTCCACTTCCCTGATTAACACCTTCCACAGGCACAAAAAGCAGCCTTCAGGGAAGTGTCCCTCCAGCAGCCCCACTTCTACAAACAGGCCAAACCACACAAAGCCTCAACAAATAAATACAACTCCAAATAATGCCTTCTTTTTCCCTGAATCTCTCTTATTTTGTCCTTAACCACTTGTGTCCCATCTTTCCCAAAAACTGCTTCCAAAACCAAGGCTGTGGTGCCAATTCTCTGCTGTACAGCTGGCTCTACACAACAATGCCAAACCCTGGGATTTATTACAATTTATTAGGATTTATTCCAGTGCAGAGTCAATAAGCAGCTCTCAGTATGGAGCATTTTGCCCTGATAAGGCTAAATTTGGGGGTGATGTCGTGGAAGTTTGAGGAACTGAAAAACTAAAATTGGTTTCATGTGTTTTGCTGTTCCAGGCTACAAGAAAAAGCATTTGCTGGGATTATTTTTGTAAGGACACCCGTTCAATTGGATTAATTATCCTCATCTGTTAGTATTCCAAATACTGCCATAATAAGAGCATCAAACAATCAATTGTTAATCATATATGCTTATATTTATGCACCTATTCCTGCACCTGTCTGGGTCTGGCAGAGCCCTGCTTTAAGGACCAGGTGAGGCCCAAAAGCACCGAACAAATGGGGAAGCTGAGCCTGGAAACATCCTGGATTTCAGGCCTCCTAAGCTTTTCCAGTCCATCCCCTAAATGAATGCCCAGAAAGATGATTATTGCTGCTTTGCAGCTGCCATGTGCCATCAGTGCTCCTGCCTTCACAGCAATTTATGGAGATTTCTCCTCCAAAAACAAGCAGGGAAGAGCCTTGCTGGGAGTGCTTGGCCAAGCCATTCCCCATTTGTGGGAATTTCCATCTGTTGGGAATGCTGGGGAGGAAAAGCCCTGTCCGAAGCACCCGGGGCAAGCACAAAGCTGGGTTCATCTCTCTGGGATGCAGGCTCCTGGGTGCTCCAGCACTCCTCCCACTGCAGCCATCCCCAAGGAGGCAATCAAAAGCCCATTTTTATTCTCCTCAGCCCAGGAGTGAACCCCAGCTGAGAAAGAGAGACAAGCAGCATGATTCATGCTCAACATCTGCGGGCCAGAGCCACTTCTCCTTACACTGGGCTGTGCTGAAGTGGGTTTCCAACAAAAAAAGGGAATGACAAGGCTGGGTTTTATCCCACAGGAATGGTGCAGGGAGAGCAGCTCTGCCTGCCTGAGCTGCTCCCTGCGAGCTCCCAGCCCACTGGGAAAACACAGCCTGAGGGAGGCTTGGCTATAAATGGGAAAATATCCTGGATTTCCAGATGCAGATCCCTCAGAGAAGGGCTTTGGGTAAGGGATGGAGGGACAGGACACACAGGACACAGGGGATGGATTCCCACTGCCAGAGGGACACTGGGAAGGGATTCCTGGCTGGGATGGAATTCCCAGAAAAGCTGTGGCTGGATCCCTGGATGTGCCCAAGGCCAGGCTGGAGCAGACTGGGGCAGTGGGAGCTGTCCCAGGGAGTAGCACTGGGAAATCCCTACATCCCTTCCCACCCAAAGCATTCCACGATCCCAGGTCACAGCCATCCCCTCCTGGTGGCTCCTTCCCATCCAGGGAAGCTCCAGGAACACTCCAGAGACTCCCTGGCTGATTGTGTGCCATAAATAACCCCGGCACTGAATTACTGCAACAACTAAAACTTAATTGAGTCACCCAGGAAATTACTGGAAAATGATCCTCGTTTTTATCCCTAAGCTACTTAAGGGCCATGCAAGCAAACCTGTGGAATATTGAGCACAGACAAGCAGGGATAATATTGTCTGCAAGCAAAAAAAAAAAAAAAAAAAAAAAAAACAAACCAAAAAAAAAACTAGATTGATTTTGGCAGAGGAGGATTAAGTTATGGAAAAGAAGCTCAGGCCAGAGCAAAGGAGACAGCAACAAAATAAAAAGCTGCAGATGGAATCCCAGGGAGAAGAAGGAAAAAAAAAACACTGGAAGGGAATACACAAAATAAAGGAGCATTTTCAGGAGGCACACTGGGCTCACCAAGCACCTCAAACTACAGCGAGATTGGATGAGTTAAAACTCCTCCATCTTCAGATTAAAGCATAAAAGAATAAAAATGTATAAACTGCTGGGATGGAGAAAATGAAGAGATGAGAGGTGCCACAAACAACAGTAAACATGAATTATTCCATCATTCACAAACTAGATCCAAACAGGAATCAAAATATTTACAACTCAAGAGTCCTGAGCACCTGAAAAGGTGAGGAAAACATGAGGGAAGGGAGGGATGCACTGCCACACAAAAAGGGAAAGAAAATATCCTTTCCCAAACACCAAAGGAACAGAATGAAAAGAGGGTGTCTAAAACCAATAAATCTCAGAAATTCAACATGCAGGATGAGATAACAGCAAATGTATTCTAACCCAAACCTTAAAATAACCTGCTCAAGTTGTGCAGCAAGCGATGAACAACGTGAGCACTAAACAACCCAGAACAGGCCCCTCACTGCCAGGTTACTCACTGCTTGGGAACAGCAGAATTCCCTTTTCCCCCTGCTTTTACCAGCTCTAAAAATCCCCAGCAGCAGCTCGGGGGAAAAGCCATGGTGCTGCTGCACCCCCATCCTGGGGAGGACAACCCCAGCTTCTCCCTCTCACGTCCACCTGTTCCTGGGTGATCTCTGGCAGGCTGGGGGGTAAATTCATTTCTCCAGGGATTTTGGGGACCAGCCCCTCTGGACTGCACTGAGGAAGGGGCTGTCACCTCAGGGTTGTCACCTCAGGGTGACAGCAAAGGCTGCTCCAAGCTCCAGCTTCTACCAGGGTCACAAAACCCAAAATTAAAATTCTCTGGCCTTGTCTGTGCTCAGCAGGAACTTCTTTCACTCTGCAGCCCCCTGGCACACAGAACCTGGCAAACAGCACCCCACAAGGAGATCTGCTCTTCCCCAGCTCCCCAAAAAACCCCCGGATCAAGGAAGACTGGTTTCATCCCCAACTCCTTCCCCAGCATCACTCCCTTATCCTGCATCACCTCCTAAAAATCAGATTACACAACTCCCCCCTAAATACCAACATTTAAGCTAAAAACAACTCCATTTAATGCCCATTCCAGGCATCCATCCCTCGTGAATCTCAACACCTCTGCTGGAATTCCAGCTCTAATATTCCCACATAAAGACAAAAATACCACTTTACTCGGAGAGCTGAAGTCACCCCTGAAATGAGACATTTCCAGAGACAAAAAAATCCCTTTGGTTGGGTGAGAATCGTGACTGCTGTGGGGCAGCAGCACTTCTGACCATCCCACATGGATCTGCCAAATCACCCAATCCTACTCAATCCCTGATTTTTTAGCACTCCAGTGCTAAATAGTGTATATAAATATATAAATACTGCCCTTGAATGGGCTCGTGCTTTGTTTCTCCCTGGATTTTCTACTCCAAATGATCCAATCCCAGCAGAATGTGAGGCTGCCTGCTCCCCAGTTTTGTTTGGAAAACTGCTGATCCATGAGCTGTCAATTAGCATCAATTCTCCTGCTGGAAGCACTGTCTCCATCCCACCCATCCACCCTCCCAACTCATTTCCTAGGAAGAAATGGGATCCATGAACAAAGCTCTGCTTTTCCCATTATTCCATTCATCCTATGCACAAATACTGGGATAATGGAGTTTATTCAATCTCATTTGAGGTTTTTCCTGGCGTCCTGGTTCAGAAGTTACCAGGAATTGCTTGATGTTCAAAAGGGATTTTTGGGGATTTGATGTAGGGGATTTGGAAACATCCTATTTTAGGGTGGAATGCTGCTTTAAGGAAAGGGAAGCTCTCCTATGAAGGTAAAAAACACCAATCTGTGGCATTTAATCAGCCATTGCCAGCCAAACCCAAGGCACTGCCCTGATTACAGTGAATTTTAAAAACTATCAAACTGTTCCTGATGTATCCCACGCTGAGGTGGGACATCAGCCCAGCCCTGCACACTGAAGAGCACTTATGGTGATTTTCAGACTGGTTTCACCTCAGGAAAAAAAAACCCACACAACATAAAAACTCCAATCTGTTTTCCAGATGATTTAGCTATTAAGTGAAAGGCCAGTAAAAATCTGCCTAGAATTGAAATTGGGTATGACCAAGTGGAATGGTTGTTCATGTAACATAAACCCCTGCTCAATATGGTGCTACCACAACCCAGGGACTCTGGGAAAAAGATGTTGCCTATTAAAATAAAACTAAATTAAAAAAAAAAAAAGAAGAAAGTTTTATATTTTCATATGAGCTGAGTAGTTGAGCACTGAACAGAGGGAAGGAAAGGAAGAATCCAGTGTAAAAAAATACCTAAACAATCTGTTCAGAATGGTTTGTAAGCACAGCTATTGTTTTATTTGGAGCAAAATAAAGCCCTTTTTATTTTACAGGGAACTGAGGGACTAGGTTAACACCTGCATAGGTGACATTTTCCAGAGGTCAAAATGTGACATGAAAGCAGGGAAAATGGCATCAAAACACAGCAGGAAACAAGGTGAGGACACCCTGGGTTCCCCTGGCAGGAACAGGAGACACTGCTCCGAGATCCCAGCTGCTGGGAAAGGCTGCTCCAGTCAAAAACCAGGGGAAAATAATCCTAATAAATAATCCCAACCTGGTGGGAGAGATTGGCTCAGCACAGGCTGGGCATCCTCAAGGGAACTGTGGAATGATGGAAGGGGGAAATGCCCACTCCTTGAACCCCAGCTTTCCCTGGAGAGGAATCCCGGAATCCCAGACTGGGCTGGGTCACAGGGACCCGAAACCCATCCCAGTCCATGGACAGGGACACCTCCCAGGCTGCTCCAGTGTCCCTTGGACACTCCCAGGGATCCAGGGGCAGCCACAGCTCCTCTGGGAATTCCAGCCCAGCCTCTCCCAGGCAGGAATTCCCTCCCAAAATCCCACCTAAAGCTATCCTTGCCACTGGCATCACCTCCCACAGCCACTCCAGTGCATCCCAGCACAGGATTTCCTCCAGCTGTGGCACAGCAAACCCAACCTTTGGGGTTTTTCCTTTTACCCATCTCTCCCATTTTGATGGGTTTCCATCCCCCATTATCCAACACAGCGCACAGATCCCTCCTCCTCCTCCT
The DNA here is from genome assembly GCF_012460135.2 of Molothrus ater. Lineage (NCBI taxonomy): Eukaryota > Metazoa > Chordata > Aves > Passeriformes > Icteridae > Molothrus > Molothrus ater. The sequence goes on along the minus strand of NC_050484.2, from coordinate 37,020,387 downwards.
CCTCCTCCTCCACCCCAAGCACACAAACACCACAGTTCAGCCTCCCACTAATGCAAAAAAATGTTAAACCCCGCTCCCTAACGAGGTGGATTTGCTCGTGGCATGTTGATATTTCTCCAGCCACATTCCCTCCCACGAAGTTCCAAATGCCTCCGAGAGAGCCACGAGCACACAGAGAGGGCTGAGCTCCCACAGCTGGGCTGGAAATGTCCTGGAATGTCCAGGGAGGCAGGGATGGGGCAGGGACAGCGCCACAAACACCACCCTGGCCAAGGATCACCCCCCACCCTGGGCTGGGCACCGTCCCCCAGGGCAGGACCCGCACAGACATCTCCAAGGATGGAGGCTGGCCAGAAAAATCCACAAATCTGCTCTTTTAATCACTGTCTGAAGCCTTTATCACTGTTGTTATTATTATTATTATTGTTGCTGTCATTCTCGTGGTGCACTGGGATGCTGCAGAGGAAAGGGGAAGTTTTCACCCAAAATTTGCTGATGGAGGGAACGAGCAGAAAACAAAAAAATCTCTGCTGATTGAAAAGAGGAGGAAACAGCCCAGAACTGAGGCACCTTGGAAAACAAAACCGGGTCACTGCTGAGCTCCCAGAGGAACAGCAGCTGTACCCATGGCTGTGGCATCCCCAGCACAAGGTCAGTGGGATAAGAGCAGCCCCATGCCAGCCCTGGCTCAGTGTTTTGGCTACACACAGTGAAGGCCTCCCTGTTTGCCTGGTATCTCTGTGGGAAAAGGCCCTGAGCAGGAAACCATGGCTAAAAAGAGTTAAAATGTGAGCCCAGGGATGGGTGGCCCTGGGACAGACCCTGAGCTGTCACAGCAGGAACATCTTCTTGACAAGGCATTCCCAAACCCTCTGTTTCTGGGATGGAATAAATCCAAACCTGAATTTTCCCAGTTTAAAGAGGAGGTGCTTTTCCCCCTCCACATCTTTTTCTGTGAAATATTTTGGCACAGCAGCAGCAGCTGGGACGTGGTACCCAACAAGCCCGTAGGTTAAACTCAAAATATTACAACAGGTATGATTTGTGATGTTTCAGTTCATCTGTACATTCATTTATGTGCTGTCTGGGCTGTTTCAATACCAGAACAAGGCACACAAGTAATACTCTGCTCCACACAGGTTCTTGCACCTCAAGTACCCCCAAGCACTTCCTCGGAGCACCTCGAACAATTCTAACAATTCCAACAATTCCCTGAATGCCTCACAAGTGCATCGGGGCCGTTTTCACTCCACTTGCTAAACAGAAGGGATAATTCACCTTTAACAAAGATCTGCCATCAGACAGAAAATAAACACCAGCAAAACCAAACAAACAATAGCTCTGAGCTTTCCAAATAAAATTCCTTTTCCCTTTCAGTTGTGCAACCTTTTGTCCCTGAGCCAGCAGAGAATTCACTGCCAGAGAAGAATTTCATGCTTAATCAATTTTTGCCTCACTGGTGTTTGTAGGTACCCCAGTTCCTCCTCTGCCCTGCAAATCCAGCTCAGGGTACCTTGGATCTGCCACACCCAAGGATGCAGGAGAAAACTCAGGTTTTCTGACATTTGGGAATTGATCTGCATCCCCCTGGCTGCTGAAGGATCCTGAAAGGGACCAACAGGGAAGCACTCAGCTCATGGGAACTCTTGCACAATTCCTTTTATGTTCTCATTGAAGCACTTGAATGTGACAGAATCATTCCCTAGCAGGGAGAAAGCCCACCTGCCTTCTGCTCAGAACAGGCTGCACTTCCAGGAATACACACAGATTTATTTCTGGAAAACACCTCTTGCCCCCATACCCAGTGATGGGGGAGCTGGGAATGGCCCCAAAGCTCCTGCAGACTCAGAGGGAGCAAGAGAGGCCTGAGACAGGAGGAAAGGGCACCAGGCTCTGAGCTGACCCTGGCAACCCCTGCGTGGGCTGAGCTGAAAGGTCACTTCCCTCTAATCCACACCAAGCCTGAGACTCAGCTTCCTAAATTCCTCCTGCCCCACTCTTCTGCCATTTGATCTGGGTCAGCTGAATCCCTCACTTCTCCTGAGTGTGGTCAGCACAATAAGGAAAACACCCCTGACTACCCCAGGTACCACAGGGCCTGGTATTAAAGGAGATAAAAAACAACATTTCAAAAGCAAAGCGTTTTCCCCACGGTGTTTTGTGCACTTCATTATCTGCTCAGGCACAGAATCGTGGAATGCTGGGATGGTTTGGGTGGGGAGGGACCTTAAAGGCCATCCCATCCCATCCCATCCCATCCCATCCCATCCTATCCCACCCCACCCCATGGGCAGGGACACCTTCCACCACCCCAGGCTGCTCCAAGCCCCTCTCACTCCTCTCCTCCCTCCACAGCACCGCCAGAAGCTCCTGAAACATTCATGGAGCAAAAACGCCCGTCAAGCACCAAAGTTCTTGTTTCATTTAGCAAAAAGCACATTGTGCATTTGCCTCCCTCAGATACTCGTTTAGATGATCAAGAGAACAGGGCTGTGCAGCTGAAGCTGTGCCACGGAGCGGAGCTGAGCTCTCAGACACAGCTCCCTGTGAGCTGATCACTGGGAAGATCTGACAGCTCCCAGACTATTCCAGGGAGCTGCAGTTTTCAGCCAACAACTCTCAGCCAGCCAGCCCAGCTACCTGTAAGCAGCTCCTATCACACAAGGATTAAATTAATTACCCAACAATCCTGGCTCAAGCCATGAATAATTATCATGGCATCAAAGGGACTTTGGTTACCTGGAGAGTTGTGGCCACCAAGCAACACCTGGCACCAATGCCATGAAAAATCACCCCTGAGCCAAAGTTTTTTGTAGGGATGGCATGGCCAGCCCTGCAGTCCTCAAAAGTGTGACTGCCCTGCTCACAATCCGTTTTCATCAGCTTCCCAGGAAAACTCCTTGTGCCATAATTCATCCCAATGCCACCCAAGGCTGTATCCCATCCTGCTGCCCATGGAGGGGGAATAATAAATGTAATCAATTATTATTTACATTTCCAGTTTTAGGCTTCTTGTATCTGAGAGAAGAGACGAATTCAATGTTCACCCAATATCCCTGGGAGAGTGCACAGCAACACAGAGGCTCCCACACACACACTCAACATCAAAGCTCCTGTTTGAGCAGGCTTTAAGTTAAATATTTGTGATAGTTAATTTATTTGATCATCTGCACTTGCAAGGCTCGGAGCTGGGCAGAGAGGCCTTTGAAGCACTCCCAAACACAGTAAATCATTGGGAACCTTTGTCAGAAAAGTGCTGTATGAACTCAGCCAAGCCATTTCCATCCCTTCCCAGGCCCTCTGGATAACGGTGCCACCAGGCAGCCCCAAACCCGGCCCAGGTGGAACTGGGGTGTTTGTCTGTCCTCTGGAAAGCAGGACAAGGGGAGCCACAGGGGGACATGCCAGGATGCTGGATGCATGAACAGCCAGGGTTTCTGGATTGAACAATTTGCTTCTTCATTGTAATTACTGGCTTCTGAAAGACTTTGGCAACTTTGCCAATTTGTACAACCCTTTATTCTCTGCTTTTGGCCTCCACTGTACAGTCATTTTGCAGACAAACAAGGAACAGATGTACACTCTAGAGCTGCCCCAAGTCCTTTTATAGTAAAGGATTTCTGGCCAAACAATATACATTAAAAAGAAAAAAGAGAGGGGGGAAAAAACAATTTTTATACTTTTTAAGGTATCTCTCACAACAGCCAGACACACACTACGCAATCTAAAATCTCTTCACATGATTCTGGAAGGCTCGAGAATGTTCTGCCCTGGATCAACTCCTGCCCTTGGCCAACACCGACGTGGGGAGCGTGGCCAGAGCTGCCCACAAACTCTGGGGACACCAGGGGCAGCCCTGGGGGCTCCTGCTGCCACCACCAACCCCTTCTGCCCCTGGGCCACCAGGACACAACCCCTGAAAGGAGCTACAGAATTCCAGAGAGGTTTGGGCTGGAAAGGACACGAAGGATCATCCAGTGCCACCCCAGCCATGGGCAGGGACACCTTCTGCTGCTCCAAGCTGTTCTGGAACACCTCCAGGGATCCAGGGGCACCCACAGCTTCTCTGGGAAACCCATTCCAGCCCCTGCCCCTGCTCCCAGCCAGGAATTCCTTCCCAAAATCCCAAAATCCCCAAATCCCATCCATCCCAGCCCTGTGGGAAGCCGCTCCCGTGTCCTGTCCGTGGTTAACCCCGCTCCGCTCTGCTCAACCTCTGGGAGCTTTCCTGTGGATCTTCCTGCCACGGGATCCCTCCTTGGGGCCCAGCCCAGGCCTGGGAGTGCTGTCCCAGTTCCCAGGGCAGCTCCCAGCTCCCAGTTCCCAGGACAGCTCCCAGTTCCCGAGGTGTCCCCAGCGTTGGGAAGCGCCGGGCGCGGCTCCAGCCCCCGAGCCAGGACACAGAGCCACCCTCCAGAGCTGAGGCAGAGTCCTGGAGGTCCAGCAGAGCCCGGCTCTCATGTGAGGAGCATTCATTGGCAGGACAATGCCCCCATTCTGGTGCTTTATGAATATCCTCCCCAAATGTATGTTTAAGGCTGCGCAGTCCCCGCAGACAAACACTTGTTTTGTTACAGAGATCCCGGGCTGAATTGAAACCCAGCACACGCTGCAGCTCTGCAATATGGCACTGAGAGCCCAGCATATACAAGTTATACATTAGCCAAGCCTCTGGGCCACGAAACACTCCAGAAAGACGTGACTTTGGGAAGAGGCAAAGCCTGCACAGATTAATGCTCGTGTTTTCCATATATCCATACAGAATTCTGGGCATTGGGAGCTACAGAGAGGGTCAGGGCCGGAGCTGTGAGTGAGAACATCACACACCTTTCACCAGCCACAGATCTCACAGGGTCAGGGAATCTCCTGAGCTGGAAGGGATCCACAGGATCATGGATCAAAAATCCCAAAACCCCACACTGGGCATCCCTGGGAGCGGTGTCCAAATGCTCCTGGAGCTCTCAGTGCCCAGCACCCTGTGAGGGAAGAGCCTTTTCCTGAAATCCATCCTAAACTGGAGCAGAACTAACTGGCATTTCCCAGCAACCACGTGGGCAGGAGCACAACCCCAGGGCCAGCTGGTGAGAGCACATGAAGGGATGGAAACCTGCTCAACGCTCCAGAACTGAAACCGGGATGTGATAAACGGGAAATTCCCACTTTTTAAGCACCAGCAGCTCCAAGTGCTGCTACCTGACCAGCCTGAGCCCTTTGGCCCCAGGGTAGAGATTTTCTCTACCCCGAATATAAATCAAATGGAACAAGCTGGTGTCACTCATTTCCCATCCCGAATTCCCAAATGGACTCTCCCAAAGAAAGAAAACAAGAATTCAGCTGCGTTTGTCTCAAATGTGGCTGCACACTGCTCACCACAGAAGTCCTCAGCAGCCGGATCACCAGCACTGCCTGCAAGCACACTGCAAACTGCTCTGCTGGTTTTAAACCCTAATCTTCTGCTTACCAAAGAAAAATCCCATTTCCACCTCCCAGCAGAGTTAGGAAAAACCCTCCAGAGGCACAGCTCCAGCCTCCTGCTGTCCCCACACCTTCCGAGGACACGGAGAGGGAGCAGGAAAAGCAATCCCTTCTGTGTCTGCCTTCCTGCACGGGGCAGTGCTTGGATGCTGATCAGAAAGTGCTTCATTCAAAGCCAAGAGGCAGCCCAGATGCTTAAAAATCAGCTGGTGCTGAAGTGCTGCTGCATTAGCATGCTGTGCATAATTCATGAGCTCGTGCTGGGGAGAGCAGAGCAGGTCAGGGTGCCAGGGCTCCAACACGGATTCCTGCGGGCACAGCCGGGTGCCAGCCTGCCCTGCCGGACCCAGGCCAGCCCAGGAGACAGGCAGGGCTGGCTCTGCATCACAGAATCCCAGAAATCTGGGCTATTCCCAGAGACACTGGCCCTGGATGCCTGGCAGTGTCCCAGGCCGGGCTGGACAGGACAGTGGGAGGTGTCCCTGCCATGGCAGGGTGGCACTGGATGGGCTTTAGGGTCCCTTCCAAGCCAGGCCATGCTGGGATTCTGCCACTCTGGCCTCCTGCCCTTTCAGAGGTCCTGTCCTGGTGGTCCAGGAGCAGCAGAAGGGGTTGGTGATGGCAGCAGGAGCCCCCAGGGCTGCCCTTGATGTCTCCCAAGTTTGTGGGATTTTGGGAAGGGATTCCTGGCTGGGAGGGTGGGGAGGGGCTGGGATGGAATTCCCAGAGCATCTGTGGCCGCCCCAATCCCTGGAATAGTCCAAGGCCAGGCTGGACAGGGCCTGGAGCACCCTGGAATGTTTTTGGCGCTAAGGTGGCACCAAACTCTCCTGCTGGACATCACTGATCCCAAAACCAACTTGTGCAACAGAACCTGCAGCACAACCCGGGCGATTTTACATTCCCTGTGCCCTAAAGCCACAGTGGGCACCAGTGCCAGCCCTTTCAGCTGGGCACAGCAGTGCTGGTGGCCCTGGAGCACCTGAGACCTGCCCAGAGACCCTCCCCAGCCACCTCCCCACTGCAACCATCGCAAACCACAGCTGGGTCAGCAAAGGAAAGCAAAACCAAAACTGCAACGGTCCCAGGGATTTCCCACCTCCAGAGGAGCACTGGGCTGTGCTCATTCCCCCTTCCAGCTACCGAGCTGGAAGAACAGCAACAGCCTGGAAAAAATGAGCAGAAAGCTCCAAAGTCAAAGTGTGTTTGGGGGGAAAGGCAGGGATGGCACAAGGTTTGTCCCTCGGTGAGCAAACTAAAATCAGAAAGTGAATGTCAAAGGTTGGTTTCGTTTTAAGATGGATCCCGAGCGAGAAATGAGGAAAATAAAACCAGAGTCATTCACCCCCTCAGCTCCAGAGCAAGGGGACAGATTTAAACCACTTCTTCTGACAGACTGGGCAGAAAAAAAACATTTCTTCAGCAGGTGCTGGACTCAAAATGGGAGCAAGAAACTGCCTGGACTCTGTGAAAGCAGGGGTGGTGCTGATCCCACATGGAACCCATGGATCCTACGTGCCCAATTCCTTCTGCAGCTGGAAGGAGCACCCAAAACTCCAGCAGGGAAAAACCCAAAATTCCAGCAGGAAAAACCCAAAATTCCAGCAGGGAAAACCTCTCCTCTTCTCCAAAGCAGCCACACAAACACAAGACAGGGCTGCTAATTACCATGCACACCCTCACATGGATGTTTTACTCCAAAAGGGGTTGGAGTCTTCAAGAAGTTGCCTGAATGATTCACAATCTTTGTCCAGTAATCCCAAAATACAGCAAAACCAGCAATGTGCTTCTGGAAACACAGGAGGAAATCAAACATCTTGGTTTGGGTTTGTTATCTGCTGAGCTTTGCCATTCAGGGGCAGAAGTTTCTGTGCACTTTAATACCTCCTCATGCAGCAGGAAAAGCTGAAGTGATTTTAAATTGAAATACTGAGGGCAGCCACCCGTGGCTTCAAGTCATTCAATCACCAATCAGAAACCACTCAAGAGCCACTGATTGATTTCAGATCACCTTGTAAACTCTGAATTTCATCCTGCACCTCTCAGTTCTTTCTTCAGCATCAGCCAGGACATGGAGTAGTTCACAAGAGAGCATTTCACACCTCAGGGCCAACTCCTGCACCACCTTGCTCGTGCAGACAAAACAAAAATCATGAAAACCCCTTTATCCTTCACACAAGCTTAAGGAAGTTGATGGAGATGTTTGATAAAGCTTCAATGCTCTGAGGAAAGAGGATGGGACAGGTTAAAGGTAAAGGCAGACAGTTTGCTTGACCTGTTGTTGTTCACCTTAAACAAAACTGAATGTGCAATTTGGAGGGTTCATCCCTCCACCATCACCCAAATGAATGGGATTATTTGGCATGGGAAATGGTACACTGAAAAAATATATGCACCTACATCAGCCCAGCCATTTTAGAAGTCTTCCAGGTTTCCAGGAGCTGAAATTCATTTTAGCAGGCTTGCACCAGCTAAATGCCCACCACAGTACCCTCGTATTCCAGACACTCAAAGGAAAAAATCTGTTTTACAAAAATGTTCTCCAGTGATGTCTGGGTGGAAAAACTTACAAATGCCATCCCCTGAGTGACAAAGCAGCTGGGCAGAAGTGTCACCACCAGGCACTGCTGTACATTTAAGCCCTGTAAAATACATATATTTAACCATGTGATTTAGGAGGTTGTTTCTTCCAGCAATAGTGTCACCGCCCCAATCACTTCACGAGACCTTGAGGAAAATCCCCAGTGGCAGGAGCCTGTCAGAGCTGAGGCCTGGACAAGGAAACCCCACAGGTCTGTTTGGGATCTGCATTACAGAAATCTCATTTTCCTCAAGACTCCTAAAGCCACCTCAGTGCCTCTCACCTCCCTGCACCACTCCCACCTGCATCAGGTGTTCCAGGACCTCAAATCCATGCCAAGGGAATGCTGTTAAATTTAGGGATCACAAGAAGGAATCCAGTGCCCCACCAAAGCAGGGAGGGTGATCCTATCCCACAGATATCTCCTGCAGCCCCCTCGTGCTCTGTAATGATTTACAGACCCTAAACCATACATACATATATATATTTTATAAAACAATGCCTAATATATCTGATAGACAATGAGGAAGGGGAACAAACAGCTGGGAAACATTAAGAGTTTTCACACTGAGCTTCCAAATTCTTCAGCAGGAGACACTCAAGCTGCCTTCCCTGGGATGGAAAACGACGCTGGGACAAAATCCAGGGGCAAGAAGGGAATTCCAGCAGAAGGGAGATGCTCCTGTGGCCAAAGCAGGACCAGGTAGGTGCCTCACCTGGGCATGGCAGGAACACCTCCCTCACCCTCTGGCCAAGCCCTCCACGGGCACAGAGGAGCCCTTTGTGCACCCAAGCCCCACTGAGGGAGGGGGAAGAGGATATTTCCTGTTAACCTCACCGCAGATTTGTAATCCAGCAGTCAAATTATGTCAATCACAGCTCATTAGGCAGCGATTTCCCCTGCCAAGCCCGGCCTGGCTGCTTCCTCCACACCACGTGGCATCTGCAAACGTGCAGCCCCGTGCTGGGGAGACCACCCTGCTGCAGGAGCTCAGATCTGAGCTCCCACAGCCCCCAGCTCCAGTGCCACCCTGCCTAGGGATGCTGAACTGGGGCTTGCTCTGTTCAGCAGACAGGTGGGGTGTCACCAGAATTCAGGATTTATGCCCAAGCGTCCGTAGGGGAAGATCCCACATGGCTGAGAGAAGAGAGCACGGGGGAAGGACAAGGCTGGGATGTCCCCAAGGGGATGTGCCAGTGCTGGGAAGCTCAGAGCCAGAGCCAGAGCTGAGAGCCAGCACAGCCAAACTGGGAACTTGGTGGCAAAACCACACCACTGCTTCCCTGGAGGTCACATTCTCGTGTAACCCTGAGAGGAAGGGAATTACCTCACAGGAAAGTGGAGAGTTCACATCAGCTTGAGAGGATGGAAGAACAACACTCAGCTTACAGAAACCTGGACCTCTCTTGGGTTGTCCTCCACATTTTCCTCCTTGAAGTACATCCCATCAAACACATTCTCCTGGAACACACACAGAGCCCAGTGCCCACCAGCACAGGCTCAACACGCCAACCACAGCAGCACATTTACTACAGCAGTGCCAGAAACAGCACCAGGAGACACAGACCCACAGGGAAAACCCTGATTATTGCCCAACAGACCACGAGGAGTGACACAGCCGGTGACATCCCTGTCCCTCCATTGGCTCAGGACATCCTCGGGAACACCGAGGGCACAACGAGCACAAGATTTGAGAACTTCACCCAAAAAACATGACCTGGAGCAGTGCCCATCATCTCCTGCAATTTATGGAACTCAAGGAGGATCAGGAGGCAGGGAGGTGACAAGGTGACCGGGTGGATGTGTTTGAGGTGACCAGGTAGGTGTGTTTGAGGTGACCAGGTGGGTGTTTGAAGTGACAGTGTGTGTTTGAGGTGACCAGGTGTGTTTTTGAGGTGACAGTGTGTGCTCAAGGTGAATGGGTGGGTGTGTTTGAGGTGACCAGGTGTGTGTTTGAGGTGACCAGGTGGGTGTTTGAAGTGACAGTGTGTGTTTGAGGTGACCAGGTGTGGGTATTCGAGGTGACCAGGTGGGTGTTTGAAGTGACAGTGTGTGTTTGAGGTGACCAGGTGGGTGTTTGAAGTGACAGTGTGTGTTTGAGGTGACCAGGTGTGTTTTTGAGGGGGACAAACCACCACACCAGAGTACTTTCTCCACACAAAACCCTCTGACAGCCCCACAAACACAAGCTGGCACACATCCATCAGCTCCAGGCACAGCATCCCCTCGCTGAAGGGACTCCAGAGATGCTGGAGCAGCTCAGGACAGCGTGTTTGAGGTGGAAAAAATAAACCAGTTGGTGTCACAGTGAAATCATGGCCAAGTGTGCTCTCCTCGTGGTTTGGAGGGCCAGGGCTCCCTGCTCTGCACGAGGGGAGACAACAAAACTTCCAAACACACAGGAAGGACCTCTCCCACACAGGAATGGGCAGAACCCCCCCAGTGTGAGGAGCGAGACCTGCACAGAGCCACTCACCGCGTTCATCAACGTCCAAATCAGCCTTGGGAATTTCATCAGGGATCTGGAAATTGGTATTGTCAGCACAGCCCTCGGGACCTCACCAGGGCTCTGAGTGTACCAGCAACGCCTGTGCCAGGCTGATTTCTTAAGACAGCACATAAAGAAGGTGAGATTTAGTCCTATAACCTTCAGCGTCTCCTTCTTCATACTCCCTGCTCCTGACTAATCCTCTCTCCACACAGAAAATATTCCTCATGGTTTTTCCCCTAATCATTCCTTTCTTGTTAATCCCTGCACTTCTCCAGCCTACCCCATTCTGGGGTTTGACCAGTGGCACAGTCATCTCTCCCTCAGAGCCACAGAGAAAACAAAATGATCACAGCCTGGCAATTTATTCTTTCATGAACTGGTCAGAGATTTCCTGGAAGCTGCAGCAGCACCAGTCATCCCTGGTGAACAGCACAAAGGTGATTTTTGGGGCTGTTTATGAGTCCCATCTTGCAGCTTTTCCCAGTGGGAGAAGAGATCAGTGGGGGAAAATCATCCCACACCACGTTTGTGCAGACTGCCCACCTGCATGGGCAGCCTCTCCCTCCAGCAAAGCTGCAGCACTCATCCTCCCAGCCTTAATTGAAGTCCATCTTCTAAAACCTTCCGAGCACCTCAGGAAATGACAGGCTGGGTGCTGTTATCTCCTGTGTATTTACGTTTCACGTTTCTAAGGCTGCCCCAAATGACGTCCCTGCCTTTCACCGATGCCATCCATCATCATCCCCGAACCCAAACCCACCGATTTCCTCCCGCAGGCAGACGGAGCCGGGAGCCCTTCTGGGAGTCACAGACGGATCCAGAGCAGATTCTGAGCCATGTGCTGCCTGTGGGAGCATCTCCCATCCCCAACACGACCCCGACAAGAGCAACGCGACACCAGGCTTTTTTCCACTGTGCCTAATAATCGTAACATCTCACTCGCCATTTGGCTCGTCAGTGGGGGTTCCTGACTGAATAGGCTTATTCTTTTCTTAGACATGATAATCTAATTGGGTCTAACCAGAAATAATCCCCAACACACACCAGTTGTGAATCCTCTCCCAGCGCCGGGAGCGTTCCAGGGAGCGGGGGGGCGGCTCTGGGATGCGGGACGGGAATTACCCCGGCAGCTCCGGGCTCCCCGTGGCATCGCAGCGAGCGCAGGGCATGGCACGCACATGGAGCCGCTGCCCTCCTCCCCCGGCTCCCCTTCCACACGCAAACGTGGCTGCGAGTTAAAAAAACCACGGCAGAAAAAGAGATGGAGCCGCGCTGCCTGGGTACCCCAAAGGCAGCGGGAGCTTTGCCCAGGGAAAGCTCAGCCCTTCCTTCCCGCAGAGCTGATCTCACACGGCAGCGACCCGTCCGTGCTGCTGAACGGAACCCCCGCACACACCCGGGGCAGCACCGGGGGACAAGGACCGCGCTGTCCCGGGGAAAAAGAACGGCGGCGTCCTCCGGAGGAGAGAGCCGGAGGTGTCCCGGGGGGCGCTGAGCGGGTGTCCCCGGCGGAGCAGGAGCGGCGTCCCCGCAGTGTCCCCGCCGGAGCCGCTCCCGCTGCGCTCCCCGCGGGCTGCGCTCCGCCGGCGCTGCCCGCCCCAGCCCCGGGAGCCGCCCGGGCCGGGGCACGGCGGCCCTCGGGGGGCTGCCGAGACAAAGAGGAGCCGCGGCCCCGTCCCGCGGGTTGCGGCACCGCCCCGCCGAGCCCACCTGTGCCCGGCCGCGGCTCCCGAGCCAACTTGGCGGCGCTCCCCCCTTCCCCCGCCGCGCTCCTCCCCGGCGGCCCCTCCGCGCTGCCCGCAGACAATGGGGCCGGCGCTCACCAGCACCACGGCGAAGCGCTCCTCCAGCTCGCCGGGCTCGGGCATGGGCAGCTTCAGGGGGACGCTGTGCGCCCTCAGCTCCGTCTGCTGCGCGTCCACGCTCCCCGCGTTGCCCATGGCGGCCGCTCCGCGCTCTCCGCGCCCCGCGCCGGCCCGGGCGGGCTCCGCGCCCCGCGCTCGCCCTCTACCACCGCGGGCGCTCCGCGGCGCCGCCGCCCGTCATGGCTCGCCGCCCTCGCCCTCCTCCCCCCGGGGCGGGCTCGCTCCGGCTCCGGCTCCAGCCCCGGCTGCGGCTCCCCCGCATGCCGCCCGCACAAAGCCCCGCTCCGCCCCCGGCCCGCGGCGCCATGGGACTCGTAGTCCCGCCGCCGGCCGGGGGTGGGAATGCCTGGGAAAGGGTGGAAAAGAGTGGAGAAATGGGGGAAAGGGGTGGGGGAGACCCCGCCGCCTCCATTTTGCCACGGCGGCCGCGCTGGCAGCGGCCGGGAGTGAGTGGACGCAGGGAATGGTTTAAGCGAGGGCAGGGGCAGAGCGGAGATTCGGAAGAAATCCTGCCCTGGCAGGGTGGGCAGGCCTGGCACAGGGTGCCCAGAGCAGCTGGGGCTGCCCCTGCATCCCGGGAAGTGCCCAAGGCCAGGGGGGACGGGGCTGGGAGCAGCCTGGGACAGGGGAAGGTGTCCCTGCCATTGCAGGGGTGGCACTGGGTGGACTTTAATGTCCCTTTAAATCCAAACCGGTCTGGGATTCTGGGATGCTGTGATTAACTCTAGACCTTTGCCGTGGAAAGCCGTGGTCCTGCCGCTCGCCAAAAAGGCTGTAGGTGCCCGAGGACTTGGTCTCTCCAGCCCTCATCCCGAGAGAGGGAAATCAGGACAAACGGGGATTGAATTCCCCACCCTGACGCATCCATACCCGAGCTGAAGCTGCCTGGGTGTGCTCAGGAGGTTCATCCTCCCCAGCATGTCAAACCTGCCCGTTCCTCAGGTGTGATCCCCCATTTCTTCAGCGTTCCCTGCAAGTTCTCTCCAAGGCGGGGTTTCAGCATCCCAGGAATGCAGGGCTGCACAGGAGACAGGAGCCCTGACCCTGGAGATGCCATCAGCCCATTTGGTGACTGTGCTGTCCTCACTGACATCTGGTTTAATCCCAAATCCGAGACCTCATTCCCTCCTGTCAGCCCCACCAATCCATATCCCACTGTCCCCTATTAGCATCCCATTATCCTGCCAGGGAAGAACGATTTTCACTCAGCTCTCACCTTCGTGACAGCACTGGTGCTGCTGCCTCTCCTCCCGGCCATGGAAACTGTCCACATAGAGATTAATTTGGGGACAAAAGCAAAAGGATAAGCATCATAGTTTGGAAAATGACCATTCCTTAATTTCCATTCTCTGGGATAAGGGTTGTGCCAGAGGCACGGCTTAGGAAGCACCGCAGAAGCGACGTGCTGGGAGTCCTGAGTGGCACCACACACAGTCCTGCAGGGAAATCCATGCAAGTGACAGGCAGCTTTCCTCCCTAAACCCACTACTAATTGAATGTGCTCGTTGCAATTAAAAAACAAGATGTCACACATCCATAACAGGATGGGGAGGAATCCTTGTCCTGGCTCACTGCCCACCTTGCCCACGGAGCACCAGGACGTGGCCTGGGATCCCGAGTGATGCCAAAGGTGTGGATTCCCCACTCTGCAGGCCCCAGGAACAGCTCAGATTTTCACAAACTGCTTTGTTAAAAGCCTGAAAATCTGGCAATATCCTCCGTAAACAAAGGTTTGAATCCTGGAGAGCTCTCAGGATTTAATAACGACGTTATTGTCGATAGCCAAGGAAGTGGTAATAGATACTTTGCCCCGTGTCTTTTATCTAAGACTATCACAATTCTCTGAAAGATTAATTAGTTAATTAAGCTTCACAACAGTGCTGTGAGATAAGGCAGCGTTAGAGTGCCACTGATAAAGAGGAGGGCAGGGAGCAGTGACTGAAGACAGGACCCAGCAAGGATCCTTCTCTCTCCCAGCAGCAAATCGCCAGCGGGGCTCTTCATTACCTGTGGTGACAAACTCATTGCAATGTGAGGAATCCCAGGATTTTCCCAGTCAGTAATTCCCACCGTGGAAGCACTCAGCAGCGTTCTGATGATCCTTGTGGGTCCCTTCCCACTCAGCATTTGCTGGGATTCCCTGAACCACCTCAGCATTTTTGATCCCTCTGGACACCGGGAGACCTCGGGGACAGGGAGATGCTGCTGGCCACAAATACCTGGGACAGGTTGAGAAAACTGCAGGATCAGCTGGATTCCAGGGTTTCAGCAAGAAGTCAAAGGCAGCTCTAAATCCTGCTATGAGGCATATTCAGGTCAAAACCGGCCTTGCAAAATGTTTAATGAATTTAGGCATCCTTACACGCAGCGAGCATTTAACATCAATGCAGCAGAGCAAAGAGAAGAATGCTTTTAAAGGATGAGATGATTTTTAAGCAATTTGTTGCTGTCTCTAACCGGGATGTCGACATTTGCAAATGCCAAAATTAGTGTGGGTAAGTGAAAAAAGGGACTTAGCTGGCTCCTGCAATGTAAAGAAATTATTCTGGGGTAAAAACTATAAACAAGACCTTTGTTTTCACATTTATTTATTCAAATAAAAGAAGTAGCTACACAATGTGCAGTTCCCAGAGCTCATCCCAGGCACCTGGGTGATTCACACCTGGTGATGCCACCAGGGAATGCTTGGCCTGCCCAGGGGTTAATGGCCATACCAGCTTTGCAAGGGCTCCGTGCCATGAGCGTGTGTGGAATTTCACTGGAGAATGAGACTTCTCAGCCTTTCCTCAAGGTCTGTTTGTCACCAAAATCTCCTCATAACGAGCTGGAAGTTATGGCCGAGTCATTCCTAAATTCCCCTGACCCAACTGCTCTGTTTGTCACCAAAATCTCCTCATAAAGAGCTGGAAGTTTGGGGCTGAGTCATTCCTAAAATCCCCTGAACCAGTCTGTACCTATTTATATGCAAGAGGAACCTCTGAAGGGAAAAGATTGATTTGTGAACCCTGATTTTCCCTGATGCTCAGCACTTCCAGATGGATCCTGAGCTGCCATTTCAGTGAGGTTCCAGGTGATCTGATAAAGCTGGAGAGGCTTTAATAAATAGCCAGACCCTGGCTCAGCCGTGGCCAAGGATGTTTCATTCATAATAAAGATGTACAGCACCCATAAAATCCATCCCTGGGCTGAGCAGTGCTCACTTCAGGAGAGGTTATTGACTGCAGTTTGTGAATGCTGAGCTTGTCTAGGAGAGGGGGTTTCCTGTAATAAATGAAAAAATACATAAAAATCACGGGGTACTTTCTGAGGAGAGCCTTCCCAAGGGAAATGAGCTCCTGCAGAAGCTGCAGGCTGGAAATGCTCAGTCCCAGCACAGCGAGTTCTTAGGCTCACATCCATCCAGCCCTTTCAATTTTCCCTGTGTGCTGGAAATTAAATTATTAACTTTGGATCTGATTTGCTCCTGCCCTGCTGATGTCCTTGGGTGTCACTGCCAGCGCTGGTGTGGATCAGGTGCAGCCGCAGCAGAGCCAAGTGTGGAGCTGCTACCAAGATCCACCTCACCCTGCCCTCCATCCCTTGTCCCCAGTCCCTCTCCAGCTCTGCCTGGAGCCTTCTCCAGGCTGAACATCCCTCCAGGTGTAAACTGAGATGGAAACAAGATGCAGAGCTGGGATGGAGAATGCCCAGGGTGTGAGGATGAGCGCCTGGAGTTGAAGGTGAAGCCTCTCCCACGTGGCTGCCATCACTCTGAGCAGACCCAGCAGCAGCTGGGGTTATTAAAGCCAGCCTGGCTGGGAGCTCCTTCCTTCCCCATTTCTTGGCAGGAAGGCAGGCAGACAAAACACAGCCTCGGAATTCCCAGCAAGGCCAGGGATTGCAAATGCTGAGCAAAGTGAGATAATGGAGCAGAAAACAGGCCTGGGGAAGGAGTCAATATTTAATAAAGCTGCAGGGTGAGAGCAGGGCAGCGCCGAGGGCTGCAGGAGATGCTGGCTGGAACAGGGGCCAGGAGATGCCTCTCCCTGCTTTCCCTGGGGAGTGGAGGGGCTGGAGCTCAGCCCCAGCTGGCTCCAGAGGGGACATTGTCCCCAGCAGGGACAATGGCAGCCCTGTCCCCGAGGCAGAGGACACGCAGGGCTCGCTCACCAACGCCCCACGGGCTCCCACTGTGCTCCCACCAAAGGCTCTCCCCAAAGAACTGCCCAGGATGCTCAGGCAGGAGCAATGAAAGGAATTTGATTTTATTTTTCAGCTGCTAGGAGCTGTTTAGAGGCCTTAAATGGGTTTCAGAACTCAGGAGAAAAATATGGATCTCAATTTACAGGGCTGATTAACAAGATTTGCCTCCCAGCAAGGCAGAGGGAGGGGGGTGGTTCCCAGAGCAGGAGTTGTGCAGTCACTGGAAACACCTTCTCCAGAGCTTTCAGTCACTTTTTCCAGTGTCACCAGCTCCCTTCAGTGATGTCTTACCACGGTGAGAGCTCCCAGCAGAGCTGAGATCCCCCCCAGCCCAGAGCTGCCATGTACCTGCTGCTCCTGGGATGCTCCAGGGGCCCTGGGGCATGAAGGATTGAACCATCCCCTGTGTCCTGCCACCCCAGGCCCTTGCCCAAACTCTCTCCCCATCTTTACTCCAAGCTCAGGCACTGGAAAACCACAATTAGGTCACCCCAGAGCTTCTCTTCTGCAGGGACCTGCAAGGTTCTGTTTCATGCTAAATTAAACAGAAGGCCAACGATGCAGGTTTTCCCATAGAACAAACATTTCCCCTTTGCAAGCAGCTCTGAACATCTCCACTCCTGTTCCAGACAAGGAGAACAGCAGTTCACCTGAATTATTCACTGCCTGGTGGAGCAGGGGCAGCCTGGCTGCCTTTGGCTGAACCCAGCCAGGAGGGAAATGCTGGGGGATGCAGGAGGGAGAGCCAGAGCTGCTGCATCTTTAATAACTCCTGTGAGCAGCCAGCTGGGAGGGCTTGGAGGAACCAGGGACAGAACTTCCCCAGCCCCTGTCACCTCCTGGCCCACAGCACAGCTCTGGGGATGGCTGTGGTGTGGTGGCACCGGCCTGGCCTGGGAAAGGCACATCCCAAACCCTCCAGAACGCTGCTGGTGTGGGCTGGAGGGGGTTTGTGGGCAGCTGCAGGGCACCCCCTGCCTTAGGGCACTTCTGTGTGGGCAGCTGCAGCCAGGGCAGTGGAGATGAATCAGGGGTGATGGAGCAGAGCTGGTGGTGCAGTGGTGATGGAGCAATGGTGATGGAGCTGGGGGAAAGTTCAGCCTGGCTCCAGGCAGGGCTCAGAGCCCCTGGCAGGGCCTGGAGGGGCTCCAGGAGAGCTGGAGAGGGACTGGGGACAAGGGATGGAGGGACAGGAGCCAGGGAATGGCTCCCAGTGCCAGAGGGCAGGGATGGGTGGGACATTGGGAATTGGGAATTCCTGGCTGGGCTGGGATTCCCAGAGCAGCTGGGGCTGCCCCTGGATCCCTGGCAGTGCCCAAGGCCAGGCTGGACACTGGGGCTGGAACACCCTGGGACAGTGGGAGGTGTCCCTGCCATGGCAGGGGTGGCACTGGGTGGGATTTAAGGCCCCTCCAATCCAAGCCAGTCTGGAGTTCCACGTCTGCACCTCTGCACGAGCAGAGGAACTCTCAGCACCACTGCCCAACAGAGAGCTCGGGTTTCCCAGTCATTGGTAACATAATTAAAGCTCATTTCCCAGAAAACAGGCCAGGGTGACAAATTGAGCCTCCCTCTCCTCTGCAGGGCACTAAGCCCAGCCTAAGCCCAGCCTAAGCCCTGCTGTGTGTGCCTGGTGTGTGTTTAAGCCACGTGCCCGCAGGTGCCTCCACGTTCAACCTGCCACCTTTTCAAATGCTTCAGAGGAAATGGAGCTGTTGCTAGAGCAAATATTTACAGCTGGAGAGCAGTGGCTGCATCCTCTGGCTGGAGGCTGCCTGCTTGCATTGCAAATCCCATCAGCAGCCACAGCACCAGGCCAAGCCCCTCACTGCTGCTGGGCAGGCCAGGCAGGCACCGAGTGTGACCAGTGGCCATGCAAGTGCTGGGGTGTGTGGCACAGAGAAGGCTTCTTCAGAGGGATCTGCAGAGTCCTGGGGGGCAGCAGGGAGGCTCTGAGCCCGTGTCCATCCCTGCTCCTGCCGACTCAGCTCCCCTTTGTTTGGCTTCTCCCTGCTGGCCACAACAGAGATGCTGCAGTGCAGGGCTGGGTGGGTGAGCTCAGCCTCGGTGCCAACTGCATGGATGGCTGAAATGCAGGCAGAAAACACAATCCATTGTCCTGGCCCTGAAATGCCAGCTTTGTTCCACGTGGAGCTGCTGGGTGCTCACCATAACCCCTTCCTTCCCTGCTGCACAGGGCTTTCAGCTCTGCTCCCTGCCCTTGCATCCCTCCAGATTCCTAAAAATTCCTGCCAAGGCTTCATTTGCACCTGGCAAAGGCAGATCCAGAGGGGTGGCAGTGCTGCAATGCCACAGCACACCCTTCCTGTGCAAGATTTGCAGTTTGGTGCAAATCCACCCAGATTTGGGTGTTTTTGTCTCTGGCTATGGTTAAAGCTGTGGGGATGAGCTGGAGAAGCTCTTTCAGCACAGACAAAATCCTCATCCTCAGTGTCCTCACAAGGACTGGGCCTTTCCAGCAAACAGCTCCTGTGGCTGGCTTGGAAAAGAGCAGGATGTGACCATGGGGACAGCCTGGGATGGCCTTGGAGAGCCCAGCTCCAGCCCATGCTGGGATGGACAGCAGAGCCTGGGATGGACAGCACAGCCTGGGGTGGACAGCACAGCCTGGGATGTCCTTGGAGAGCCCAGATCCAACCCAGCCTGGGATGGACAGCACAGCCTGGGATGTCCTTGGAGCCCAGTCCAGCCCATTTTGGGTGGACAGCACAGCCTGGGATGGACAGCACAGCCTGGGATGTCCCTGCAGAGCCCAGTCCAGCCCATTTTGGGTGGACAGCACAGCCTGGGATGGACAGCACAGCCTGGGATGTCCCTGCAGAGCCCAGTCCAGCCCATTGTGGGTGGACAGCACAGCCTGGGATGGACAGTACAGCCTGGGATGCCCTTGGAGCCCAGTCCAGCCCATTTTGGGTGGACAGCACAGCCTGGGATGTCCTTGGAGCCCCGATCTGACCCAGCCTGGGATGGACAGCACAGCCTGGGATGTCCCTGCAGAGCCCAGGGCTGCTCACTCTGTGTCTGCAGGATGGGAGGACCCTCACAAGGACCAGTGAGCCCCTCTCAGTGTCCAGGCACGGGAAAGAAGCTGTTGTTTGCTGACTACAGCAGGTGCCACTGGTGTCCTGCCGGGCTGAGGTGATCTCCTGCCGGCTGGCAGCTGCTGCAGCTCCATCGCTCGGAGAGGCCGAGCTCAGCTCCTCGGGCAGGGACAGGGCTGTGACCCGCGCCCTCCCTGCCCTGCCAGCCTGGGGCCGCGGCTGCAGCTGCTGCTGGATTTTCCGGGTGCTTTAACACGGCTCCGTCCCGAGTGCCCCGAGTCCCGGGGAGCATTTGCAGCTCATTTCAGGCCGGGGGGATGCGAGGGGCGGGGGCTGAGCTCGGCGTGTCCCTCCCCAGGCTCTCCCTTAGCGGATACACAGATAAGAGCTCCGAGCGTTGCATCGGGGCACTGCTGGCAAGGACAAGCACGGGATTAAAAGCAAGGAAGATACAAACCCTAGAGGAGCACAGCAGAGGGAATCCCACTCCCTGCAGGGCTTTCCCAGTGCCCTGCTGCCCATCCATCCCCTGTGTCATCAGGACAGGTATCCCTGTGCCCACCCAGCTCAATCCCTGCTTTTAGGGATTTGCTTCCCAGTGCAGAGGTTTTTGTGCATCCCAGGGCCGGGCAGGGATCAGCCTCTCCTCCTGGCCACAGACATCCCTGCCCCCTGGCCATGCCACCCCAGCCAGGGCCTTGTTTGGGAAAAATACAAGTAAATAAACACCCAAGCCACAGCAGAATGCTCCCTGGGCAGCTGCTCACGCCCTCCCTCTGCCAGAAGTGGGTTCAGAAGAGTCGATGGTTTTTCATGGTGTGGGTGTGATTAATGAACTTAATCACAGGATACTTTGATCCATCTCTTGTTTTTAAGGGATAGTCAAAAACAAGAAGAACTGCTACCCTTTGTGCTTTTGTAATTTTGTTCATCGTGGAAACCTGGGAGGCTTTTGCATAGTCAGCACTTGCATGCATTAGAAAATATATTTGCAAAACACAACACCACTTGCTTTCATATTCCACAGCCAGCGAGCATATCCTAGTTGGCAGAGAGCTCAAAGGAAATTTATGAAGACCCAAGAATCTCGCAGGAATTTAATTAAAGCCCTAATCTTGGTAACACTCAGACATATCTGCTTCCCCAGTGTCGTCTGCAGGCACAGCTGCCTCGTGTTTGTGTCTGGGGTCGTCTCAGCCCAGTGCTCTGCAGGCTCGTGGGCAACCCTGCCCAGCTGGGGATGGCCCTGCTGCAGCAATCCCTGTGTGCCCAAATCCTTCAGTCCCCGTGTGCCCAAATCCTTCAGTCCCCGTGTGCCCAAATCCTTCAGTCCCTATGTGCCCAAATCCTTTAGTCCCTGTGTGCCCAAATCCTTCAGTCCCTGTGTGCCCAAATCCTTCAGTCCCTATGTGCCCAAATCCTTAAGTCCCTGTGTGCCCAAATCCTTCAGTCCCCATGTGCCCAAATCCTTCAGTCCCCATGTGCCCAAATCCTTTAGTCCCCCTGTACCCAAATCCTTCAGTCCCTCTGTACCCAAATCCTTCAGTCCCTCTGTGCCCAAATCCTTTAGTCCCAGCTGGAGCAATCCCTCTGTGCCC